>NC_062290.1:82582669-82884049 GCF_902655055.1 Lutra lutra
TCTTAAGCTACTGTGTCCCAAAGGCTGTGCCTCCATTGATGACAGTGGCTGGAAGCCAAGATGCCAGGGGGAGAAGGCTGATGGGAGGTCCAGCCTGGACCCGGGCAACTGCAATGGCAGGAGTGGGGGGTGGCGAGGGGCTCTGGAGATAATTTAGGAAGCAAAATTAGTGCGGGGATGTGGTGGGGGGATGACTTCTAGAGACAGATCCTTGTGAGGACTAAGGGGCCATTTCCCAGCACAGAAAACGTCATCCCAGGCAGGATCCTCAGGGAATGGCCCAAGAAAGAATTCTTCAGTGACAAGGGGTTTGCTCCAAGTTTGGGGGCAAAGGTGAGAGCTGAGGGTGGAGCTAGGCCGCTGGGAGGAGCCCCAAGGAGAACTGAACTTGGTTGGGAAGCCCTACTCTGGGAGGCTGGCAGAGGAGGGTGTCCTTCATCTCAGGGAGCAGGGTCACGAGCTGTCAGGGAGGTAAGAGGTGGTAATGTGGCCACAGAAACTGAGGATCATGATGTCCTCCCAGGGTCAGCATGGAGGAGGGCAGGGCCTGAATCCTGCAGCCTCTTCCGTTGTAAGTGACCCCAAGCCCAGACTGGCTTACCCACAAAATGATGCCCATCTTATACACATCTGGCCCCCGCGTAAGTAGATTCAGGACTCAAACGACATCGCCCGAGTGGCTGACCCCAGCCTCCTTTATCAGGGTTGGCTCCATTCTCCGGCTCTGTCAGGAGACCCCCAGCAGCTCCCATGACCTCAACACCAAGTCCGGGGGAAGGGACAATGCTCTTCCTCCTTCTCTCAAACCAGAGTCCTGGGAAAGAGCCCTCTTGGTCCTGATTGGCCTGACCTAGGTCAAGGGCCCATCCCCGAATGGGTCATCACGGCCAGAATCGTAGACAGCACTGATGGTTTTAGCCTAGGTCATGTGTTCCACCCCCAGGACTGGAAACGGGAGTTGGCAACTATGAAGCATGTGGGCTGGGTCCGCCAAAGGCAAATCAGGGAACTACTGTCCCAAGAAGAAAGAGGATCGTAACTGATATCTCTGTCACTAATTCTGGGGAACCCCTGAATTCTGGGGAACCCCTGATTCTAGGCACTCAGTACATGTTTCTGTGGTGAATGGATGGGTGAATGGACAGACAGACAGATAGTCAGATGAAAGCATCTTTCCAGCTCCCAGGGAGGATAAATTATTTCCCTCTGTAGCTCCCTCTTTACTTAGCCTTACACCAGCCAAGCATAAAATCACCTTTGTCTTGTGCTCTGCAGTACCCCTAGGGCCCCACACAGGACCTGGCATAGAGTAAGGGCTCAGAGAACAATTGAACTAACAAATAAACTCATCTACAGACAGACCCTCCAGTTTGGCCACTTACTTCTGAGCCTCAGTTTCCCCATCTGCAGTGGGCGCTACCCTGGGCATCAGGCAGCCATGGCAATGTGTCCAATGGCTCCATGAACATGAACTCTAACTGTGGACATCCCTGGTCCCAGAAGAAACAGCCTCCCCCATTGGTCACCAGCTCTGCAGGATGATCCCAGGCCTGGCATGGAATTAGTTAATTGTCCTCCTAAACCACAGGACAACTTCAGCTGTACCCCACCCCCTCTCTGGCTTGCCAGATCCAGAATCTAATTTTGCACTGGCTGGAGGACTAATCTATTTAGCAGAAGTCATGGGGAAGGGAAGTGAGGGGTTAGTGATGGCCCCCAGAGATCAAGGTTTGGAATACATTGAACTCCTGGGTGGAAAGCTGCTGGGAGATGAGTCCCAGCCCTACACAAAGAAGGGTGTGGTCAAAGCCAGAGCTTAACAGAAAAGGTAGAGCTTCCTCAGAAGTGGTGATCCTCCCATCACCAGAAGCATTCAAGCAGACACAGGGCACACAGTTAGAGGGGACTAAGGACTAGAAAGAGTACTTCCGTCTATTCCTGGATTCTTAGGATTCCAATCCAGCCCATGGTGACAGGACATCTTCCAAGTGCTGACCACTGTCCAAGGGGCCGACACATGCTGACTCCCTTCATTCTCCCAACAACCCAGGGAGGGAGTTATCTATAGCCCCCCATTTATCAAGTAAGGAAATGGAGGCTCCCCAGGACCAAGGTCCTTGCCCAGGTCGCTCCTTGAAAGGTGGCCACGGTGATACGCACGTTGACTGGGATGGGAGCCCAGGTGCCAGGACCAGCATCCTACTAACATTAATTCATGGAATCAACACAATGGTTCTTCTCTCCATTTTCAAGATGAGGAAACTGAGGCTTGGGGAGAGTAAGTAATCAGCCCCAGGTCAGAAAGTGTGCAAGGCAGGAACATCTGGATGCCTGCTCCCGTCTGAGCTCTGACTGGCACTGAAGTCCGGGCTTTTCACCAGGCCGATGGTTATAAACTCCAATTTTCGAGTTCTTTCTGTTATTCTTCCCCTGAGGCTCATTGCTGGGGACCCATGGGCTGCTGGCAAAGTGCCCCTCCCGCTGGCTTCCTCTTCTGGGAGAAGAACCAGAAGAACAAGGGGAAGTGGGACAAGCTGCCGCTGTTCTTACTTACCATCTCTCTCTACCCCCTGAATTTCACCATGGAAATTCCCAGGAGAGAGGGGCTCCCAGCACCAGTGGCGAACACCTGGTGGCAGTGTGGTCCTGGGTTGGGCCCCAGACACCAGTCCTATAAGGAGCAAAGCTACTCGTTCCTGCAGGACATCATGGACATTTCCTGAGCACCTCTCATTCACTCCTGACATTGACCTGGAATACTTAGCCTGGGAGGCCTGAAAATCAGCCCAGCCTGTGGGAGGCTGATTGCTGCTGCCATGTCTCATCTCTCTTCCGGCCCAGCCTCTTCCCTCTGCAGTCCTCAGGGCCTCCACGGTCCACCCAATACCTGAGGTCGGTCCATGCAATACCTGAGGTCCCCCTGGCCCTGACCCTGGTGGGAAATTTGGGAGCATCCTAGTGCCACCTTCTGGCTAGTGCTGGAAGGACAAGGAGCCTGGCCTAGGAGCCCAGCAGCCCTGCAGCAACTAGGCCAAGTGTTGATTTGCTGCAGAAAAGATCTCGGGCAACTTCCAAGGAGGCAAAATGCACTCCCAGAGCGGGGAATAAGGGTGTGGGCAAAAGAGAAGGAAGCACAAGAATGGGAACACGGAGGAGGCGGGAAGGAAGTTAAAATACAGACTATAAGGATTGACTGTTCTGGAAATAAGACCACAGGCTCAGAAAATTAGAAATTGGCTTCTGTCATCTCCTAAAGGCATAGAGAAATGCAGGAAGCAATCAGCAGCCATGGCGAAGAGATAACTCATCTTTGTTCTGTCCGATCAGTTCATAGGTTTCTCTACACCAGGGTACAGAGCTCGCAGGCGTGAACACACACACACACACACACACAGCTCACCACATCCTCTTGTACTAGGGAGAGAGGCCCTTATAATGTACATTTGAAAAATGATACATTTTGTAAACAAGGAGTTACAGTAAACAAAAAAAGCTATTCCCATGAAAAAGATCTAGACATCCATTTGAAAAGACAATATTCTTGAAAAAATAACAAAGGGAATATAGTTTTAAAAGATTAAGTGTTGAAGATATTTCTGTCAGGTGAATGCTTAGCTTTTGGGCTACATGGTGAGACATTCTCTTGCTACAAGGGGACTGGGTTCCGCCATCACTGTATCTTGCTGTGGAGGGTCACTCCTTGGCTCTCAGCTTCTAGCAAGTAGCACAAAAGGGGGTCCATCGCAGCCGCTTACACAATCCCAAAGTCTTTGAACGCAGACACACCCATGGCTCAGGAAAAGCATGACTTTGGTGCTAAATGGGAATGATTTGCTCTGGGGCTGGGTGAGGGCTCCCGAAGGGAGAAGACAGAGTTCAGATGAGCGGTGTTCTCTGTGACAGCCTCCCCTTGAGTCACTTCACGGAGTGTTGTGCCCGATACCACCTGGGCTTTAGTCATGGCTCTGCACTTATTAGCTGAGGGACACAGGACCCTTTACTTTGTCCATCCGGATCTCAGGGACAGGTCCAGCCTCCCAGGTGGTGCTTCTAGAAATTTCCTGAGATAAGGCACAAAGAACACTTAGCACAGCTGTTGTGGAAAGCACTCAGAATCACCATAGGACACAGCAATTCCACTCACAGGGGTGCACCCCAAAGAATTCCCAGCAGGGACAGATACCTGTCCACCTGTGGTCATAGTGCCATTATTCACAATCATCAGGAGGTGGAAATAACCCAAGCATTCCCCAGCAGATGAACGCAGAGACAAAATGTGGTGTGTCTACGCAATGGGATATTATTCAGTCTTAATTAAAATGGAATAAAATTTTGACCCATGACAACACGGACAAACCTTGGAACCACTGTGCTAAGTGAAATAAACCAGACACAGCAGGACAAATAGTGTATGTTTCCACGTAGGTGAGGTCCCTAGAACAGTCAAGTTCATTGGGACAGAGAGGAGAGCAGAGGTTACAGGGCAGAGGGCAGAGAGCGACGGGGAGTTCCCATTGAATGGGTACAGTTTTTGTTTGAGATGATGAGTTCTGGAGGTGGGTAGCGGTGATGGTTGTCCAACGCTGTGAATATAATTAATGCCCCGGAATGGTGCACTTACAAACAGCTGGTATGGTAAATTAAGAATAATTTTTAGGGACGCCTGGGTGGCTCAGTTGGTTAAGCAGCTGCCTTCAGCTCAGGTCATGATCCCAGCGTCCTGGGATCGAGTCCCACATCGGGCTCCTTGCTCATCAGGGAGCCTGCTTCTCTCTCTGCCTCTGCCTGCCATTCTGTCTGCCTGTGCTTGCTCTCTCTCCCTCTCTCTCTCTGACAAATAAATAAATAAAATCTTAAAAAAAAAGAATAATTTTTAGATAAAAAAGTATATGATCTTAAAAAAAAAAAAAAAAGAGGAAGAAGACTGAGCACAGAGCTTGGCATCTGACATGTACCCTCCACCTCTGTCTCCATTCCTAATTGGTAGATGGGGAGTCAAGCCTCCCGGGCCACTGTGGCCGGCTTCCACTAGGGGGAGCACATGCTCCTTGCAAAGACCTCAGGAGGCGAAAAGGGAGGGGTGGGGACTCTGAGGTCTGCCAGCTGGAAAGGAGGTGTTTGCAAGCTGAAGCGGCGGCGGTGGAGGCAGGAGCCTGACACCTGGGACCAGGCCACCTGGCTCGAAGTCCCAGCGCAGCCACTGCCTTGCAAGGCACCCTCCCCTCTGCAAGCCTCATTTTTCCTGTTATAACCTTCTGCTTTCCTGGTCCATAAAATGGGAATTGGGGGTCCCCAAAGCGCGCTTCTCGACTTTTAACGTGCGTTTGAATCACCTGCCTTTTTATAAGAGGCAGATTCTGAACCAGTGTGTCCGGGGTAGGGCCTGGGAAGCTGCATTTCTAACAAGCCTGAGGTTGGGGGAGTGCCCATACGGCTGGTTCTTGGATTTATCTCTGGGAGACCTGAGATCATCACCTTTGATGACAGGTTTTGTTTGCTTGCTTTAATTCCAAGTAGGCTCCACATCCAACGTGGGGCACCAACTCGACCCCGAGGTCAAGTTGCATGCTCCACTGACCCAGCCAGCCAGGTGCCCTGACAGGGTTCGATTTCTTTTTTTTTTTTTTAAACAGATTTTAAAGATTTTGTTTATTTATTTGACACAGAGAGAGAGATCACAAGCAGGCAGAGAGGCAGGCAGAGAGAGAGGAAGAAGCAGGCTCCCCACAGAGCAGAGAGCCCGATGCGATGCGATGCGGGGCTCTATCCCAGGACTCTGAGATCATGACCCGAGCCGAAGGCAGAGGCTTAACCCACTGAGCCACCCAGGTATCCCTGGGTTTGATTTCTTTTAAGGCTTTATTTTTAAGTGATTTCCACACCAAACGTGGGGCTCAAACTCACGACCCCAAGATCAAGCGTTGCGTGCTCTACCAACGGAGCCAGCCAGGCGCCCCAGCACTTTGGTTTTTTGAGTTGAGCGGAGAAGCCAGGCTAGTGTTCCAAACCCTTCTGCAGCAGTTGCTGTTTCCACATTCGCTCCTTCTTTCCTCCCTTCCTCCCTTCCTCCCTTCCACAAGCACTTTCTGGGCCCATCCTGCGGAACTCATGGATACAAGATGCAGTAAGTCCAGCCTCGCATGCCCAGTGCTGGTAGGAGAAGGAAGCCCGGGGTGGGGGTTGTGGGAACACCAGAGCGGCCCCTGGCCAGACAGTGCGGGGATCAGTGAAGGCTTCCCAAAGGAGAAGATTCCTTCACCTACTCTAAATGAGTGGGCAAGGGGCGCCCGGGTGGCTCAGTGGGTTAAGCCGCTGCCTTCGGCTCGGGTCATGATCTCAGGGTCCTGGGATCGAGCCCCGCATCGGGCTCTCTGCTCAGCAGGGAGCCTGCTTCCTCCTCTCTCTCTGCCTGCCTCTCTGCCTGCTTGTGATCTCTGTCTGTCAAATAAATAAATAAAATCTTTAAAAAAATAAATAAATAAATAAATAAATGAGTGGGCAAGAGGGCACCAGACCAAGGTGAGGCTGAGGAAGGGAGAGCATGTTCCAAGCAGAGGAAATGCACGTGCAAAGGCCTGGAGAAGAGAGAATCAGGCTTCCCAAAGTGACATGTGCGGTGAGGGTGACACGCAGGTGTACAAAGCCAACGCGCCAGCCAGCACACACGCCGCTTGGGGGTAAGAGGCAGCATCATCAAAGGGATGATGATTCTCTTCTCTTCTTTTTTTTTTTTTTTTTAAAGATTTTATTTATTTATTTGAGAGAGAGACAGTGAGAGAGAGCATGAGCTAGGAGAAGGTCAGAGAGAGAAGCAGACTCCCCGTGGAGCTGGGAGCCCGATGCGGGACTCGATCCCGGGACTCCAGGATCATGACCTGAGCCGAAGGCAGTCGTCCAACCAACTGAGCCACCCAGGCGTCCCTCTTCTTTTCTTTTAAAAGTAAGTTCTACACCCAACGTAGGGCTTGAACCCACAACCCCGAGGTCAAGAATTGGCTGCTCTGGTGTCTGAGCCGGCCGGGCGCCCTGAGATGACAGGTCTTATTTCGGGGAACCTCCGCAAGCTCCAAGTGGAGTGGGTGGTTGTGGGATGGTTTCCATGGCAACTCTCTGCTTTCCTCCCCCAAAGACTCTGCAAGGATGCTTCCAAGGGCTCCTCTGACTCCATGGCCCAGGCTCCCTCAGCTGGGGAGGGAGTCCACTCCCATCCCTGGCTCTGGGTCTCCAGGCCCCAGAGAACCTGCCTCCTGTGAATGTGCTGTCACACCCAGGGCTCACACTGACCCCACCCTTTTCCTCTCCAGCCCCAGCCTTTGGGACGCAGTTCTGGCTGCCCCCTTAGAAGGTGACTGAAGCTGAGAGGGAGGCGGACATTTCCTGAGGTTTGAATTCTTTCCGCCTAGGGTGGGAATGTGGAGGGAGGGTGCAGGCTTCCAAAGGTCAAGGTCTCAGAGACCCCTTGCCTGACTTCCACCCCAAGGTCAGAGCACTTGGTCATCCATCCCATCCACTCATACCTACTGAGCATCTACTATGTGCCTGGCCTCCTCCCAGCCCCCCTGGACGCAGACCTAGGCCCAGGAGCTCATAATCTAGTGGGAAGAATGACTTGGAACAAAAGAGTAAATGAACATCAACAACTTTTGGGCATCATGGGCGTGGTGGGCTCTGCCCATTTTGGGCTCCATTGGGGAAGACAGAGAAGGATGGGAGTCCTGAGGGCGGGATCTGAGAACCCAGACCTGGGAGGGACCTAAGACCCCACTGCTCTGAAATAAATTCTTTTGTCCCCTTTGCTCTCTCTTGGATCACTCATTCTGGGAAAGCCAGCTGCCACACTCATTGTCCCTAAGGAGAAGGCTACACAACCCTCAACTGAGCCCTCTTGCCAGTAGCCGGCACCAACTTGAAGTTTTTACTAACTTTTTATCTGCTTGCTCTATCGATTACTGAAAGAAGGATTGTGGAGCCATCTCAGAATCAAATTCTCCGGCCCCTCACTACAGCCTGGATGATGATTGCAAACTCATGTAAGACCCAAGCCAGAATCCCCAGCTAAGCTCTTCCCAAATTCTGGACCCGCAGGAACAGTGGAATAAGTGGTTTTTATTGTTTTAAGTTGCAGAGTTTTGGGAGAGTTTTTTATACAGCAACAGGTCACTAATATCCCGGGATTGATCCAATATATAAAGAGAAGCAAAGATATTACCAACTAATGGAAGCCAGATTTCTCATCACTGGAGAAAAGAAATGCAAATATGGAAAAGGAGAAAATTAGAAAGACCTCGCGGTGTCAGATAGAAATTCAAGCTCTTGGTTGTTCGTATCTGTACATAGATGTTGAATGGATATAGATGTGAGTGTGTGGGGTGGGGAGGATGTGTAGATACACGTGTATAAACACACAGGTACTCCCAGCTCTGTCCACTGAGAAAACAGCAGAACGGTGACATACCAAAGGTTGTAGGCACACTTAGTGGGGTTTTTTTATTTTTATTTTTTTCTTAGTGGGTTTTTTAAAAAAGATTTTATTTATTTATTTGACAGACAGATCACAAGTAGGCAGAGAGGCAGGCAGAGAGGGGTGGGGAAGCAGGCTTCCTGCTGAGCTGAAAGCCCGATGCGGGGCTCAATCCCAGGACCCTGGGATCATGACCTGAGCCGAAGGCAGAGGCTTTAACCCACTGAGCCATCCAGGTGCCCCTCTTAGTGCGTTTTTAAATACAATTTTCTATTAGGGGTGGTTTAGTCCGTTAAGCGTATGACTTGATTTTGGCTCAGATCATGATCTCAGGGTCCTGGGATCAAGCCCTGTGTTGGGCTCTGCCCTCAGTGGGCTTGAGGATTCTCTCTCTCTCCCTCTGGCCTGGCCCATGCACGCTCTCTCGAATAAATCTTTAAATTAAAAAAAAAAGATTGTATTTAATTATTTGAGAGGGAGAGAGCATGCAAGAGCATGGGGGTGGGTAGAGGAAGGGCTGGCTCAGTTAGTTAAGCATCTGCCTTAGGCTCAGGTCATGATCCCAGGATCCTGGGATTGAGCAAGGAGCCTGCTTCTCCCTCTACCTCTACCCTCCGCCTTGCTCTCTCTCTCTCTCAAATAAATAAAATCTAGTAAGTAAACCAATTAATTAAAAAATAAATTTGAAAATTTCATTCTCCATTAACAAGAATCAAGTCTCCTTAGGGAAATGACTGATTTCAGGGCAGGGAAAAAAAAAATGAGCCTGAAATGTGAAATTGCAACCAAAAGTAAGCAAGTGTACAAAGAATAAGGAAACAAATCTAAAGGAGTGCCCCCTGGCCACATCTGAAAACATCTAAGTGTCAAAGTATTGACATTAATAAACCAGTATTGATCATATTGATATAACCCATTGAATGAAACAGGAATCCATGGCTGTATACCGATAGCAATAAATAAATGAGTATGTTGAAAGCTTGATAAAGAGTTGGATATTTATATATTCAAGGTGACTCCCCCACAAAAATGTTCTTGAATTATAAATGGGAAAAGAGTAATTTTACAGTGGGGTTGCCTAGCAGACACCATCTTAAATCAGGCTACCAGAAATGACACAAGTGACAATCTGGAATCACCTGTTAAGATGCAATGAAAAGAATGCAGGATCCCCGTGTGGATATATGAAGTTTTCCCTAATTTTTTATCTGCGTGTGCTATCAATTACTGGAAGAAGGATTGTGGGTTTAGCTGTTTCTCCTTTTCGTTCTCCTAAATTCTGCTTTCTATATTTTGAAGCTACCTTATTAGTTGCATACAAGCTTGGAATTATTGTATCTGCTTGATGAATTGAACATATTTTTCCCACTGTGAATAGCTCTCTTTATCTTTAGCATTGCTTTCTTTTCACTGTAAACTCTACTTTTGCTGACATTAGTGTAACTACATCAGTTTACTTTGGGTTAGTATTTTATATATAATTTTTTCCATCCTTTTCCTCTTTTCATTTCTGTATCCTTGTATTGGACATGTCTGTTTCATAAGTAGCATATGATTGGGTTTTATTCAATTTTTATCCAATGTATCCATGCTTATCTTCCAATTGGAGTATTTAATCTGCTTACATTTAATATAATTGCTGACATATTTGGCTTTATGTCTCCCACTTTCCTGTTTGTTCTCTGTTTGTCCCACTTCTTCTCTGTTGCTTTTGTCTCCTTTCTTGCCCTCTCTTGCCAACCTGAAAGTACATACCCAACAAAAGCTACTCTTTTGAAAATGAAAATGAAGCAGAGGTATTCCAGGCAAATAAAAACCATAATAATTTGTCAGCAGCTCAACCCCATCAAAGGAATTAGGAAGAGATGGTTTCCAGGCAGGAGAAAATGGATCCCAGACAGAAACTTGGAGATGCAGGAAGAAATGAAGGCCAATAGAGAGAGAAAATATGTGGTTAATCTAAACCAATATTGTCTGCATAAAACAATAATAATATCCTCTTGTGGAATTTGAAATATATAAAGAATTAAAATACCAAATGGCACCAGATGACAATAGCATGTAAGTCAGGAGGAGGTAAATGGAGTTTTAAGTGGCTTAAGGTTCCTGCATTTTCCTGCAAGTGGTAAGAGTACTAATTTATGCTAGACTTTAGTAAGTCAAGGATGCGTATTGTCATCTCTAGGGGAAGCACTAAAAGAATAGAAAACTGGCAAGCTAATAAAGAAATAACAGGTAGTAATAAAAAATACCAAATCAATCCAGAGTTAAGTGAGAAAGGAGAGAAAATAAATGTATTTTTTTAACTGAAAAATAAAGTAACATAGAAGAAACTTCAGAGGTAATAAAAATTTTAGATTGGGTAGGGAGCACGTAGTGTTCACTTCAACCTGATTCACATCCTTTACATACATTAGGTAAGTATTATTTTTTCTCTACTCTATAATTAATAAAAATAAATTTATTTATTTTTAAGGATTTTATTTATTTGTTAGAGAGAGAGAGAGAGAGAGCACAAGCAGGGAGAGGCAGGCTCCCTGGGGATTGATCCCAGGACCCCTGGATCATGACCTGAGCTGAAGGCAGATGCTTAACCCACTAAGCCACCCAGGTGCCCCAATAAAAATAAATTTAAAAAGCAAAGCAGGGGCGCCTGGGTGGCTCAGTGGGTTAAAGCCTCTGCATTCGGCTGGGGTCATGATCCCAGGGTCCTGGGATTGAGCCCCGCGGGGTCTTCGGGCTCTCTGCTCAGCAGGGAGCCTGCTTCCCTTCCTCTCTCTCTGCCTGCCTCTCTGCCTACTTGTGATCTCTGTCTGTCAAACAAACAAACAAACAAACAAACAAATAAATAAATAAATAAATAAATCTTTTTTAAAAAAGCAAAGGAATTGGCAGAAACTAGGCACATAGAATAGGATCTCATTTGTTTATGTATACATAGGGAAAAAATAAGGAAAAGGAAACGGAAAACAGATGGGACAAAGGGAAATGTATACAGGAATTTTTTTCAGTAGAGGAAAATTTCGAAGCCTATTAGCCAGGATGCAATCCGCGGATGTCTGCGGGGGTGGACGGCCTGAATGCTGGGAGGAAACTCCATCGCAGCTTTGTATGGTCTATCGAGTTTGCCTATCTCTTTCAGTAAACATATACTCTTTAAATAATTTTAAACAGCCTGCAAATATACGTCCATTCCGGAAAATAAATTTTAAAAATCTAATGAGAAAAGGACCTGCTGTGCCTTGCAGCCTGGAAGGCCAGTGACCCATCCCGTTCCTTCCCTGGCCCAGCGCTTAGTACTTGGGAGTTGAGCGACAGACCTTCCGCGGTGACCCGCCTCGCCCACACGGTGGCGCTGCGGGGCAGGCGCAGCAGCTCCCGGCCCGGGTGGGAGCAGGGGTGGGAGGGAGGGGGGTGATGTCGCGGCGGGGAGGGGGCGGCGCATCTTCATGAACAGATTTATTTCTTCAGCATCCTGCCGACAGCCTTACCAGGTGGCGTCCGGAGCGCTCGCACGCAACAAGTCAATCGCCCCCGTAGGTGGCGGCGCTGCATTCCAGCGCCAGCTGCCGGGCCATTTTCCACGCCGTGGTGCGGCCCAACCCACCTCGCGTGTTAACCGCGGCGCGTGTTAAACGCCGCGGGGTATCCCGGTGACAAGACTGGATTCTCGGAACGTGCCTGTGGGGCTCTGACAGGGCTTGTCACATCATCGTTGGGGCCCGCCTCCAGAGGTAGTGAGGTCTAGGTCCCTGGAGGTGTGCAAGCCCTACTGACCCACCTCACCTGTGAAGGGACCTACACGAAGGTGGAGGGGATCTTGCCTCGGATGAGATGATCCTGGGTCTCTCTGGGCTGAGACTGGGTGTTTCCAATTTCTGTCTGTGAGTTCTCCCACATGTAAATCTGAGCAGAGCACTGCCTGCTTAAGACATTCCATGGCTCCCCACTGCCCTCCGGAGAAAGTCCAAACTCCTGAGACTGACTCCTGAATTTCTTTCCTGTCACCACACCCCCCTCCAAACCACTGCCACCTGGAGGCAGCGTGTCCTGGGTTCTAATACACTGACTGCTTCCATTCCGTCCCACCTGGCACGCTTTCTCATCTCTGAGCCTTCAGCAGGCTGTTCCCATCTGCTCAAATACTTTTCCACCCCCCCCCCATTTTTTTCTTGTCTAACTCTGACTCATCCTTCAGACCTAGAGTTTCAATTTTGCCTCCTCCAAGAAGCCCCCCGGATCCCAGCTGCCCACCACCCCGTCGCCCCCCACCAAGCTTCTTTCTCCAAATACCACACTGGACTTGAATTATACATTTACTGTTTGCCTCCCCTGGTGACACCTTGAGGACAAAAGCCAGTCTGCCTGGGTCTACCTAGCCTGCTCTCCCACGGCTAGGGTGGCATCTACTAGGTGCTCCGTAAATCACGGCCCCTTGAATGTTCAAGAGCGCACATGGAATGGCGGGGGCCCCTTCCTTCCTGGGTGCCTGAGGGGTATGGCAAAGGCGCTCTGTGGGCTGCAGAGGGGGAGGGACATGGGAGGAACAGCCATAGTTACAACAGCTCATTGAGAGGAACCGCTGGGTTCCCCCTGGGCTCCTGCTGCCAGGCAAGAAAAACCACAACAGCTAGAAGCTGCTGGGCCCCTCCCCAGCACGCAGCGTGTGGCTGGACACAGGCGGGCCTCGAGCTGCAGCAAAGAAAGGGATGGGTGAGGGGCTCAGCTCCACCCAGCTCTGCCCAGCGTCCTCCCTGCACAGGGAGGTCCCTTCCAACCCCGACGCCCAGCCCACGTGCACACTGACATTGGACATCTCCCCTTGAACACCCTCCGCACCCTAAACTCATCGAATTAATCACCCGTCTCCAAATTGCTTCTCCCGCTGGCTCCTCACTCCCCACACTGCACCCCCACCACTCACCCAGCCCCAGAGCCTGGTCTCTAATCAAGGACCCCACCATCTGCTTTGCCATCTCTCCAGGGTCCTGTGAGGACAGCGCTCCCTCCGCATCTGCCCCTCCCGCGCTCCACATTACAGCCAGACTTTCTTCCTTTCAGTTCCTCAAACAAGCTGACTGCTCTCTCCTCTTGACCTTGGGCTGACCCTTCAGCCTGGACACCCCCTTTCTACGTGGCAAACGTGTCTGTGTCCCTCTGGTTCCTGCATAGATGCTCTTCCTCCAGGAAGCCCTCCCAGGTCAGGTGCTCTTCCTTAGGGGTCCCACGGTTACGTGGGCTTTCCTGTCTCTGCCCAGCTTGTGCTGTGTTGTCAAACCTGGTGGTCACTGTTGTGTCCCCAGCTCGCTGGGCTGCTCAGTACCACCTGACCCAGCTGGTCCTGTCCTCCTTGCCAAAACCCCTTTTGCCCTGGGCTCCCAGGTCCCGGCTCTCTGGGACCTCCTTTGCTCACAGGCCGCTCCTTCTCAGGTCCCTCGACAAGCTCTTCCTCATCTTCCTGCCTGCCAGTGTCAGCTCGTCCCAGGACTCCTCTCTCCTCAACCTCCTCTCCTCTGATGCTGGTGCGGGGCTTTAAATCCACCTGCCTGCTCCCGGGTCTGTCTCCACCCTCTGACCTGCTTATCCCCTCTGCACTTGATGGCTAGTGCCCAGCGGCAACTTATCAAGTTCAGTCAAGCTCTCAGTTCAACTCCCTCCCCCCAACCCCTTGCTCTTCCATAGCCCCATTCTTCCAGTTCCTGAAGCCCTAAGGCTTGCTGTCATCCTTTTTCCTTTTTATGACTCCACGACCAATCCATCAGGAAGGCTCATGGCTACCTTCCAAACACACCCAAGTCCCACCCTCTCGCCACCTCCGCCCAGCCACCTGGCCTGGTATCTGTTATTGGGTCAGGTTCAGTGGCCTCCTGACCCAACTCCCCAGTTCAGCGCTGGCCCCCTTTGTCTATTCCCAACCCAGCCGCCAACCGTAAGTCCGGTTACCCCCCCACCTCCCAGAACTTTCGCAGGCCCCTCCTTACTCGGAGCAACAGCCAAGCCCTTCCTTGCCAAGGAGCCCTTCAGGAGACGACCTGCTCTTCCACCACCTCAATGCTGTTCCCTGAACATCCCTGCCTACTGGCCTTAGCACTGGCTGTTCCCTCTGCCTTTGACACTCACACCCACCATATCTGTCCTGCTCCTCCGCTCACTGCCCGACGATCTCTGCTCAGAGAGCACAGCCTGACTCCCAGGACTCCCTAACCCCTTCATTCTGCCTCATCAACTCCCCACCATATCGTATGTGTTTATTATGTCTCCTCCACTAGAATGTAAGTTCAGGGGGTGGAGGGAAGGGTTTTTTGTCTTCTGTTCCTGCTCTATGGTCAGTATCTGGCATGTAGACACTCTCCTTCGTGAGATGGTGAAGACTAAAAAGGCAGGGATATGGCTGTATTCACCACGACCACCAGTCTATGCGGCAAAGAAAGGGATGGGTGAGGGGCTCAGCTCCACCCAGCTCTGCCCAGCGTCCTCCCTGCACAGGGAGGTCCCTTCCAACCCCGAAGTCCAGCCCACGCCACCATTAGTTTTCAACAAGCACTGAATGAGGGGACGGGTGGGTGGATGGAGAGAGGGAGGGAGGGAGGGATGGGTGAGTAGGGGGGCCAGGTGGGGGGCTGGGTGAATATGGAGGGATGGATGAAGGCGTTGACGTGCAAGTGTGCCTCTGGAACCCACAGTCCTCTAGGAGTGCTTGAGAGGCTGCGGTCCCAGATCCTGACTGGCCCCCGTAGGCCTCTCCAGGCCCCAGAGGATTTGCTCTGCTTATTCCCAGTGGTGAGGAGAAAGTGCTCTAGAATGCCACACTGATCCACATTTTAAGTTCTGGTACTTTTTGACATAGCATTTCCGCTTCTGAGGATCTCTCCATCAGGACTGCCAGCACGGGGACACAGAAATAGTTACGGTGTCGAGAAGGTCATGGCAGGACTGCTTGTAATCCTGTGACACGGGGACCAACTGAGGGACCAGCGGTTCGTCATTGGGCCACTGCTGGCGAGGTTTGCTCGGCAGCTGGTGCGAGGGTCCAGAGGACACATCCGTGTGCCGAGGAGGGAAGATGCGGGGTTGAGTTGCTAAGTGACAAGAGCATAGTTATATAGGATGCGCTACGCGTGGTGTGAATAAACACACTGTGTGTGTGTGTGTGTGTGTCCTTGTGCACAGGAAAGAGGTTGGGCTCACACTCACCCACCTCCTAACCATGGTCACCCCCGGGGTATACAGTGGGATTGGAAAGGCAATTTCTTTACTAGTCTCTCTACCACACCAACTTTTCCTGTAACAGTAAGCTTGTAGTCCTGTCATTGGACATGCATGTTTAAAGAAATCGTCCCACTGTACCTTTCAACACTTGACTTGATGGCCGTTGGGTTGGGTGGGAAGGTGGGTAGATGGGTGAGTGGCGAGTTCCCCCAGGGCGGTGGGTGTGGGATGTGTAACCAAGCGCTGACCAAGCCTCCCCTTGGCTTTCAAGGCTCACTCCTACCCAACTATGAGCACAATCTCCCAGGATTCCCAAACACATATAGTGGGGGGGGCGGGGGGGTCAGCAAACTGCGGCCTGCAGGCCAGATCCTGCCCAACAGCTGTTTCTGCATAGCCCCTCGGCTAAGGATACTTTTTACATTTGTAAATGGCTGGGAAGTAATCAAAAGGAGAATGCCATTTCATGACACAGGATAATTATGTGACAATCAAATTTCAGTGTCACCAAATAAAGTTTTGTTGGAACAGAGCCATGCCTGTTCATGTAGGCATCCTCTCCGGCCACTTCCGAGCTCCAACGGTAGAGCTGAGAAAGTGGGACGGAGGCCGAATGGCCTGCAGAACCCGGTATTTACTGTCTGGCCCTTTGCAGACAAAGCGTGTGGATCCCTGATAGCTTCTGTCCCAAGCAAATCAGTGGGCTAAGTGGCCCCACGGCTTGGCCTTTGCTCTCGGGTCTGTGCCCCCTCCAGGCTCTCTCTCTCTCTCTCTCTCTGCCACCTGCCTTTTTCTACCTGCTGGAAAACTAGCCATCCTGAATTATCCTTGCAAACCCACCAGCAACCAGCGGGGAGAACTCCCTCTGGTGGTCCCTGCTTCCGGCTGATGCCCAGGTACAGGTACAGCCGCCTTTGCACCATCCCACCCCTGTTCCAGTGGGGATCCTCAGGGGCAGGGACTGATTCATTTCTGGGTCTTCGGCTCTTGACTCGGTCTCTGGCTCCTGTTGGCCAAGTGGCATGAATGCTGTCATTGCTTTGTGGGTAAAGTGCTTCCAGGCTTCATGGTTTTAACCCTGACTCACCACAAAACCTGAAAGCTAGCCAGGAAGCATGGGTGGGAGTGGGGGGTGAGGTTCAGGGGGAGTGCAGTGAGCTGAGCTCATGGGAGGCAGGAGGCGGGGGGTGTTCTGATGATCATAGGGGCTCTTCCCAGGGCAAAATCACGTGGTGCGACCATGGAGAGCAAAGCAGACCAGCGCAGAGCAGTAGCCGGAGGACATAGCCTGACTCCACTGAGTAGGGACCTTACTTTGGAGTCAGAGGGAATTGACCTCCTGACAGAGAGTGAGTTCCCCATCTCTGAAGGTAAGCACGCAGAGTTTGGATCAAGAATGTTATAGAAGAGATTCCTGCCCTCTCAGGGGACTGCACTGGATAAGCCTCCAACCTGGGGCTCTTAGAAGCCTGGGGTCCTCTCAGGGTGAAGATCAGGCACTTTGGGGCCAGGCATAGGGCCGAGATCTGGGGGTTTGGGGAGAAGATGGAGAGGACTATCCTTGTCAGCTGGTGAAGATCCCCCCCTCCCTTCATGCCAGCCTGTGTCTCAACCCTGCTGCCCACATGTGGGGCCTGCCAACATCAGCAGGACTTCTCAGACGGACCTCAAGGCAGGGCCCTGGGACCCGGCAGCCGGGATTTCTTGATGGACACATGGTTCATCACGAAATTGATGACTTCACAGAATCCTGGGGACCATGACCACTGTCCCCATCCTCTCAACCCTGGAAATCCCCGAACTCCTGGCACTGACCTAGAGCGCGCCTCCTTCCGGGAAAGATCTGAGGTTCCTTAATGAGAATCCGGCCTCACATTTTTACCGCAGGAGGAAGCCACGGCACTCTGTGGTTCAGAGTCCAGGCCTTGGAGCCTGCTGCGGCCACCAGGGGCAAGTTACCAACCTTCCCAACAGGGCTGTGGACGACTTGAATTTCTCATCTGGCCCCAGATTTTTGGGACCCGCTTCGGCCATCTCTTGGCCGTGTGAGGCCGATGAGCGTCTCTGGCCCCTGTGTCCTGCTGTGCTCAGTGGTTAGGATTCTCGTAGAGCACATGGGAGCTCACGAGGGCCCCACAGGGGCCCAGTGCACACCCAGGGCTGCCGTCATTGGAAGGAGCCCAGCCCCTTCTTCCCCGGTGGAGGTGACGACAGGGCCAGCCCGGGACACGCCCTCATGCCCCGCTGGCTGCCTCACGACTTGTCCAAAGTTGCCAACCCTCAGTTCTGAGGCCTTTCAGTGAGCCACAGAAACAGAGCCACCCCTCTCCTTAAATATAGGAGATGATGAAGGACAGTTGTTTGGAGAGGAAGGGGGCGGCCGGGAGGGAAATCGAGCCACCAAAGGCTGGCCTGTCCCATCTTTGAGCCTCCCTGCATCCTGCACCCAGACACACCCTAGGAAGCCCCACCAGGTGCTACTGTGGGGCCAGTGGGGACTTCCAGCTGGGCTGACACGGCCTCAAGCCCCAGCTTGGAGCAGCCTCTCAGTGTTCCCATCTGTGAAATGGGACTCAGAAAACCTGCCATGGAGAGCCGATGAGTGAGATGCAGAGAACACGTGATTCACGGTACTTGCATGACCCCCGAGGGGGAGAATCTCTGTTCTCCCCACTGGGCCCAGCCTGTGATGAGAAGGGAGGACTGGTCCAACCAGATAGGCATTAAGAGACAGGGAGACACATAGGAGTCTGCACATGAGGTGCCCTGGGGCTCAGTGGGAGACCCCAGATTGTGTGCTTGTAGATCAAGGCCAGAGGCAGTAGGGGAAGGATGACCATTACAGCAGACGCTTAGTTCCTCCACAAAGATTTCGTCCCATGCATATTTACTGGGGGCCCGGGGCACTGGGCACAGTTCTAGGTGCTGGGGGTACAGCACAGAGCTCGCATGGAAGCCAGGGCCAACAGACAGGACACAAATATATAAGACAACGTCACATGGGATGCTAAAGTGTTGGGAAGAAAACCCAAAAGTTGGGGGGAGGGACAGGGATGGCTAGAGAGTGATGAGAGGGGCAGCGGAGGCGGGGCGGGGGGGCGGCATGATATCTTAGAGAAGGTGGTCAGGGAGGTGGTAATTGACCAGAGACCTTACCATAGATGGGGTGAGGCTCTGGGGGAATCTTGGTCCAAGCAGAGAAAATGACCAGGCCTCAGGGGGAGAGTGGAAGGGGCAGTAAGAAAAGCCAGGTGGTGGGGTTGTAGGGGAAGGAGAGAGGAAAGGAGGAGCCCAGGAGGAGGGAGGGGAGAGGGAGAGGGGGAAGGAAGGAAGAAAGGGGAGGGAGAGAGGAGGGGAGGAGGGGGGAATGCTTCCCCAGGCCCTGTTCTAAGTTCTGTCTGCATGAACTCCCTCTCCTGCCAGGCCTCCGGGGACTGTCCTTACCCTACAAAAACATTCAAGGAAACCGAAGCTCTGAGAAGTGGAATCACTTGCCCAGGGTGGCCCAGCCGGTAAATGAGGAGCTGGGATTACCTGTCCTCGCCCCGGAAACTCAGCCAGGAGGCTCCTGAGTGGGCTCTGGCCCACACTGGCTTGTGTTCTGGAGAGGGGCCGTGCAGGGTCAGCTCAGGGACCCCGGAAGAGCCAGACACTGTGGGCCCCCCACGGGCTCCATTTGGACTTGAACAGCAGGATTTAGCTAGAAAACCAGCACTCAGGGCAGAGAAGGGCTTGAAAGCTCTCACAGCGCGGAATGTGGGCCGTTCGTGTGATAGGATAGCATCGCCTGGTCTTACTCCTTGCATCTGCCTGGCGAACTCCTCTTCATCCCTCCCAGTCCCATTCAGCTGGACCCTCCTCTGCAAGGCTTTCCTGATTCTGCTGACCAGATGGCTCCCTGTACATATGCTCTTCTAGCCTTCACACCCTTGGGTTTCTGTTCTCCCCTTAGGTCTCTGGCTCCCTGGCTCAGTCCAGTCTGGGGTGTGGCAGGGGCAGAGAGAGAGAGTGGTGCCAAGAACGCATCGTCCCCAGCAGGGAAGACAGTGGACTAGCTGACCACGGGGAGCTAGCCTGACCGCGGGGCCAGGCTCCCCTTCTCCCTGCTCCTTCCTGCTGGCTTCTCTCCACAGAGCCACAGCTTGGGGCCAGCTGCCATCAGTGACTCCTGGTTCCCTGTCTTTACACAGAGAAACAAGTCCTGTCTGGAACCGGGGGATTCCTGCCACCGCTGGGGCTGGGGCGTGCATCGGGTTGGCGCGCTGGGCTACACCCGGTGCTCTAGCGACCCCTTCTAGACTCACTGCCCCCTACCCCAACTCCACTCCACTCCAGCCTGTCGCCATGGCCTCATAGATGCCTCCATGTGTCCGTGTGAATTTCCTGCAACACAGCTCCTGGGTCTCCCCCAGCTCCATAAACCAATCTGCAAGACTTGGCATCTGCCTGGACCTCTCTCATCACTTTCTCCACGTCTGATTGGCCTGCAGCACCTAGGGCCCTACAGGTATCCTGAATGCATCTGCCTTTCTCTGTCCACTCTGGCCCTCCTGGAGCCACCTTGCCCACAGCAGCCTTTCATGTCCCTCTCCTGCTTTAGTCTGCAGTAGCTCCCATCTTCCCCTGCCACAAGCCCCTCCATGAAGTCGCCTCTGTGCCCTTTCTCTGCTCTGGGACCATTCCCCTGACTGTCCACCCAGGCCCAGTCATACCGGTCATTGTCCTTTCCCTCCCATCCACCAAGCTCACGCCCACCTCAGGGCCTTTGCAGTAGCTTTGCCCAGTGCTGGTTGCTTTCCCTGCACATGGCAGCCAGGTCACCGGTCAGATGTCACCCCCTCGGAGGTGACTTCCCTGACCACCGAGCTACAAGCAGGGCTCTGTCATGCTCTGTCATGTGGCCCTGATAAGCATTCCTCTCTGAGTGACACCATACGTGTCTCCCCGTGGCTAGGACGTCACTGCCGCAAGAGTAGGGATAAGGTCATCCCAGGCCCTAACAGAGCCATGCACAAAAGCAGTGCATGAGCAGGAGAATGAGTCAAAGAACCAGATGGGGCTTGGATGCCCCTTGTTGTCACTCCAGGAATGTACACATGCTGGCACTTTTGGACCCCGAGAATTCACATCTAGGTTTTTACCTTAGGGAGGTCATGAGACAGATGCGCACAGAGAATGTTCGCGATACCCATCCCAGTATTGGTTCTCACCCTGAATGACTGGCGACAACCTGGGTGTCCATCAGTAGGGCACTGGCTCAAAGCAGGTACAGCCCAGCTCCCACGGAGCTGCCAAGAAGGAGGCCAATCTGTTTGGCATCACTGTGTCGTCAAGGGAAGGACCTGGAGACCCGTGCTCCAGACGCATTTATTGCAAATGAATCCCTGAGCTCCGAGGTCTGGAGCACGGAAACATAGCTAATTCATAAAAACAGAGAAATGAGTTGGGAAAGTGTGGGAGCCGCCAGGTTCATCCAGCTCTGATCTTGACCTGTGAGAAAGCACTGGCCTGGGAAGGAAGTGCCTGGCTCTGGCTCACACCGTTGCCTGGGGTCCCAGTGGGACCTGGAGCCCAGGCCCCCTTCCCACTGAGCCACGCCTCCTGCTCTCAGTGGGGCCCTGGGGCACAGCCTGGGGAAGAATGCATCCTGCCTCCCTGCCAAGCCCCTCGAGGCAAGTCCCTTCTTTCAAAGTCTCAGCTTCCTTGACTGTACAATGGGCTCCTATTCTCTGCCACCTGCCTTCCCCACATTGAGGCTGTTAGGATGATCAAAGAGAAGAATTACCCTTCCCGGAGTACTTCACAGGTGCCTGGTCTGGTCCTGCCTTACGGCTCAGACACCCCCATGAGGAAACACTACGAGGAACACCATTCTACCAGTGAGACTCCCAAGGAGGCTGGCTCGTGTCACCCAGTTAGTAAGTGGCAGAGTCGGGTTAGAAGCCCAGAGGGTCTACTTTAGTAATGCCCCCACTCTATCTAGAATGTGACCCCAAAACCCCCAAAAGCTTCAGGGCCCCGGAGAGCTGACAGGAGAGCTGGACCTGAGCTCACTTGTTGACTGATGGTCCCAGGGCCCAACCCTTCATGCCTAGATGCCTCCCCACATGGCAGCTTGCCACCCCACGCCCGCCGGCCGAGAGGAGAGTCTGAGAGCTGGATGCCCGCAGTTGCCTGGGTAGGGCCTGGCCTCCCTGTAATTAAGGCAGCGGGAGGCTGGAAGCTGGGAGATCTGGCAGCCGAGGTTGGAGGGAGGGGTGAAGTGTGACCCCGAGGCTGGGCCGACCACGTCAGCATCCACTGGCTGCTCTGGGAGCAGCTGGGCCGCACAAGGTGGCTGGAGGGGCCCAGACGGGTATTTGCTTCCTGCCCTCCCCACTTGTCCTGCCAGCCTCCCAGCTTGTCCCCCTGTCCTCCCAGCTCCCTCCTCTTGCTGTCCCCTCTGCCTGGGCACCAGAACCAGGGCATGTCTCCAAAAAGCTAGTCGCAAAGGTGTAGCTTGTAATGTTCTCACAGTGCTGTGGGGCAGAAAGCTTTCTCCTGCTTTGTGTGTTTTTTTGTGTGTGTGTGTATTTTTTTTTTAATACTATTAACTTCTATATATGTTTGCCAATATGATTTTTTTAAAGATTTTTTATTTATTTGACAGACAGAGATCACAAGTAGGCAGAGAGGCAGGCAGAGAGGGAGGGGGAGGCAGGCTCCCTGCTGAGGGAGCAGAGAGCCCTATGTGGGGGTCGATCCCAGGACCCTGAGATCATGACCTGAGCTGAAGGCAGAGGCTTAACCCACTGAGCCACCCAGGCGCCCCTGTGTGTTTATGTCAGAGATCTCTCTCCTGCTTTTAGTGCAGAGCATTACAAAAGCCTGGGAAGGAGCTGCTAGCAGGAATTCCCAGGCATTCCTTAGAAAGGAGGACTCTAGAATGCCTTCTGAGGCTACCTGACACCAGCTCCAAGACTGTGGTTCCAGGTCCTCCTCACTCCAGCCCCAACCAGCCCATCTCCCTGACCTTCTTCCAGTGTCTTGTCATTCCCACTGCAATGCCACCTTCCATGCCTCTGCCTGTGCCATTCCCTCTGCCTGGAATGCCCTTACCTTCCCCTGCTCAGCCCATGCAAATCCTGGTCTTCTCTTGCTGTCCAGTTCACATGGCTCCTCACCCAGGCAGCCTTCCCTGATTGGGCCAAAATGATGCACTTCTCCCACAAGCCTATGGCATTGGTCTGTATTCTGGGTTGAATGTAGATTGAATGAATTACTGCATCTCTGTCCTCCCTGCTGTCCCCCAGCACCAAGGCTGTCACTTCCCTGGGGCCCAGGCCTGCCCTTGAGGCCACCTGCCACCTTGGACGAGTCACTTCTGTCCAGGCTGCACTGTCCTCATCTGTAAAACAGGACAGCAGAGCTTCTGTGAGGGACCGCTGGGCAGTGCATGAGACCACGTGCGTAAATGCTCAGAATGGCGGCCGGCCCCTGTGGCCGCTCCCTGAGTGGTACCCAGCGTTCCAGCCACTCCAGTGGCTACAGGAGCCAGAGAGGCCTTTCGAAAGATGGCTTGGAATGCATCACTCCCACAGACCATCCTCGGGGTCTGGCCCGAGAACAGCCCCCTGAGGCCCTGCCTGGCTCTCACCTGTTTCCCTCCCTGGTTCCATCTCCTGGCACCACCTCCTCGTTCAGGCTCTGTTCCCACCACCCAGAACTTATCGGGGGGCTCTGCAGACCCCACATACGCTGTCCGCTCAAGGCTCTCGCGCAGGTCCCTCCTTTTGCCTGGCTCACCTTTCCCCCTCGCTCCCTCCTTCACCCGACTGACTCTTACTCAGCCTTAGGTGCCAGTTTCCAGGAAGCCTTCCCTGACCACCTCCCACGGCCAGGGGAGACATCCCGGCTCTGTTTCTGCAGCACTTCCCCCTCCCTCCCACCTGGCCGTGACCTGCTTACCTTCGGGCTCCACGAGGCCAGACGCCGCCGTGCCTTGCTCGGCACTGTTAAGCCAGCACCTGGCAGTGTCTGGCGTGGAGTAGATGCTCAGAAAAAAGTTAATGACTAACTGAATGGAGGGATGAGTCAGTTCTGCATCCCCCACACTGCAGGAAATGTCTGTAGAACAGATTTGAGTGGGAGGTTCCAGCAGGGCCTGGGAGAAGCCCCTGGGGTTTGGGCGCTGGGTGGCAAACAGAGCCGAGCCCCCCTCCCCAACCCCTCCCACGGGAGGGTCAGCCGGCACCACCCCCCACAGACCCGGGGGCCCCAGAGCCAGCTTCCAGATGCTAAGCCCCAGCTCAGCCTCACCTCTTAGCTTTTCCATCTGCATAGCCCCGGCCAGACCCTGCAGCCAGCGTCGCAGGCAGCCAGGCCAATCGTACCGGCGTCTTCCTATTTTAGACATCTCGCTGCCTCGGTCCCTTCTAATGTTTCCAGCCCGGCTGCGGGGGGAGGAAAAAGAGGTTACTGCTACTTTAAATGTACTGTATGAAGGCGAGGGCTGGAGAGGGGCCTGCTTGCAGGAATACCCAGTCATCTAGTTGGAAAAGCCGCCAGATGGAATACAAAAGGAGAAACCCAGACGCTCATGGAGACAGCCTTGGTTCATAAATCAGGTGGGGCCAGGGGCTGGGGGCCCATTCGCCATGGAGCCCGATTCCCTCCTGGACCAAGACGACTCCTACGGTAAGAGGGCCCCGGCCCCTGCGAAGTGGCAGAGTTGGGGCTTTGGCCGCGCTGCTCCGCTGCTCGCAGACTTTTCTCTGCTCGCTGCAGGAATCCGAGTTGATGCGGGGAGGCCGGCAGGCGGCTGGGCACCGTCTGGTCCTGGGGCCTGTGGGTGGGCACGGGTGCTCCGGGGGAGGGGGCACAAGGCCGAAGCTTTCCCCCGGGGCAGAGCCGGGGGCAGCCCCTTAGACTCTGGACAAGAGTAGGGTCAGGGGAGGGAGAGGGAGTTTGGGCTGCTTCTGTTTTGCTCTTGGCCAAGAAGGAAAGGAAGGAAGTTTGCAGCCCCCCTGCCTGTCTGCCTCGCTCTGGTCCCCAAGCCTGCCGGCTGCTGTGGGGAATTTAATGAGTGAGATCCTACAGATAAATATAGATGGACCAGGCTTCAGGAACGCACCCTGTAATTAACGCCGGGCTGAAGGCACGCCCCACTTTGCAGGCCCCCAGGGGCTACCACTGGGGGGCTGCTCCTGCTGTCCCTGCTGCAGCCTTTGGGGTGGCTGGAAACCCCAGGGAAGATTGCCGGGGGACAGTTGCCAGGACGGAGCTCTTGTTGCGAGCCTGGGACAGGACTTGTCAGACTCGGAATGGCTTGGCCGGGGTTAGGTTCTGCAGGCTTGGAGCTCCAGGGACGCAGGGAACAGGAACCCCTGCTCAGCCTGGCCAGGTTGCTGCCCGTCGGCTGGCATGCCGGGGTGCCCCGGCTGTCTCTGGGCAATGTGTGCCTGAAAAACGCAGGAGGGCCAGGGTGCCTGAGGGGCCGAGGCGGGGGGGGGGCAGCAGCTTTGGGGGTTCAGCAGGGAGAAGGCCCTGTTGGCCAAAAAGGGGGCATTGAGAAGTGGCCTCACTCCAGCTTGGAGCTGCCTTTGGGGGCCCAGGTCCTCCTGGGACCACAGTTCCTGCGAAGAAAACGGAGTTCTCCCTCTGGACCCCGCTCCCACCCCTACCCCAGCCAGGGCTGGCCTCCATACAGACTCAAGGCCAAATTTCCTTCCTTCTGCAGGAGCTCAGCTCTTTCCAGGGAGAGGGGCCCTTTGCCATGTTCGGGGCTGTGATCCTCCAGGGAGATCTGGCAAGGCCCAACCCATGGACCTGGCACTGCTGGGCAGTCAGGGGACTAGAGGATGTCTGCTGAGTGACCCCCCGGTGCCCAGCTGTGTGCCACGGGCACGGGTGCAGAAATGATGAGCTAGCTCGCGAGGCAGAAATAGTTTGTGCTTACTGAATGGAGGGACGAAAGAGAGAAAGAGAGGGAGGGAGGGAGGGGGGAAGGAGGAAGGGACAAAGAGAGGCCCCTGACCTGGAAGAACTCCCAGCCTCGAATGGGAGACAGACAGACGAATGAAATGAGGCTGGATTGAGTGATGAGTTCCCTGGGGAGTGGGGCACAGACAGTCTGAGCTATGCCCCCGGAAGTGCTCACCTGAAACTTGGTATAGCCTTGCCTGAATGCGACTCTACAGACCCTTCGCTGGGGGACCAACCCATGGCCAAGAGAGGCTCTCTTACTTCTCCCAGGGCTCCATCTCCCCACCTGGGACCCAGAGCCCCGAACTGCTGTTTCCTGGTTTGCGAGCAGCAGCCTCTGGGCAGGGCGAGGCTGGTGCCCTGGAAACAGTGTGCACCTAACTAAAGGGCCCCATGCATGAGGGGGCACCTTGTCTTTACCTGTTTTGGGAGACTGTTGCTGGTCTTCTGGAAGCTGGTCAGGTCGTAAGGTTCCGAGGAGCCAAGAGGAAGAGGCTAAAGGACAGAGGGAGCCTTAGGAAGGAGTTAGGCAGGAATGGAGGAGAGCTCAGGCTTTTGCAAGTGATCTCAGGTCCAGCCGAGAGGGGTCTGGCTCCAGCATGCCTGGGAGGCCCAGAGCAGAAGGAGCCTCCTGGACCACGCCAACGAAGGAAAACCATGGGCTCAGAGTCACTTCCTCTCTATGTAGCTAACTACTTTCAGGTCCTGTGTTAAGTTTTGGGGTTGGAATGGCAAGTGAGACCTTATCTTTGCCTTCATGACATTTCTAGGTTAGGCTGGGAGAAAGGAGAGCACCCTGGTGGGGGAGATCAAGGCACTGTGGAACCCCTCACCCCACATGTGGAGTCCAGGAAGGCTTCCTGGAGGAGATGACTCCTCCACTAAAGAAGTTGACGACTCTTTCCTTCATGAAACCCTTTCTTCACCTGGCTGCTGGGAGAGGTCACTCTCCTGATTTTCTCCCACCTATTTCTCAGTCTCTTCTTCTGGCTTCTTCTCTTGAATCCTTACTTTTTCCTGCTACCCACACAGTCCCTTGACCAAGATCTGCTGCTTCTGCCTCCCTGCATGATCTAACTCTTTCTCCTTCACGCACCCACTCCTTAGACTCTGGTCCTACTGATCTGAACTTGCTCACAATCATCAAAGTCATTGTCAGCCCAGGGCCTTTGCACATGCTGTTTGCTTTTCCGGGAACACTCTTCCTCTCACTCTTCAGTAAGCTAATTCCTCCTCCCCCTCTTGTTCCCAAACTCAACTGAAAAGTCACCTCCTCAGAGAAGCCTTCCCTAGACCATGTTCCCGCGATCCATCAAATGAGATCTCACTCTTACTTTCTCTTTTCCTTGATATGGTCTGCTCCTATCTGTACAGGACGTTATTGTGTGTGCGCGCGTGTGTGCTTGAACTTAATGTATCCCCAAGTCTCTGAGCTCTCAGACAGCTGTTATCCCCTGAGCATAACTCTCTGCCTGGCCCAGAGTAAGCATCCAGCACACATGTCGAATGAGTGAGTGAACAAATTCTGCTGGCCCAGGCAAAGAGGTGAGGAAAGGCATTCCAGGCAGATAGGACAGCAGGTGCAAAGGCCGGAGAAACTTCTGAGGGTTCCCCAATACTTCCAAGGAGGGTGGTGCTTTGGGTCGGGGTTGACAGGCTGAGCTCCTTGGGGGGACTCAGAAACTTCAGTGGGTACAGGGTTGGGAGAGGCATGGCTGGGAGTGGGGCTCTGGGCCCCCTTCCATGGCTCAGATCAAGCAAGACTCTCTCCTTCTGTCTGGTGGAGAGCCTGAGCTTTGATTCCGTCCACCCGGTGCTCCAGGAATGAAGGGATTTCGGCCACATCCCAGCCACTGGCTCAAATGCTCTGGAGGGCGGTGCCGTGTTGAGGGGTTCTCGGACGACGGGGCTGAGCGGTGCCCTATTGGATGGTCTTGAGGTGAGAGACCTTTCCAGCAAGGCCAGTGAGGGCTGAGGTGGCTGGGGGAGTGGCAAACACAGGAGCAGGGGTTTCTTTACACAACAATCAGAAGCGGGAAGGCAGGGAGCAGAAGCCCTTCCTGGGCAGGCCTCAGTTTCCCTGTGTGTAAATCGAGGCAAGGGTCAGACAAGATCTGGCTGACCCCCTCTGACTGCCTGACAAGTCTGGCTCAGAGAAGCTCTTCCTTCCCATCTTTCCAGTTGCTGAGGAAGAAAACAGGAGGACCCTGTTTTCTCACCCTGTAGAACATTGTCTGGTCGGGTTCTCATGCCATCCTGCCACTCCTCCACTTTGCCGACGTGGCCTCCCACCCCTGCCCTGTGGCACACCTTGGTGCTTCCCTGATGAGGGCATGTTTTGATCGCCTCGTCGCTAGTCTGACTCCCATTTAAGACCATAAGGTCCTTGAGGGCAGAGCTGTGCCTTGGTTGCTACTGCATTCGCTGTATGAATGAATGAATGGATGAATGAACAAGTGAATGAGTGAATGGCACCTGCTGGATCCTGCCCCGGACGTGCTCTGTGTCCTCAGGCATCATCCCCCACTCTGGGCATGATGTTCCCTTCGTGGTCGTTTACACCCCACACCCCGGAATGATCTGGCTCTGACCATCTAAGATTCTAAATCCGACTCAGCACTTGGCACCCTGTCCCCTCCCTGCGGCCCGAGCTTCATCCTGGCTCCCTTCGCCTTCGGGCGCCCTGGACCAGGTCCCTGCTCCTCGCTCAGCCTTGGCTTCTTTGTCTGACAAATGGGCAGACTTAGCAGGGCCCTGCCCGCCTCCCTGGCTGTCTCGGGGAATGACAAGGTAAAATCTCATGAGACTGGACACCTGGAGGGGGGGTGGGGGGGATCTGTGATTCCCAGAGGGAGTTGGGCTTGGACAGACAGCCGGGATCAGTGTTCCGGAAGGGGCTGGTTGCTCGGAAATCCTGGGGGCAGAAGAGGCTCCAGTTTCTTCCTGGTGATAACCAGCGGGGACATCTGCCCCTGTTGAGCAGTAGGCTGCCAGTAGGCTGGCAGACAGAAGCGATTTTATAAACTTCCCAGTGCTGCAGGTACAACAACCAGGCCTATTTACTGAGGCCCTTTTCCGGCTGAGACTCCATGCAAGGTCCTTCATGGACTTTGTCTGCTCAAGTCCTCAACACCATAGATCCGTTGCCATTAGTTCCATTTTCCAGATGAGACAACTGAGGCTCTGGGAAGTTAAGTGATGGCCAAGGTCATACAAGGTGATTTGAACCCTGGTTGCTCTACAGCTCAGGACCTTGACTTTGGGGCACTGTCTGAGAGCTGTATCATTGCCCCTCTGGGCGGCCCCTTCATTTCCCCCAGGCAAATCCTGCCTCCTGGGAGGGTTTGTTGGCACAGCTCTTGGGAGGAGCCCGATTCGGCAGCAGCCATAACCGAAGGCCATACCCACCCAGCTGGGAACGGCGAGCAGAAGCAGCTGTGATGGGACAGGGTCAGTCTAAAGAGAAGGTTATTTTGGGCTAGAAGCTGTCGGGGGTCTGATGTCACCACTCTCCAGCCCTTCCCGTGAGAGGAGGAACCGAAGATGTCAGAAGCGGGTTTGCCTCAGCTGGTAACAGATAGACAAAACCCGTAAAAGAACAGCTGCATGTCCGGCCATGCGCCTCCCTTTCATCATCTGGCTTCCCCTCACCAGCACCCCGTGGGGTGGGAGCTAGCATTTTCGTGTTAGAGATGGGGAAACCAGCTCAGAGAGGCTGAGTGACTCACCCAGATCACACAGCTAGTGAGTGGCAAGGCTGAGAGTCATGTAGGTTTGTCCCACCCCACAGCACATACTCTGAACCCGTGCCCACTAGGTCCTTCTCTAAGGCTGTGTCTATGCAGGTGGACCTCTTGGGGAGGATGTTCAGTCCTGGCCTGCCTCTCAGGACAAGAGCCTGGGACCTCCTCTTGCTCTGCCACTTGGCTAACCCAACAGGTCTTGGGCAAGGACCTGGGTGGGCCCTCAGCAAGCTTTAGCTTCCCCGTCTGGGGAACTGGGTAGTGATGCCAGGCTGGCCTACCTGGGCTGGGGAAAGAATGCCAGACCCTGATTCCTTCCATCCTGCCCTGGGGCTCTGCCCTGGGCCTGCTGGCCACCGAAGGAACAGGAATAGCCACGCTCCTACCCGGGGCCCTTTCCCAGGTGGACGAGCGAGGTCAGTGAGGCAGAGTGGGGACCCCATTTACTGAGCACCTAGTACATGCCAGCTCTGTGATGTGTTCCACACGGAGTTACCGGCTCCTGGCAGAGGAAGGAGCGACCTCATTGCGCACACGAGATAATCGAGGCTTAGAAGGGCCCACAGACACAGGCTCTAGTGGGGGCACTCAATTCAAGTGCAGGACTCCAAGACTCCTGGGCCTTTTTCCACATTCTAGGCTGTTTGGCCCCCAATCCAAAGCCCTTCCCATGCCCAGGAAGGCTTGGTCCTGCTGGCCAGCCATGCCTGGGCCTCTGACCCTCCCCCGTCGGGCAGGTGGACGGGGGTGGAGCCCCCGCCTTCTTGCCCCATTGCCTCATGGGAGTCTGGGGAAAGGCTAAATCAGGAAAAAATAGTCAATAAAGAAGAACAATGAGGATGGTCGGGAGGGGCTTAAATCATTTATGTGCCCAAGCCTTAGCAGCTGGCTGCATGAGAAGGCTAGGAAGTGGGGCCCAGGGAGGGGGACGCAGAGGGCAGCCCCAGGTCTGGAGCTGGGCCAGGCAGAGCCAGGAGAAAGCTCAGGAGAAAGGAGCTCCTGTCCCCCAGGGAGGGAGGCTCCTGGTGGGAGGAGGGAGGAGCTCCTATTGTTTATTTATTTATTTTTTTTTATACGTGTGCTTTTTTTTTTTTTTTTTTTAAGATTTTATTTATTTATTTGACAGAGAGATCACAAGCAGGCAGAGAGGCAGGCAGAGAGAGGAGGAAGCAGGCTCCCTGCTGAGCAGAGAACCCGATGCGGGGCTCGATCCCAGGACTCCGAGATCATGACCTGAGCCGAAGGCAGCGGCTTAACCCACTGAGCCACCCAGGCGCCCCATCTCCTATTGTTTAGAAAGCAAAGACATCCCCCCTCCCTCCTCTCCACAGATTTCTGGTGGGCTTCCTCCCGAGCTGCTCTTGGCAAGCACGCCCAGGCCTCGGCTTCTGTCCTGGGCTACTTGGCTCTGCTCATCAGAGGGCTGGGGAAACTAGTAGCCACCTCCCATGGCTCCCACTCTTGAGAGGACCACGCCAATAGATCATGCCTTCTTATGCAGTCCAATGGGCAGGTGGGGGCCCCCCGAGTGAGGAGGAACAAGGAAACACTCAGGGTCCAGCCTACCTCCTGTGGACCCTGAGACCTACCCTAGCTCCAGCTCCCAGCCCCCACCTCAGGCCAGGCCCCCCTTTGGACTCCTAGAGGCTGCCTCACCCCATCCTGGGTCTCCCATCTCAGTCCATGCCCCAAACTCATCCTCGATGTGCAGCCGAGGGGACCACTCACAGGCATCTTAAAGTCCCACAGGGCACCCACTCACTGGAGTCGGATAAAGTGTAAACTCATTGACACGGCCTCCAGGAGGTCCACCACCTGACCCCAGGTCGGTGCCTCTGCCCTTGTCTCCCGCCACACCCCTTCTTTCTCCCCACCCCCATCTCCATGAATTATTCGCTGCCTTGAATGCTCTGTCCTTCTCCTCCTCCCTCACCTTTGCCCTTGCTGTGCCCCCTGCCTGGACCAGTCTTGCAATACAGCTTTCCCTATTACTTCTCCCCCAACCTGGCCACTCTCACTCATCCTGAGCTCTCAGCTCAGGCATCATCTCCTCCAGGAAGCCCTCTCTGACTACCTTACTGTGCTCAAAGGCACCCTGAACTTTCTGCTGTCCTGTCACACACTGATGAGTACAGTCCATTTGCTTTCTGCTTGTCTCCACCTCTGGGCTGTGAGCTGCTTCAGGAACCAGACTGCAAACTTGGAGGCTGAGACCGGTGGGGTGGAAAAAGAGGTCAGGATGACTTTGCCTCTGGCCCGTGGCAGGAATGTTGGTGTCCACACCAGTGGGGGACGTGAGTGGAAGAGCAGCTTCTCAGTGGGAGTGATGTCCTGGGCTTGCTGTGTCTGAAAGGCCTGCGGGACCATCTGGGGGTTTTCCGTAGAAGGGTCTGTGATGGTCCTTCCAGATGTGACCTTGGGAGAGGCCCCAGCTCTGGGTAGAGGACAGGAGTAGCTGAGGTCTTCCCAGCTGTGTAAGTTCCACTCCCATTCCCAGGCTTTTTGAAACCTTACTCATCTGCCCAGCCAAGGTCTTGCCACCTCCTCCAGGAAGCCAGCCTTGATCAGTTTGGCTGAAGCTGCTTGGTTTTCTCCTTTACCGTACCCTCTTGGCCATTACCGCATCTAGTCCTAAGGCATCCCATGAGCTATGCCCTGGAAGTCTTCACGATGGGGTCACAACCCTCTGTCTCTTGGAGTCTCCACATTGTCCTGCACAGGGCCCCCCCACACAGAATAAAAGGCATGTGGCGCACCCCGGACAGAATTGCTTCCCAGCAGTCTCAGCCAGTGGGATTCTAGGGAAAACTGAATGGAAGCCTAGAGAGGCTTTGGGTCAGATGGACACAGGCGAGCTGAAGGGGGAGGTGAGAGGCGGGAGGGGTGGCTTTCTGTCCAATCCGGAAGCGTGTGCCGGGTGACTAGATCCTCATAACCCCCGGCCCCGAGGCCCTGCAGCCAGTGACCTACATCCCGGTGTGCCTGTGTGTGCGTGGACGCACATGTATGAAAGCATGTGGAGGGCGTAAGCACGTGTGAGCAGGACAGAATGCCTGCGAGGGGGCCTCTGTCTTGGCTGGCTGTGGGGGTCCCACATGTGCACCCCCAGCTCCCACCGACTCTGCACCAGAACGCGTGGGTCTGTGCTCCAAAAAAGCCAGCTCGAGGTTGCACGGTTCCTGAAGTGGCAGCTGGGGTGTCTGTCCCCCCAGCCCCCACCCCTACTTCTGCCCTGGACTCTCTCTCTCCCTTGACCCAAATCTTAGACAAAGGGCCTCCCTTGCTGTAGCTAATGATGGGGTGGAGGGCGGCTGCTAGGAGGAGCGGCAGTGGAGGGAGGGGAGACAGCGTGCGGCTGTACCAGATGGTACCAGAGAGGTCGAGAGGGCAGGAGGGTGGGTGGGCTCCCCAGCAGAAGCTGAAGTGGGGGGGTTGCCTTCAGGGCCTGACTCAGGAGCCTTCTGGGGGCTGGCCCAGATCTGTCACTGCTTCCTCTCCAGAACTGGGAGTGGGACTAGAAAGGTGAGGCCCGTCTTTGACCGAATGACCATGCCAACTCCATGGCCCAGAAGCCAGGGTGCCTGGGAGGGTGTCTGCTAGGACAGCTTTTAGTCTTTCCTCTTGCCAGCTCTGTGGTGGGCGAGGAGGGGTGCCCATGCTTTCTCTTCTGGGGCTCTTCCCCCATACTGGGCCTCTGATAGCTTGGAGGGGAGGGACAGGGCCCCCCTCAGTCTCTCTCTCTCTCTCTTGCTGTATCTCTGTTGCGCTCTGTCTCTTGTCTCTGTCTCTCACTGTCTCTTTCCATCTCTCTGTCTCTCACTGTCCCTCTGTCTCTCTGCCTCCTTGTGATTCTAAGGGGTGACAACCGCTGAAGTTGGAGGGCCATGGAGCCTGGGAGCTCATGTTTGTTCTCTCTCTCTCTCTCTCTCTAGCTCTTACTGAAGTTGACGAACAATGTTATATTGATTTCAGGTGTACGACATAGTGACTTAACAATTACATACATTACAAAATGCTCACCATGAGAAGTGTACTTACCATCTGTCACCAAACAAAATAATCACAACATTCTTGACTGTATCTCCCACGCTATACTTTTCATCCCTGTGACTTATTTCTTGGATAACTGGAAGTTTGCACCTCTGATCCTCTACACCTGTTTTGCCCACCCTCACCCCACTCCAACCACCTGTTCATCCTCTGGGTTTATGAGTCTGTCTCTGTGCTGTCTCCCCAGAATTCCTAAGATCCCAAGCCACCCCTCTGCTCAACGCAGTGCCCCATCCCCTGAGCCAGTTCGGCTAAGTCGGGGTGGACGCCCACCTGGGGGAGGTCACGGTACCAGCAGGAGAAGCTGAGCCCAGGCAGTGATTGGAATGCTGAGAGGGGAAGCCAAAAAGGCCGGGAGCCAAGAGGGTGGTCACTCTTGTGGCGGGGGCCGCTCAGCCGGGCCTGCTCAGCTTCCGGTTTCTGGTGCTATGGCCTCAGGGGTCTCCATTCCCCAAAGTCCTTGGCAGCCCAGTGCAAGCTCAGCTTCTAGGGAGAAGTAAGAGGGCAATTAATCCTTGTCTTCTCGGCCCCAAGAGTAGATGGCTGTCCAGGCGCACCTTGACAGGAGAGACCAGCCAGACAGGGAACAAGGACAGGGACAGGACACCGCACAGCTCATGGAACTCTCGCTGGAAAACCTATTTTATAAAGGAGGAAACTGAGGTGCAGACATGTTTGGTGATTAACTTCTGTCCAACTACTAGGAAGTGGTAGAATCAGGATTCGAACCCTGGCCCACGGGCTCCAAAGTCACATGGGTCCCACTGTGTGCCAACTCTGAGTGTCCCATGTGCCTAGCATCCCGGGGAGAAACAGGAGGGGCTGTGTCTGTGCTATTGGGGGGGCTGGGGTCTCCACTCACCTCGCCCCCCCATTATGTAGATGAGCCAGCTGAGACTCGGGAGGGCCCAAGCCACGGGAGCTGACCGGGCAAAGAGAGAAATCAGGGGGCCATGTAGTCAGATGGCTTCTGGAAGGGGAAGCTGGGGCGGGTGTGGCAGCAGCGGGGAGCCCCCACGGGCAGAGGGGCTGGAGAGAACTGAGATTTAGTAAGTGGAGGGCAGCAGGGAGGGCTCCCCGACAGGAGAAACAGCAGAAGCAGAGGGGCTGAGGTGGGAGTGAGTGTCTGGAGTATCCCAGCCTGAAGCATGGGATGGGGGTTTTAACCTCAGGCAGGGCCTCTGACCTTGGCACTGGTGCCTCTTGGGGCCAGAGCACTGTCGAGCAGACTGTCCTGGGCCCTGAAGGATGCCAAGTAGCATCCCAGGCCTCCCCCAGCAGCATACCTGCCCCTCACCCCAGGGCAAGCTGTGACAACCGAGAATGTCTCCACACATTGCAAACCGTTCCCTGGGGGATAAAATCCCTTCTGGTTAAGAACCAGTGCCCCAGAGTAATCAGGAGCCCTGGAAGGGAGCCAGGGAGGGACAGGGTCCAAACTGCCACCAGCGATGGCCTGCATGCCTGCTCCGGGTCCTGGACCCTCAGTGCCCACTAGTTCAGCCTTATCCCATGGCTGACCTGAGGCCAAGTGAGTGCAGATGCCAAGACAGGTGCCCAGCTGAGTGGTGGAACAATAGGGCTTGTGTTTGGGGAAGGAAACTCCTCCTCTCCCACCGCAGCATGGGGGGTGGGGAGGCAGTGATCCAAGAGCCAAGAGGGGCTGCAAGGCTGGGGCAGGGGCTTGTCAGAGCCAAGAGTTGGATAGAAGGGACTAGAATGGGGCGGGGAGGCTAACTTTCTGCCTGGGTTCCTGTTCACAAACAGAAACCCTAAAATCAAAGCATCCCAGCCAACTGGGATGGAATTTCCAACTTTCTAACCCATCTTGACCCCATGGTCCTGAGGGTGAAGGGGTCAAGGGCTGTGTTCCAGGCTGGGGGCCTGGCCAAGGTGGGAACTCCCTGCAGCCTGAAACCCCTCTTCCCTCCTGTGCGCATGCAGTGTGTCCGAGGGAAGCAGGGCTCCCTGGAGGGTGTTGAGGGCAGGTGGAGGCGGGGGGGGGGGGTGGGGTGGGTGGGTGGGAGGGGGAAAGCCCCATCTTCACGGTCTACCCCTTCCCCAACCATGTATGCAGCCAGATGATCTAAAATGTGCATCTGATCCCTCTTATGGCTCCTGAGACTGCTCGACCCTCAGGAACCAGCACGCCGCTCTTAGGACAGCCTTTCAAGGATGCTTTTCTCACTCCACCTGCCATGCCCCAACCCCTGCCCGCCCCCCAACCACCAAGTCCACACTTCAGCCATGCAAGTGATGGCCAGCCTCCCCGGGCTCTCTTCTGATTCTGGAACGCCCACCTGCTCCCAATGCAGTGTCCCCAACCTGGGCTAACTCCTACACATACGTTGGTGCCCAGGGGTAACCAAAGCCTCCAGGAGGCATTCCCAGGCGTCATGAGTGATGGGCCTGGTGATTGGGAGCACTGATTCCTCCAGAACACAGCAGTTCCTGAGCATTTTAGAAGGAAGGATGGGGGAGGTATTAAAAAAAAAAATAAAAAAACCCAAACACGTTTTTAGAGAAGGGGCAAGACAGAAGAGAGGAAACAAATAGACAGCAGTGGGAGGGGAGTGACCAGTCTTCACGGCCACCGACAGAGTGTGCCGGGATGGGCTGGCCCTGAAGCCTGTGCAGAGAGGCACAACCAGGTCTTGCTGATGTGCCGCTCTTGGATTTGGCCCCTTGATGCCCCTAATAAGGCCGGACAGGTGTTCAGGGGGAGGGGCCCACCCTGCACGTCGTTGAGTATCGCCAGCACTCAGTGGAGCTCAGATTCCTTGGTCCTACGAACCCCAAGCCAATAGACTCTGTCCAGACCAGTGGTTTCCAAATCGTCGAAAGAGTCCTGGGGTCCCACGGAGATGCCAAAAGATTGCCAAGTCAGAGAGACTCCCCGCCTTTGCCCCAGCACAGCTCTGCCTGGAGCAGCTGGCTGTCATCTAACTATTGGGCTTGCCTGAAATTTTTCATTAGAAATGAGGGTTCTGTGACGCCACACGTTTATAAAGAACCCACCTTCTCAAAGAGATGGGAAGGCCCAGGCCCGGTGAGGGGCAGACAGGCCGAGGCGCGTCGACCTCCTGGCCCTTCCCGAAGGAGGGCTCGGCCCTTGGCTGGAAGCCTAAATATGAGCGAGTGATTGGAATCTGGAAGTAGGTTTTGTTTGGTGACAGTGAAGGACAGCAAAGGACATTTGGTTTCTGGGATGGGGGTGGGAAAGAGGAACCGCTCCGGAGTGGAAAGGAAAGAGCAGAGCTGGGCGGCTGGTCCCCATGCTTGCTCGCAGTTTTATCACACCTTACCCAGCCCATCTCCAAAGGGGTTCAGAGTCGCTGCTCAGACTTCCTGGCTCCAGCCAGAGCAGCAGGAGGGTAGAGAATGGGAGTTCAGAGGTGAAGACTTAACTCCATTTCCTCACTTGACCTTGGCTGAATTAACCCCTTTTGAGACTCCATGTCTTCCTCAGTAAAATAGGACGACACTCCCATACCAGCGTTGTTGGGAGGGGTGCACGAGAACACGGAGGAGGGGCTCAACAATTCCTGGTGGGCTCAGGAATTGTTGTCCATTGTCCATGAACTCGAGGGAGTTCACAGTTCAAGGTTCAAATCCCAGCTACGCCTCTTACTAAATGTGTGACTCGATGCAAGTTAACCTCTCTGCCTCGGCTTTCCCATCTGCAAAATGGGGATCATAGTCGCACCCACCTGCCTCACGGGAAGTAATGAGTGTATAAGCACGAAGTACCCAGAACAGGGCTGCGTACGTTTGCTATCAATAGTTGTATTCAAGTAACAACGGAGACCAGGTCTTGCTGAGGAGAGAGCCAGAAACGGAGTCAAGGAATCAATGAAATAATGAATGAATACAAGAAAAATCAGGGTTCCCCTGCAAATGCCTCCGGGTCCTCACCCATTAGTGGTGTCTTCCAGCTGCTGCTCTTGGCTACGACCTCCCTGCCACCCCGCTCCCTGTGGCTCAGCCTCGCCCTGCATTTTTCTGCAAACCCGTAGAGGTAGGATTCCCATTCCGCCCCTCGATGACTTTGGGTGATAAAGAAGTAACTTCAGCCTCTTTGAATTGAATCTTCTCTCCAGAACGTGTAACAGACCTGGAAATTGGAATTGCCCTGGAGCTGATTATTCTGGGGGGGAACCTCCTGGCATTAAAACTAAATTAGATCAAGGTACCTCTGTTATTAGCAAAATAATTCCCGATGATTACAGAATGCAGCCATGAATCCTGATGGCAGGCGAACTTCAGGTGACTTACTTGAGACAAATAACTGTGCAGAAATTACAGGCTCATCTCATCGCTTCTCTGTAGCGTTGCAGTCAGGTAATTATGCTAATGGTTATAAGAAATCACCTTCTGTGGTCTGGGATTGGGAGGGCTTGAGGCAGAAATATGTGGGGCGGAGATTACCTGCTTTGATCCAAAGTGGCCAGGCGCCATGTTTGGTGCTAAAACGGGCCATTTCTGGGGAGCTGGTTTGCTCCCTTCTCAACCAGGGGAGAAACCTGTTATGCAATCGGAATTGCAGTGGCTTCATTATTCATCTCGTTTCGGATCATCTTAATATAGGAAATTGAATTTGTCTAAGTTCCACTGTTGGGCACGGCAGTTCCTAGACGCAAATTAAGCTGTAAAAGCTCAGGACCTTTGCAGTTGGTTCCGTTCGGCTAATGTGTATCTGTGCCCACTGGGTGCCAGGCTATGATCTAGGCATGCCCAGGGGGAACATGCCAACATTTGAGAGTGTGTCTGGTGCTCTCAGCAACCTGGCAGAGGTGGTATGTTCCCCAGTGCAGAGACAAGGAAATGAAGGTTCAGAAACATGAAGTGACTTGCCGAAGGTCCTTCTGCTACTGATCGGTGGACATGATTACTTCCATTCCCTCAGAGAAATCTGGGAGGCTTCCTGGAGTAGTGGACACGGGGAGGGCATAGTGGGGAGGCAGAGGATATAGTAGGGCAAATACTCAGAGGCAGGAGATTAAAGGGGGTTTTCAAAGATGGTAGATGGAATGGCTGAGGGTCACACAGTAGAGGATCCCCAATGACAGCTGAGGGTTTGGATAATGGGAGGGATACCACAGAATCCGTTCCGAGCAGTACCGAGCTGCAATTTGGTGGGGACCACTAGTGGGCTGCTGGCAGGACCAGGATAAGAAGGTGAAAGTAAGTAATGGATAATTCTTTGGGATAAGTATGTCCCAAATATTGCATAAGACAAACGTGTACTAAAAAAATCATTCAGGGGCGCCTTGGTGGCTCATTGGGTTGGACTTCAGCCTTCGGCTCAGGTCGTGGTCTCGGGATCCTGGGATCAGGCTCTGCATCGGGCTCTCTGCTCGGCAGGGTACCTGCTTCCCCCTTTCTCTCTGCCTGACTCTGCCTGCTTGTGATCTCTCTCTCTGTGTCAAGTGAGTGAATAAAATCTTAAAAAAAAAAAAAAATCATTCAGGTGCCTGGGTGGCTCAGTGGGTTAAGCTGCTGCCTTCGGCTCAGGTCATGATCTCAGGGTCCTGGGATCGAGTCCCGCATCGGGCTCTCTGCTCAGCAGGGAGCCTGCTTCCTTCTCTCTCTCTCTGCCTGCCTCTCTGCCTACTTGTGAACTCTGTCTGTCAAATAAATAAATAAAATCTTAAAAAAAAAATCATTCATCAGTTATGTGAAATTGACATTTTATTGGGCATCCTGGCTGTCTTCTGGGTATCCTAGCCCAGCTGGGTTCTGGGCACAAGCTGTTTCCTCTGCCTTATGTGACTTTCCCTTACGGGCACACCTCCTGGCGAACTCCTATCCACCCTTTGAAGCCCTGTGCTCCTTACTATTCCTGTGGCAACATTTATCATGCACTCTGGTCATTAATTTCTTATGCGATTCTAATATCTATTCCTCTTTTGAGGAACCAACCTCACTTCCAGCAGCATAAGAAAAAAAAAAAGTTAAGGTCATGACTCGCTCCACTTCTTGACCCCATCCCCACCCCCAACTGCCTCCAATTTCTGTTTCTGTCTCCAGATGAGCCAGCCTCTCTGCCCCTCCTGAGAACCTTCCTGCTTCTGTGAGTAGCATTCACCTCTCTCATTGGCTCTGACAAAGTCACAGGGTCTCCTGGGTCCCTCCCACCAGTGGGATATTCAGCAAGTGCTTCCCTTTCTCCTTGTCGCAGGGTGGGTTTCCTGGGGAGCCGGCTCAGAGACTGTTCTGAGGCTCGGCACCTGGGGACAGAGGGGCCAGCAGCGAGGCGGGGCAGAAGGAAAGATGAGCTGCCCTGTGTGGGGCCTGGGGAGGGCCTGGAGCAGGGCTGGCCCTCCAGAGTTGTCCTGGGTAGCATCAAGGGGCTCAACCCTCAGATGATCCATCACGGGACGCAGGACACCCTAGGAAAGGAGTGTCATCTCGGGTTGCAGTGGTTTCCTTTGGCAGAGGCCACCCCCAAAGGGAACTGAGAGCTGAGGGCCATTTTGTAACAACCTCCACATGCCTGGGGGAGTGAGTCCTGCATTCTGGAAGTGGGGGTCTGGGCGGCATGTCCCAGCATCCACCAGTCCCCCACCCGCAAAACATTCCAAGCTCCCGGGCGCAGCATTCAGGCCCCTCATGCCCCAGCCCCACTTCCTTTGCCTCCAACCTGTCTCACAGCCACTTGCTTGGAGTTCCCGGGGCGTGCTGGGTGGCTTCACCTTGCCCTTCTCTTTGCCTGGGCTCTTCCCTCTTTGCCTGGCTCATGTCTCTCTCTGCTCTGTTAAGACACGCTCTGAGGTCATCTCCTTAGAAGACTTTTCTGGAGCCACTGCTCTGGCCCACCAGCCCAGCCCTCCCCCCGCACCCCCTCAGCCACCCACCCACCTCCGGCAGTCAGGAGCACTCTGGGAGCTCCTCACGTGCAGGCCCCAGGGTCCATGAGCAGCCTGGGCACTCCGGGAATTCTCGAAAGGCAGAGAGGGTGTGCCAGAAACCACAGAGAGGGAACCATAGCTTCCAGGCCAACCACACCGGGCAGGGCTGTGCCCCTTGGAACAGTGCCACCCTGGGAACCAGAGCCTTTCTCCCTTTCAGCATCATCAACTTTCTTCCACGCACAGTGTCCCACTCCAGCTGCATTCTCTCGAGGTATCTAAATCTTCAAACACCCCAGAGCTGGAGTGAGGTTTGCACATCGCCGCTGTGGCTCCCTGTACCTCAGTGCCCCGCATGCACACAGGAACAGAGCTCCCCTTGGTGCCCTCCTCTCCCTCCATTCACAGCACCCCTGCCCCGAGTTCCTGGGGGTCTGGGGCTTCATCACACGATCCATGCTAAGGCAGACCTTAAACTGGGCAGGATTCCCACCTCGCGTGGTCATTTGCATGGGACAAAGTGGCAGCAGTAGCCCATGTCCACATCACCGGGGTAATATGACGTCATCCAGTGTGATCTGGATCAAAGAGGATCGGCTCATTAGTTCAGAAAATCTCATCTGAGCCCGTGAAGCGCAGAGTGCGGCTCTTTTCCAAGGACCGTACTGCCCCGCCAACTCTGTGTATTTGTTTCTCCCACAGCATGTAACACTGGCCAATGCATCTTCTAGGGTGTGGACCATAAGCAATTTGCCATCCTGTATGTCGCCTTGATGGAAGCTCCCGACAAGTGGACATATGTGGATTTTGCGTATATGCTGTAGACGATGCATTTGGTAGTCTCAGACGCGTCCCTGGGGAAGGTGCCGCAGGCTCTGTCGCCCCTGCAGATGGAAGCTGGCAAGGAAAAGACGGGTCCAGATTGAGATCCCTGGGCTACGTACGTGAACAGATTGGAGGGGGCCAGAGTGGACGTGGAGAGACAGGGAGGAGGGCTGCGGTACTGAAATGCTGTGCAGCCCCCCACCCCAGGGTAGTGCAAAGGACCGGAGGAAGGAGCACCAGAGGCACTAACCTGGGGCACACTTCTGACCCTCCTACCTCCTGGGTGGACTCCCGGGTGCTTGCTTTTGTGCAGAGCCGGAGGACACTCCCTTGCATTTATTTCTAGCCTCCTTCTTCTGTGGTAGGTAGCCCAGTTGGGTCCTTTTCACCTTCCCCCGCAAATATCTTCCTCTTGGCCAGCAGTCACATAATTGCTACCTGTTCCCAAAAATGGGGTCATGCATTTTGCCTCTATTACCTCATTGACTCTTCATGAGAACCCCTTGCAGTCAGACCTAGACACCATCCTGGCTGTGCAGACACAGAAACTAGGGCTCAGAGGGAGGTAGCAGCCTGCCGTTTCCCTTCCAGTGGACAAGTGGCTCAATGGAGAGGGGATCCCGGGTCTCTCTGACCCCAAAGGTCACATTGCATCCCCAAAACACTCCATGAGGACCAGGCAGTCCATCTGCAAAGTGGGATTGCTCTCTTTTTGAGAGTTTGGCATGACCCTTTCTTGTCTATGAGCATTTGGGTCCACTTGCCCCCTTTATTCATTCATCCAGCCATCCCTAGGCCAGGCCTTAGTTAGGTAGTCAGGCTGCAGGGGTGGCTCAGACAAGGTTGGTGACCCAGAGGAGCTCCCAGTCCATTCAGGGAGGACACAGAGCCATAACCAGGTGCAACAGGGTACAACATGACAGACACCGACAGCGGGGTGGGTGGATGCGGTGAGAGTCGTCTGCCTGGAGAGTGGACGAGGACCTCGCAGGGGTTCCCCATGGGCTGAAAGGCCAGTGCTGGATGACAACAGAAGACAGGGGGAGGACGGACGCTCTAGGAAAAGTTAACAGTCTGTGCAAAGGCACGGAGGAAGGACAGAGGCTGGGGGGCTTGGGAGATCCTGTTGCATGGAGTGGAGCAGTCTCCGCTGGCTGGGACCAGGGAACGCAGGATCCCTGGGGAGTTTGAGGAACAGGATATACATGTTCTCAAGTCTTACTGAGCACTTCGCCGTGAGTCAGACTTTGGTCTGATCACTTCACAGACATGATGGTCATATTATTGAAATGAAGAAACTGAAGTTCAGAGCATGACTGCATTTTATGGGGATTTTATGTTTTATACTCTCCTGCTTGTTCTGTATCTTTAAAAAAGGTTCTGAAGAGTAAAACAAACACCCCTGACCCAGGTCAAGAAATAAAACCTTACCAATATCAACAAAGCCCCGTCCCCCCACCCTTCATGTCTCCCTCCCCGCCCCCCACCAGGCAAACACCTCACTAAATGGTGTATTTGTCATTCCTCTGAATTTCTTCAGACTGTTACCAAACATGTGCATTCCCAGCAATATGTGGTATCATTCTGTTTCGCATGTTTTAATAATCTTTAGGAATGCTGTCTTCCAACGTGGTCTTCTCCGATATGCTTCCCATCCCCCCATCAACTTAGGATCCATAAGGAACCCCCACCGATGTTCACGGCTGTACAGAATTTCATGGACTGGTCCACCATTTCTTTATGTCTTCTGCTGTTGGACATCAAGGCTGCCTAAGATTCTTTACGAGGGTAAACACTGTGGCCGTGAGAAAGTCCCAGGTTTATCCCAGAAGCCAAGTTCTCTGGGTCGCTGGGGTACGTAATGCCATCTTCAACGTATCTAGACACTGTCAGATTATTCCCCAGAATGGGGCACTCATTTCCCCTCCCCGCCCCCACGGTGTATGAGAGAGTTCCCTGTGCCCTATATCTTCATCCACATTCTGCCTTCCTGCCTCTTTGGTTTTTGCCAATCCCACAGGTGTGCAAGGGCGTGTCTCTGGGGTTTGACTTTGCATTTCCCTGATGAAGAGTGAGGCTGAATGTCTTTTCATATGTTTATTAGCCATTCATGGTTTCCCTTCCTCAAATTGCCTGTTCATACATTTTACTCCATTTTCTCTTGTTTCTTTTGAAAATTGATTTGTAGAAGATCTTTGTATGTTTTGGAGATTGTTTCAAATATCTTCTTTTGACAGACAGGAATTTTACACTTTTTTTTTTTAAAAAAAGATTTTATTTATTTATTTGACAGAGAGAGAGAGAGAGATCACAAGTAAGCAGAGAGGCAGACAGAGAGCAGAGAGCCAGATGTGGGGCTCGATCCCAGGACCCTGAGACCATGACCTGAGCTGAAGGCAGAGGCTTAACCCACTGAGCCACCCAGGCGCCCCTTGAATTTTACACTTAAAAAAAAAAGATTTTATTTATTCATTTATTTGAGAGAGAGAGAGAGAGAGCTCATGAGCTGGGGGAGGGTAGAAGGAGGAGAGGATCCCAAACAGACTCAGTGCTGAGTGGTGGAGCCCGTCATGGGCTTGATCGCAGCACACTGAGATCATGATCTGAGCCAAAACCACGAGTTGGAAACCCAACCAACTGAGCCACCCAGGTGCCCTGAGTTTTATCCTTCAATTAAGTGTATCAATCTTTTCCTTGATAGTTTGTTCTTTTGAGGTCTTTTTTTTTTAAAGATTTATTTATTTGACAGAGAGAGAGAGAGAGTGAGCACAAATAGGGAGAGCAGCAGCCAGAGGGAGAAGGAGAAGCAGATTCTGGGGAGCCTGTTGCGGGGCTCGATCCCAGCACCCTGCAATCATGACCTGACCTGAAGACAGATGCTTAACGACTGAGCCACCCAAACGCCCCATGCTTTTGGGATCTTTAAGAAATCTTCCCCTATTACACAGGGTCTTTGTGTTTAAGTCTTTAATCCACCTGGAACTGTTTTTTTTTTTTAATATTTTATTTATTTATTTGACAGACAGAGATCACAAGTAGGCAGAGAGGCAGGCAGAGAGAGAGGAGGAAGCAGGCTCCCCACTGAGCAGAGAGCCCAGGACACCGGGATCATGACCTGAGCCGAAGGCAGAGGCTTTAACCCACTGAGCCACCCAGGCACCCCAGGCGCCCCTGGAACTGGGTTTTTTAATGGAAGGTGTGAGGTAGGGATTTCGTATCTTTTTTCCGCAATGTGGATATCCAGTTACTCTAAAAAACATCCTTTATAGAAAAGCCCACCCTTTTCCCAGTGACGTGTAGCACCACTCTTGCCGCATACCAGGTTTCCATACATGTGTGAGTCTATTTTGGCAACCCTTGTTCTGGTCCACCAGCCTCTAGCCCAGCCCTCTCTCCCTGGGCTAGTATCACACAGTCTAGCTGTACCTTATCAGGGGCTAAGGCGCAACTTCTCCCTTGAATTAGAAGAGCTAGTGGCTTTGTGAGAGCAGATCTCTGTCATCTTCCTCTTTGAATTTCTTCATTTCTTGTTACCGGGGCATGCCCCTCAGGTTTTTGTTTTTGTTTTGTTGTTGTTTTACAAAGCCTTTCTCAGATGCTATCTCTGGGGCTTCTCAGATTCCTTTATGCAGAAAGGAAACAGGCACAGAGGTGAGAAGACTTGCCAAGGTCATACAATCAGAAGGTGTTGGGTGAGGGTTTCTGTAGGATATCGAAGCCACCCCGTCCACCTATCCCATCTTGCCTAGGCTCTGAAGACCTCTACTTGACCCTCTGGCTAATCTGATACGGGATTTTCACTTTTCCTTTTTCCAGCAAAGTAGCTCCTGAGTCCCGGGAGTGTGCCAGATTGTGTCGGTGCTGGGGACCAGATCGCATTGCTGGGGGGCTCCTCCCAGTGCTGGACACCAGTAGGAAGGGTGGGCATTTTATGGGAAATCGGCAAAGCCTGCAGAAGGAAGTCAGGTGGAGTTTCAGAGTCGATTTAAAGAGCCCCACGCTGGGCGTGCACTTGGGGCCCAGGGCTGCCTTCAGAGAGGACGCCTGCTTCCCGGGGAATTAGAGGCGTCCTCCCGCCCTCCCGCCTCGAGAGGCAGGAATGCGAAGGATCAGCTTTCAGCAGAGCTGCGGCTGCCTTTCCCGGGAGCTCCCGGTGCAGGCCCTTCCCGAGCGGCCGAATTAACTGGTTCTGTCTGTCCAACTGGGAGAACAGCTCCAGCTAAAAATAGCGCCCTGCCCTGCGCTGGTCGCCGGGAGCCGGGGCCGCGACCGTGGGAGTCCGGGCCGCGACAGTCCAAGGAGCCCGGGGAGCCCCGGACGCCCCACCCCGGGCCTGGCCCCGTCCCAACCCCTGAGGCCGCGGCGGAGGCCGCCAGCACAGCGCTGTCCGCACAGGTGCCGCCGAGGGTGGAAGGCCGGCGGGCGAAGGAGCGGCCCCGGCCGTGCGGGATGGGAGCGGGCGGCGCGGCCTCCCGCGCGTTCGCCTGGGCCTCCCTGCCCCTGCTGGGGCCTCCGGCCGGCGCGCTCTGCGAGGACACGCTTTGCTGCCGAGGTAAGGCAGGGCGGGCTGCCGGCGTGCTCCCCCTCTTCCCGGCACTTGCCGGCGCCTCTTTCTCCTTCCCCACCGCAGGTCCGCCGCGGGGGGCGAGCGAGGGAGAACCCTGGCGTCGGCGCCGGGCTCTGGAGGGGAGCCAGGCGCCCTCCGCAAACTCACCTTTGGTTTGAAAAAGTCGCAGTCTCGCCACCACGACCGAGAAGGTTTCATCTCCTTTTGGCCTCTCAGTCTTCCCATCTGGAAAATGGAACAATAGGATCTCCAAGCTTTAATAGTGTTGTGACCCCAAGAGAAGTTGGGGGGTCCGCTGCAGCGGATCGCAAGGGCCCTGGAGAAGTTTGCCCGAATCCGACTGGATTCTCGAGGGTTTATGTTGGTGGGAGGGCTGGAAGCGCCTTGCCTGTGACCTTCCCTCACCCTGCCATCCGCCCAGAGCTCTGCACCTAGCATCAGCCCGCGGCCCCGCGGTCGGAGACCGAGGCAAGCTCGCCGCGAAGTTTACGGGGTCAGAGGACGCGCGAAAATTCTTGAGGGAGAAGAGGATGTGGAGTAGAAAAGGGGTGAACCAAGCAGAGTCGCAGTCCACTCCTCAAACCTGCACCCGTATAGTCCCCAGGCTAAAGCCAGGATTTTGTCTTTGACATCCTAGGGGCTAGGGAGGGAGCGCGGTCCGGGCGCACAGAGGGCCTCCGCAGGCTGGAGGAAACAGCAGCGCGCTCGACCCGGCCGGGTCGGGGTTGGGGGTGGGGTGCCCAGCCTAGATCCCTGGTCCAAGCGGGGAATGGGCGGACTGTGCCGAGAGCCGAGGGGATCGCTCTGTTCAGTGTGGCAGTGTGGCCGGGGCGAGGTGGTTTGTAGTGGGGTCGATTGGCCAAACAGGTGCGCCCCCGCCCCGCCCCTCACCGCCTCCGCTCGGTCTTGGCCCGGCGGGCGGAGCTGCGGGTGGCGGGGCCTGCGATTGGCGGGGCTGGGCCGGCCGGGTGGCCTGGGGGAGCCCTGCCGCCAGAGCACCGCCGCGCAGGCGGAGGCACGGAGCCCGCGGGAGTGCGCTCCTGCCCGGCCCCGCCGCCTGCTTGGCCCGCTCCGCTTGCCTGGCGCTACGGAAACTTTCCTGCGTCCCCGCGACCCCGCCACCTCGTGACCCTGGTCCGGCGTGCAGCTGGGGCTCCGGCGCCTTCGGGATGGCAGAGCACAGTGGCCCGGCCGGCGCATAGAGGTAAGAGCTGGGGCTCCCGAGCCGGTAGACGGGGGTCCCCGGGGCTTGCAGGGGTCCCAGAGGCACTTGAGGTTCGAGAGGATCTGGGGACCTAACGGGAGGTATGGGGGTACCAGACTGAGGAGTGGGCTGCGACTTTGCTTTTCTACCCTACAGTCCCCTTGTGCCGCCAAACGGCCTTTGCGAGGTGCGTTGACCCTTTAAACTTCCCAGGGCGCCCTGCCTAGATCATTGGATCCTGGGGGGGGGGGGGGGGGAGAACGGCGCGCTCTAACAGGGAAGGCTCCCCGTCCCCGTCAGGGGCCTGCAGCCCGCAGGGGTTAGGGCGGCGGTTTTCTCCAGCCTCCCCACCCGAGCGCTTCCAGTGGTCTCCCCAGACTTAAGACCCTCCTCAGCTCACCCTGGGGGCTGGTGGTTGAACAGCAACTCCTCCCATCCCAGAGCCAGTCACCCCGGGGCACCCAAGTTTGAGGTGTTGTTTTGTTCAACCAGTAGCCACTCCTCGGTGTTGAGGGGGCGGGGTCATTGAGGAAAGGTCTGTTTTGGTTTCCTGGGCTGCCCTGACCGGTGAGCTAAACAGGGTAGGAAGAGGGACCAAAGGCACTTAGGTTCCAGTTCCCAGCCTGGTGGAAACGATTGGGTTTTCTGGTTTCCAGATGCTTCATTCTTCTGAGCTGTCTGGCTTGAGTCATATGGAAACTGATCGACCCCCCTTCTGCTATTTAGGGGTGAAATTAGTTTTGATTCGAATTTAATTTTAATTGAGGCTGGGTGAGTAGGTAGCTTATCACCTACATGAATCATCATCTTTAACATTATTTCCCCTCTGTCAAAACCAAACATCTTTTCTTGACCTAAGACTATGTAGCCAAGAGCTCAAACCAAATCAGGCACCAGCTCTGAGGCCCAGAGAACTTGGGTGTAAAGCCCAGTCCTGCCACTCACTAGCTGTGTGTTCTTGGGGAGTTTACCTAACCTCTCTGAGCTCAAAGGTCTCACCCCATGGGGATGTAGTGAGGCTTTTGAAAGATAAGGCATGGAAAGCACGTGGCTCATAGGACAACAGCCTTGGGCTCCAGTCCATATCCCGGAGCTTGGGCCCTCTTGCAGCCTGATCACCCAGACCCCATTGTGCCTCAGTATCCCTCCACTCAAAAGTTGGTATGAACCAGCCCCCTCTTAACCAGCTCTTCTGAGAAAAGTGCACAGATGCACATATCCTCTGAGGCATATGATTTCAGTATGTTTGCAGGCCTCGATTTAAGACAGCCCCATCCATCTCCCTCTTTCCCAGGAACTACTCAGAAGGCAAAAGCCTTTCTATCCACCACTGACCTCTCCCTATCCCTTTTGGATTTGTGGAGGTAAAGGTCGTAAAGGACAGGACAGTGCAAATGTCCAAATTAACCAGCATTATAGAGAGAGGGACTGACCTGTAGAACCTAACCCAAAGTCACCTTCAAGAGCGCCAGGCCACCCCCTCCCTTCTTCCTTGCCTGATGTGGCATCTCCTGGTGAACATCTTGGTGTCTTCTTAGCCACTATCCTCTAGTGACACCCCAGTAGGCAGCTGGTTTCATGATGGGCCAACTTTAGTCTGATAACAAATTCTTCCAGTTTGGAGCAGAGATCTGTGTCCCTGTTACTTCTACCCACTGGTTCTGGTACAACCCTTTAGGTGTCTCTTCCTGGCTCAGCGATGCCCTGAGGTCCCCTGGTGCCTGGCGCTCGGTTCCTTCCCTTAGGCATTTGATACACGGAACTGAGTTTGGCCGTGATGGTGACACCGTTTTTTGTTTTTGTTTTTTTTTTAAAGATTTTATTTATTTACTTGACACAGAGAGAGAGAGAGAGATCACAAGCAGGCAGAGAGGCAGGCAGAGAGGGAGGAGGAAGCAGGCTCCCTGCGGAGGAGAGAGCCCGATGTGGGGCTTGATCCCAGGACCCTGAGATCATGACCTGAGCTGAAGGCAGAGGCTTAACCTCTGAGCCACCCAGGTGCCCCGTGACACCGTTTTTTGAGTGTTTATGACGTGCTAGATCCCGTGCTGAGCGCTTTACACATATTATTTCCTTGCATCCTTAAGACAACACCTTGAAGCTGATTCTTTTCTTGCCCTCATTTTGGTTGAGAGAGGTCACGAAATTTGCCTGAAGTCATACACCCATAAGGAGCCGAGGTGCTCCCCAAACCTGGCATCTGCCTTCGGAGCCTGCGCTCCTACTGGTCCTTGTTGTCCTGTGCTGGTCTGTGTCGTGTGCACCCATGAGTGTGTGCACGTGCCGGTGTTCCCCCGGGCCTGTGGTGAGTGCTGATGGTGTTTCCTCACAACTACCTGGGGCACCTGTTAAAATGCAGATTCCACATCTCCACTCCAGGGCTAGGCAGCTGCACTTTGAAAAATTCGCAGAGCCGTTCTCATGCACCCCACAGCCTGGAAACCTGGCCTCTCAGGTGTGCTTCAGGAGAGACGTGGGATATGGGTCCCAGGTGATCTAAAGTCAAGCCTTGGCTCTACTCTCTTCAGCTGGTTAGTTTTCCTTTCTGGGGCTTTCTCCCGATTGTAAAACGGACAGGATGTTATGCCCACTGGTGGGGCGATGACTGTCTGGGTGGGTTTCAGGCATTACGGGGCGGCCCTTGGAGGACTGAGGCCACTCCTGCCACAGGAAGAGGAGCATGGCAGCAAGCCTGTGGCTCCCAGGTTCCTGCTCACCCCACCTCCCTCCCCTCAAGGCCTGTGACCTCTGCTTTCTAGAAGGATTAGTGTACCTTGGGTGAGGACCTTGTGCTCATATTTCTTAGCTGGGGTGGAGAGGTGGGCAGGATCCCCCCCACAACACACACACACACACACACACATCCCCTTCATCCTCCATGGCCCCATGATGACCTCAGGCAGGAGGAGCTGGGGGACCTCTTGGGAAGGGGAGAGTGGTGGGTCTGCCATGCGTTCATCTGGGTTGTAAATCCAGTAGCCATCCACCCCTTTCCCTGGAGGGCTGCTCTACCGGCTGGTGGGCAGTTCTGGGGAGATGTCTGACTTAGGGCTGGCTGGGCTGGGCTGGCTTCCGGGAGGGGTGAAGGTAAACCAGTAGTCTGCAGCGGTGTCCCAGTCCTAACTGCCTCGCTCGGCTGCACACAGAGCTCTTGTTCCACCTTGGTTCTGTTTGATCCTGCTGAGAGCTCGGACTTACCGAACACCCATTTTATGCAAGAGTCGCTAGAGTCCAGGAAACTGCAGTGACACGTCCCAGGCTCTGATGTCTGCATGCGTAAGGGAAGGTGATAAAGCCAGAACTCGAACCTAGGCCCCTTGACAAGAAGCATAGGCCTTTCGTGTGCACTGTATCCGACATACCCCGGTTCTACCGCCTCACCTGGTCCTGGCTTCGGTGCAGAGCCCTCCCGGGAGCTTGAAGATCTGTGTCCTGGCTGGGCCACCATTGGGCCGTGTGATCCTGGACAGAGCTGGTCATCTCTTAAACTTTTAGTTTCCTTGTCTGTAAAGGTGAGGCGAGGGGCGCGGGGTGGGGATGGTCAATGACATCGCTGAGATTCCTTCTAGTCTCGATACTCATGGGTGACTCTTTTCTTTTCCGCCTTTCTGGGGAGGGGTTTCCATGACAGGCTGGGGGCAAGTGAGATGTTGGGTTAGGTTGGAGGGGTACACTGGCTTGCTGTGAAACCAGTCAACGAGGCTCTGTGGGCTCATGTCCCAGGGGGCTCAGGGAGCTGGGGCGGGGGCACGGGCAGCAGGAGGGAGCCCCAGGTGTGGTCAGGGTGCTCACCTCGGGAATGAAACTGTAATCAGCACTCTGAGCATTGCAGGAGGGTGATGATGGCTGGGCCTGTGAGAGGGAGCCAAGCGGGAGCATGGGGGCCCCTCAGCCCAGCAGAACCCCACCTCGGCCCCCCAGAGCCTTTGCTGAGAGGCCAGGATGGTGTGGAGTGGTCTCTTGCTTCCCTCCCAAGCCACCATGTGTCTCTCCCCTGGGCGTCCCCAGCATTCCTTGAGGCCAGCCCCTCCCAGCTGGGGTCTGTGCCAGCCTGGTTGAGGCTCACTCTGGGGCAGAGCGGCTGGCTCAGGGGATCTGGTTGCCTGTTCTCCACGCCCGGGGGAGCCCCCAGCAGCCCAGCTTCCTAAAGTGGGGTCTTGTTAACTCCAGCCTCCACCAGCCTCCTGCCCTCAGCTTCTCTCCATCCTGTTTCTTCCTCCCTCCCTGGGTTGGGGGGCTCCCTGTTACCCACCTGCAGGATCAAACCCACGTTCCGTGCCTGCTCCAACTCTCCTCCCTGCCTCTTCTGCCTCTGCTCTCCAGGCTGCCTGTCCCGGTCTCTGCCCGTGACTCCTGGATGTCCTTCTCTCACGGCCACTGCTTCACTGCGCCAATTCTTCCTGCCCCTCTGGGTCTGGCCCAAATGTCACCTCCACTTGGTCTCATCACTCCACTAAGGGTGAGCCCTCCCGCTGTGCAGGCCTGGCTTGTAGCTCCTACCAGCCGCCTTGCCTCATATCTGGTTGCCAGCTTGCCTGTCTTCCAAGACGGCTCTGAGCTTCTTAAGGGCAAGCCTTGGGCCTTACTTCTCGTCTCAGTGCCCACAGAGGGGGGTGGAGCCTGGCCAGGGCCTTCCTTGGTCTAGTAAAGGTTCATAAAGCCTTGTAGGGTTGGACTGACTTGTCATTGGACTTAGTTTTTCTGTTCCTGCCTCAGAGCATTTTTCGGGAACCCTGCTTCCCTGTGCAAACTGCCTGGGTCCTGTGTGTGCTCTGTGCTAGGCTGCCTGCAGGTGAGGGACGGACCCAGAGATGCCTTTGGTTTGCAGAAAGACTTCCCTGACTCCTTTGGATTGTTCTTGATCTGCTTTTTTAAAAAATCTATTCTGCTTTGTGGCATCAAAGACAGAGAAGCCCGGCGAAAGGTCTGAAAAGGGCACATCATTTCCTGCCCGCCCTCCCCCTGCAACCCCGCCTGCAGGCTGAACTTCGGGTCTCAAATGAGCGTTGCCAAGATTCTTTAGAATTCCTGAGGGAGTGTGTAAAGTATTTACAGAGGGTCCGTGGGGTCGTTGGGATTGTGCTGGGGGCTCACAGATGTGGCCCCAGAGGCAGTTAGGGGTCATATGATTTTTCTAGGGTTTTACCATTATTTGTGGTCCGAACCTTCAGGGAAATGGTCTGTCCCTGAGGTCAACGAGGGTTGCTGTGCCAGGAGAAGGCTGACCAGCTTGAAACGTCTCTATTTGGAATAAGGCTTTTTTGTCTTTGAAACTCATGTGTTGGGGTCACTTTCTCTACTGGTGTTTGCTGAGAATGAACTTAGGCAGTGGCAAGTGGGTGAGGTGGGACCAGGGAGAATGGGCAACGTCCTTATGAACTTGATCAATACCCACAGGCGGGCCAGGGACTGGGGAGGTGTTCTCTCTCCCTGAAGTAGGAAGCTCCTGTCTCCTTGCAGGTCCCAGTGGCTGATCCCCTATTAAAGACCCATCTTGGAGTGAGGTCTGAGGGATGCCAGAGGTGCCCGGAGGAGGGGAGACGATCAACCGAGATTGGTAATGGTCTGGTTTCCCTTTCCCATGCTGCTCCAGCCCCTTTCTGGTTGGAGTCTGGCAGGGCCTTTGGAGTCCTGTGGCCTCGCACAGAGCCTTTGTTACTAAACATCCTACTCAGGTCCACCTTACTGGTTTACCTGCCTCCAGCCCTGCCTCTGCCCTCAGACAGAGCATCCTAGCCCGGGAGCCCCAAATCCCAACCCTTCTGGGGGAGGCTCGCTGGCCCCGGCTCCTCAGAGGGCCAGGAGGGTGTGTGAGGGTACGAATGGATACCCCCCTTAGCATTGCTGGTGACCCCATCTGGCTGTCACTGGCTGGAGGATCCGTGACAACTGAGTCCACCAGGGAACGGCTATTTGACAGGGGCAGCGGGGACCCAGCCAGACATCAGGGCAGCTGGCCCCGTCTCTCCGAGCCCTTCCCGGCAGAGGCGAAGCCATCAGAGCTGGTGCTGCTTCCGGGAGGAGACAATTCCCAAAGGGCTCTGCCAGCCCCCCTGATAGGGATCTGAAGGCGTGTGAGGGATTTGTTTTTCGGCCAGGATGTGGGGAGTTAAAAATAGACATCCTAATCCCTTGGGTTCGTGTCACACTTGAGGCTGTGCAGAGCCCTTTGGCTCCATGAGCTGGCCGGCGTGGCTCGCAGCTCTGCAGCCGGTGATGCAGGCAGAGGTCGAGCCACTCGCCTTGTCGGTGGGCATGTGGAGGCAGGTGCGGCCACACTTCCTCGCTTGAGCCTGTACCTGCGATCTGGTGGCTGAACCTCGGTCTGTTCCCTCTGCCTGCCTTCTTTATTCTCTCAAGGAGCCCAGTGACAGTCCAGAAGTCAACAGAAGACAAGAGGAAAGGGGGTCCCTCAAACCAACAGGCACAGATGATGATGATGATGATGATGATGATGATGGTTTAACTTAAACGCAATGAGTTAACATACAGTGTATTCTTAGTGTCAAGGGTAGAGTTTAGTGATTCATTAGTTGCCTATAACACCCAGGGTCATTATATCACATGCCCTCCTTAAAGCCCATCACCCGGGGACCCCAGCCCCCCCGCCCGCTTCCCCTCCAGCAGCCCTCAGTGTGTTCCTTAGAGTTAAGAGTCACTTCTGGTTTGTCCGGGGGCAGATTATTAAGCAAAACAGCAAGGGCAGTGGGAAGCCTGAGGACAGATCAAGGCCCCGGGGGGCAAAGGCTCCTGATGGGAATATAGAACGGGAGGGCAGCAATGCAGGGGTGGGGAGGGCGGGGCAGGGATGGGGGTGAACAGGTCCCCTTGGGAGCCCAAACTGAACACCTTCAAGGCCATAATAAGGAGTGTGAACAGGACGCTGTGGGCAAAGGGGAGGCCTGGAAGCTTCTAGCACACAGCAGCTACGTGCTTCATCAACAGTGCCCTGCAGTGGCGGGCTCCCCTGGCTTGGGGACATCTTATGGGATGTGGTAGAGCGGATTTCAGAGAAACTCTCAGAAGACAACCTGTCTGTCCCCACCTCTCCTGGACCCCGGCGCTGTGGAAGAGGGGGGACCTCACTTCCTGCTGCCTCGGGGTTCTGGAGGAACCAGCTCTGCCGCAGAGTCTGTATCTGGGTTTCTCGGCTTTTTCCTAGTTGTAATCTAGGTTCTCCTGATTGCCTGTCTTCGCCATGGTGGGAGGAATTAAGTGAGAAGGAGGAGGCGGGGGCTGAAGTTCTAGGGGAAGGCTCTTTTCCGCTCCTGTCCTGATTCCCTGGAATGCTTGATAGGCTGCTCTGGTCTCTGGCACTGCGCTCCTTGCCCCTGACCAGCCTGCAGACCACAAGGACTGGTTTTCTCTTCTTCACCTCCTCCCAGCCTTCTGACCCCCCTACCCCCACCCGCTAATCCCGCCCAGCTTCTCCTGCGGCTTGCACCGTCCACTCCAACAACAGTGGCTTCTTTCATGCATTGTAGTGTCCACTTCCTCTAACCTGTATCTTTATTAGCTCTAGGCCAGGGGTCTCTGGTGGGCAGGAAGGGAGTGAAACCAGATCTGAGCTGGATGGACCATTGGAAACCTGTAATCCACCCATATTAGGGTTGGAAAGACAGAGGCCCGAGTTTGCATATTAAAACTGTGTGAGAAGTTCATGGCAGATCTGTGACTCGAACTCAGATCTCCTGGCCCATCCTGGTCTTTGGCTGCAACACGGCCCTGCTTTTCAAAGCCGCTTGGATTCTCAGCTCCGAGAGCAGGGATTCCCAGCTCTGTGTGAATCCCAGTCTCACAGCCTTGGCTCCTCCTGGGGCTGGGAGCCAGCAGTGCCAAGCCCGCGGGTTCCCAGAGAGGGCTTTTGGCATCGGTGTTGGCTTAGTCACAGGGATGAGGTCACTACTCACCTCTGCATGGAGGAGGATGCCAAGGTTTGGGAACTTTCACTCTGAGCCACTTGAGTGTGTGTGTGTGTGCGCGCATGTGTTGTGAAAAACAAACCTGTTGGTTGGGACTTTGTACTTGGCCTGGGAATTGCAGATGTGGGGAGACCACGGGGCCATGAGAGCTCCTGGGCTGGGCCCTCTCATATTCCTCAGTGGCTCAGTGTTGAGAAAGATCTTGAACCAGGAGCCAGAACACGGCGTTAGTGTTTGCTTGCCTTACACTGGCTCTGTGCAAGGTGCAGGACCTTTCTGGGCTGTAATGATTCCTAGCAGCCCACACTTACTGAGTACTACCCTGGGCCAGGCGCTGGGCTCAGGACTCAGGACTTTCCAATATTAGCACATCTGGTTCTCACGGCAGTCCCATGAGCTCCTGTCATCATTTCTGGTTTGCAGATGAGGAGACTGAGGCCCAAAGAAGAGAAGTGACTTGCTTAAGATCACCTAGCCAGGAAGGAGCAGAGCTAGAGTTTGAATGAAAGTTTTCACCACCCCATGGCCCAAAGTGTCCGGCACTGTGCTTCTCTGCCCTCCAGCTGCTGTGAGAGTATAAGTATGAAGAAATTAGGTGTGATTAAGCTGACGAGGAGCATAAAAGGGGTGAATGAGGAGTCCTTTTCTAGTTTGACATCATCCCCCATGTTCTCCCTCAAACACTGGCCTTGAGCAAGTCATAGGGGGAACAGAGGAGAGCAGGTATGGCTGTTTCCAGGCTCTACCAGGGAAGGGTGCATTAGAAGCCATGCTCTCACAGACAGTCAGTCCTGGTCCTGTCTCTTTCCACCTCCTTTAGCTCTTGGCCTTTTCGATGTTGGTGTTAATTCCATTCCCCTCTGTCCCCAGAAGGTCCCCTGAAGGAAGGGCAGTTGTTGGGGCCATTTCCCTTTGAGTGGAGTGACCAATGAAGTATTGATTCAGACCAGGGGTCTGTGTTGGCTACTGAGTCCTGGGTTTGGGGTGGGGGGTGGGGGCAGGGCCAAGTAGCTTGTTCCCACCCCAGAAGGGCCTGGTCTTGCAGAGAGGCCAAGGGTGGGGAGTGGTCTGGGAACCCTGAAACTGGAGTCCTGGCTGGCTCACCTACCAGCTGTGTGACTCCGATAAAGCTACCTCACGTCTCAGATCCTCAGTATTTCCATCTGTAAATTGGGCTTAACAACAATACCTGCTCCCGGGATTGTTGTTAGGTTAAAAGTTAGGCATGGAGCTGAAATCCTGGTCGAGTGCTAGTGTTTCGTTATGACTCACCAGTATTTGCACTGTGATACCGAGGGCCTTCTCCGTCACCTTCACACTGGTCTTGGGACACTCTGGCCAGTGCTCCTTTCCAGAACTTACTGCCTCTGGTGAAGGCAGTTCTGGGTATGGAGAAGTCTGAATTAAAGAGACTATATGGATTGCTTATTTATTTCTCTTGTAAAGATACACAGCGCTTCAAATTGCCCAAACAAAAAGATTTTCAAATATGGGCTTTTAAGTGAGCCGCAGTGATGAATAGATACAGGGGATAATAGAGGAAAAGATTTCTTTAAGGTGTTGAAGTTTTATCTTTTGCACGGCGTTCACATTCCACTAGAGCTTGTTTCTGCCATTGAAACCACAGGGGTGCGTGTTTGTTGGAACAGGCTTGCCTGGTCAAGGTGGAAGGGACTCAACCAGTGTGAGGTTCTGCTTTTCCTTCCCTCTCGAGAGCCTCTGGGGTTCAGTCCTAGAGAGAAAGCGTGCCCAGTCTTTGGAGAGCCCACAGGCTCATGTGTTGGGGAGGGTGAGAAGTCAGGGAGGCTTCCTGGAGGAAGTGAGGTTGGAGGAGGCCCTAGGAGGGCAGCTATCCAGGTTTCTGCAAATAGGATTGCAAAATCGCTTCGCCCAAGCTTGACTGCTTCTCTGGGGCAGCCCAGCAGCCAGGTCAGCTGGGAGACCCGGGGCCAGGCGGTCTAGATGCTTGGGGAGGAGGGAGGTGCCCAATCCTGCCTCAGTTTCCCGATTTAGATTGGAACCATCTCTAGAGGCCCTTTATCATAGGCATGCCTTTGGAGAGGGAGCAGAGGGCTATGGCTGAAGAGGTGGGTTTGAAATCTGACCTGGGTTTGTCAGTTGCGCTGTGTGCTCTCCAACGTGTCCCTGCACCTCCATCTCCTCCTCTGTCAAATGAGGATAATAGTGACACCTACGTCACGGAGTTGTTTTGGGGCATGAGTTAGGTAATGCATGTAAAGTGCTTATCAGAGAGCCGGCCCAGGGTAAGTGCCTATCATTATGACCTGCTGCCTGCCCACTGTTGTTTTTAGCTTGAGACACACCTCTCTCCACCTTCACCTCTCCCCACCGCCAGGGTTCCTGTTGTTGAAATCCAGTGCAAGGATTTCAAGTATTTATATCCTTGCTGGAATTTCTCTTTGCATTGTCCGGTTAATTACCTAATTGAATTAAGGCAAACAATTTCATTTCCTTTCCCGGGCAAGGGCAGGAAGGGGCCTGGTGCCTTCTTTACTGTGATGGAGATGATTATCAAAATATTTGATGATGATGATGATGCCTCCCTCCCTTGAGAGGTCTGCTCCCCCCCACACCTCCCCCACCCCGGGATAGCTCCACAGGCCCCGTAAATCAAGTGGCAGCCACGTGTTTGGGAAACATAAATCTTGTTGAGGATGTCAATGGGCTCGGTCGCACGTTTCTGTCAGTGCCAAGCTGTGTTTTGGCACTTTCTTGTCTATTCCCAGAAGGATGATTGGAAAGGCTCCCTTTAAATATTTAGAACTAATGACCTGTGTATATATTTGGGGAGCGTCAGCTGATGGAATATAAATCAGAAACCAAGGCATAGGGACAAAGCTTCCCACAGCAAGGAATGACTGGCGCTTCTCCACACTTTGATGGTGTTGGTGGCACTGGGTTTAGCCCTGTCCCTTGCAGCTCTGGGGTGGGGAAGCTCAGTGGTTAAGGGCGTGGGTTCTCTGGTTGAGATGCTGGGGGCTTCGGATCCCCGCCCAGCACTCAGTAGCTGCATGAACTGGGATAGCCCTTTAACTTGTCCTTGGCTCTGAAGAGACAGATACCCTAGAACCTGCTTCCTAGTGCTGTTGTCAGAATTGTACTTCGCGCTGTGCTGCCCACGGTAGCCACTGGTGAGCAAGCCAGCATCAACTCAAGGACCTTCAAAATAGCCTCACTCTGTTTCTTACCCCAAGACCCTCCCCACCCCACCTTTCTAGCCCTCCCTCCTCTCCAGAAGGCAGGTAAGGCAAACAGTTGGACCCAGCATGCCCAGGGCTCTCCCACACCTAGGGTTCTTGGTTAGGCAGTCTCTTCTGTGGGGGACGTCCTCTCCCTGTCTTTGCCCCTCCTTTCTCCTTTAGAATGTATCTCAAGCTCCATGCTCTCCATGAGTTTTTCTTACAGCTCCCTAACCAGTCCCCTTTAAATGCCTTACTACCGCCCCTTCTTTATTATGCCTTCTTTCTGTACCCACTGCTGGCCTTAGTGTGGTCTATGGAACAGCAGTCTGGGGAGACATGTAGTAGAAAAAGAGTTTTGAAAAAGGCTGCATACTGTAGGTGCATTCATACAGGACCAGTCCACATTAGCAATTATGAAGGCTCTGAGAAGTTCTGCAGTGAAGGAATCAGTTAAGCTCTGTTTCCCCCTGGACTCCTAAGCCTCTAACCAGAGGACACGTTTCCTCTTGGAATACCTCTTCACAGGGCTTTGTGATATTCTTGGGGCTGTGATGTTGTAGACATCTGTATGCGAGTTTGGTGCTCCTTCTGCATTTTACAATCAGGAAAACCAAGTAATGGGCCTCGGGAAAACCTGTGTGGCGCATCTCCATCGCCGCCTGGATCAATGGGCATCTGCAGCCAGGTGGCAAGGAGAGGCTGGTAGTGTCAGTCAAGGACCTGCTGTCAAAGAGCTTCTGTCCTTGTTGAGGGGATGAGCTGGACACGTGGAGAAAGAGATTAACTGCCCACTCATGGATCGCTGTGCCTCTGGGTAACTGGAGCCCTGTCCCTGTCTGTGTCCCCGCTCAAGGAAGGACACAAGAGTCAAATGTCCTCTGAGAACACAGCACTGTCTCTAGGGCCCAGGACCCTGGACCTCGCCTGCCCACCTCCCATCCCCATCTCTGTGGATTTCCGAGACATTGTGGTTTGGTCCTGAGGGAGCACAGCCAAAGAAGGGTAGGGAGGGCAGAAGGGAAGAGAATAGCTTTCTGTTTATCAGTGCACAATCTCCCCTTCCTTTCTGGGAGAAAAAATGCTCTCTTTTTGATTCCTCTTTTATTATCTGAAATTCTCTGGGGAGCAATTACCAGACGGTGGGAATTATCTGTGTCTTTATTCTAATGCCTGTCTGCCTGAGCTTCTTCTTGGAGTAATTGATTTGGGTAATTCCGAGCTGTTGAATGTTGTTCTAGGGGAGGGTGCTGAGGCAGAGGCAGGGGGATGCCCAAAAAGACATTTTCAGAGGTGGTCTTGCAGCCAGCGGCTCCTGGTGATGGTGATGGTAGGGGCGGGGAGGTGCCTGGAGACAACCTATCTGGTGTCTCATACCTTTGAATTTGTCCCCTCTCGCACTGAAGACACGTGGGCTGCCCTTCTCCTCCTGAAGACGCGTGAGTTGCACGGGAGCCCACCTGACTGTGGAACTGGGACAGGCTTATTGTAGGAAAATGAGGAGCAGAAAGACAGGGGTCAGCTATAATGGGTTTGGTCACTGCTCACCGCAGGCTGTTCAGTCCTGGGCATTGGCCCTGACCTGACCCTGACCCTGGCCCTCACCCTCTGGCCTCCTCGAGGGTGAGGGAGAGCCTTTAGGGAGGGCAGCTGCTGTGAACTGGTCTGACCTTTCCCCCGGGCAGACAGAGGTGTTGGCTCTGGACCCTGCTTCCCCAGGGCGCCTGAGAAGCAGCAGGAAGGGAGGGCCTTAGTGTGGGGAGCTCCAATGAGACTGGGAGATTTATCTGCTCAGTGGATAGAAAGCAGTGTTGTCCCCTGACAAAGGTTTAGGGAAGACCGGATTTCCAGTGAGTGAGTGCTGGAAATGGGAAGAAAAGCTGGGACTAGAAGGTTCCTCGGGTCCCTCTCCTCTGGGGCTTGTATGGAGGAGGCAGCCCGGTGTGGGGGGTCTCCGGGGAGTCTCTCTCCTCCCGTGCCCACCTCCCCACCCCTTCCCACCCTCACCCAAGAGAAAGGAACCTCCAGACCCAGAGTCGGTCGTCCTAACCACCACCCTCCCCTGGGAGGCTTGGACGCTGCTGCTTCCTTCCCTGGCCTGCAGCCTGGGTGTCATGAGGCATTTCCACCCTATTTTGCTGATGAGAAAATCAAGGCCCAGGGCGATCTGTCTGAGTCCCCACAGTGAGTTAATAGCAGGGCTGGGTCTCACAGTGTTCTCCTGACTCCCAGTCTGGGACCTCTGTGGGCTGTGGTGGGGGTGGGAGCTCGTCAGCAGCCCAGTGGAGGAGGGGCGGGGGGGTTTCTCTGGTTCTATCATGGCTCGTAGCCGTTGACACTGGAAAGGGTTACTTGAGTCTGTCCGACCACCTGCTACACTGGGAAGCTCCTGAAGGGCAAGGACCCTTTGTTATCTTGGGATCATGCCTCGGGACTCCTTCAGGTACAAGAAACAAAGCCCTCTCCCCCTCAAACTGGCCAAAGTTAGACGTATTTTGTGAGCTTATGTATGTAAAGAATCCAGGAGGCCCAGGGAATCCTGACAAAATGAATTAGTTAGGTGTTGGCCTGTTTACCGTCCCTAGTCTGGTCTGAGTTTTGGTATTACAGAAGGGCTTTCAAGGATTGAAAACAATTGGGTTCAACCTAAATGATTTTGAAAGACTCCTCCAAACTATAAAAGGTCAAATAAATGTGCTTAGAGCAATGCCTACAACAGCCAAACTATGGAAAGAGCCCAGAAGTCCATCAACAGATGAATGGATAAAGATGTGGTATATCTATATGATGGAATACTATGCAGCCATCAAAAACCGAAGTCTTGCCATTTGCAACGACATGGATGAACTAGAGGGTATTATGCTGAGTGAAATAAGTCAGTCAGAGAAAGACAATTCCATGTGATCTCCCTGATAGGAGGAATTTGAGAGATAAGACAGAGGATCATAGGGAGAGGGAAAGAAAAATAAAATGAAACCAGAGAGGGAGACAAACCATGAGAGACACTTAATCTCAGGAAACAAACTGAGGGTTGCTGGAGAAGAGAGGGCGTGGGAGGGATGGGGTAGCTGGGGGATGGACATGGGGAAGGGTATGTGCTATGGTGACTGCTGTGAATTGTGTAAGACTGATGATTCACAGTACCCCTGAAACAAATAATACATTATATGTTTATTAAAAAAACTTAGAAGCCCTTTCTGGCCAGATATAATACTATCCTATAGAACCGATGGGTAAATTATAAGGTGATGGGACATGATGAAGGAGTGATTGCTGAAGAGTGTGGCTTTTGGTTCTCTGAGGCTCCAGGGAGGACTTCTTGTCCCACTAGTGAACTACAAAGCTCTTGCCTGGAGGGGCAGGAATTTACTGAGCATCTGCCATGTCCCAGGCACTGTTTCAGTGGAGGCTGAGAACTGATACGATTTCAGAAACTCCTAAACCACCTCTGGTGCCTGAAATTCCACCATTAGTGATTTATTCCTTTGGGTTAAGCATTGTACTTTTTAACTTGGGTGTTAGGTACTGAGGAGATAGTGATTGGGGACCTCATTCATCTCTAAGCCTCCCTTGGCTTACAAGTTATTATTTGGAAATGTGGAAATAGAGGAGTTAAACAGGGGACTGGGATACAACACAGGGTTGGGGGCGGAAGTCAAGGTTTGCGCATGGTACATCATTGTGACTACCCCACCCTGAGTGCTAAACTTAGCAACAGTCAAAAATTTTAGTCATCAGATCACTTTTAGTGGTCATTGTTTTCCAAGTTTGGATCCTAAAGGCAGAACAAGAACTAAAGGTCCTTCCCGGCTCTGGCTCCCTGCTGCCGTCTTGCAGATCCTTCCGCTCCGATGGGCGGCTCCTGCTCCAGCCGTCTGGGCCAGCTGCTGGAGGAAGCTGCTAGAGCCGCCCTCCCACCCTTTCCAGCTGGTCACCTTCTGGCCTCTAGGAACCCCTTCCCCCATGAAAATATCAGACAGCGACCGGTCAGCAAATACTGATCTCCCCCTATACCTTATAGAGGTTAAAATGGTGTGTGGGTTCTGGAGTCTGGCTGCATTCAGGACCAGGCTTGACCAGCTGGGGACTGAGCCACTCTTCGCTGACTTTCTCATCTTTAAAATGGGATAACTGTACTAGCTCCAAGGGGTCTAGGAGGTGTCAGTGAGGTAGATGCTGCGGGTCAAGCCCCAAGTTCAAGGCCTTGCATGTAAAAGGGACTCAGTATGTGGATCTTTGAGGATTATACTATCTCGCTATTGCTCAGGGCTTTGGCCAGCCTTCCTGCGGTCAGTACCGGGTCTCCAGCCACATGACTCTTGTCTTCCCAGACTCCGCCCTCTCCGGGCTCCTCACCGGTGGCCCCCCCTCCCACCTGGGTGTGCTCCTCTTTTCACCTGCTAGCTCTCACCTGGGAGCCCCCTTCCTCCTGGGGTGTCAGAGACTCCTGAACCTGAGCCACTCCCATTCCCGATTGGAAATCTCTTACCCTGATCCTCTTTCCTGAGTTCCAGATGGAGAAGTGATTATCACCAGATGCTCTAAAGTCACATCAACTGCCCAACAGGGAAGTCCTTTTCTTTCCGCTAAAACAGCATCCCCATCCTCCTCACCCCTCCCCCTTCCCCGACATCCTTCTTTCTCAGGTGTGTCGCCTTGGCCAGCCCCGGAGCCAGAGAATCCCAGCCTGGCAGTTTCCCTCCCTTCCTTCCTTCCTGCTTCGTGCCAGACTAGTAGCTCCCCTTAGCACTGGCTCCTGTCTCTCTCCCAGCCCCACTGTCCCCTGGGGATAAGCAGGCTGCAGGCTCCTGTCACACGGCTTGCCTCCCCATCCCTGATCCCCCTCGACTCCACTTCCAGGGGAGCTTTCTAAACCTTGGTCTGACCAGTCACTCCTCTGCTCAGGGGTCTTCAGGGGCTCCCTATTGCAGGCCAGTCCCCTGCCTCCAACCAGAATAGCATGGTTATTTGTGCTTTTTACCCTTCCCTTGGCTCCTGGGGAATGTTCCTTTCATAGAGTCTATAGTATGTGTAGCTTGATTGATGGGGGTCAGCCTGGAAACCTCTGGGGTCTACAACAGAAGGGTCTACCTCCCTAGAGGCAACGGGTGCCTATGAAAGTAGAGGGCTTGAAGGGGGCCAGAATGGGGACCCCCAGTACCAGGCACAGATCTAGCTGCCCTTGCTGTGATTCCGGATCTAGAAGTTCACGTGGGTTTGTTGGATGCTTAGGGCCCAGGGACTGTGAGCCCTACCCCCTACTAGGGCGAGGGGCCTCTGCTTCCCCAGCTTCGGCCTGGGAGGGAACATTTCCCCTTCTCAGGGCCTTGGCTGCTGATGGATTGAGCAATGGTGTGGGTGAAAAAACAGAGGTGAACAAAGTAATAATTAACAGATGTCAATTGTTAATAGCTTAAAAATACCACCAGCACTCCACCCCCACCCCCGGGAAGGGAAGCACACAGTCCCTTGGCCCCTTGGAAGGGACTGATTCACAGCCAGCTTGGGACAGTCTTGGCCGAGAGAGGGACAGGTACCTTGGGGTGTGTGGGGCAGGGGGCAGGGGTCAGTGCCATTGGCACGGCTGCCGGGCTTTGACTTACTTTGATTCCTGCGAGTTTTCTTGGGGTGAGGACAGGGTCTGCAGAGTTAAAGGGCAAGATCAGAGGGATACTCGGGGAGCATATGAATCTGTCCATTGTGCAGGCTGTCTGGGTCCCCCGGATCCGGGCTGCCGGCCCGTCTCCTGCTTGACGGCGGGGTGCTGCTAACGGGACTCGGTCCTTCATGTTTGCTTCCCTTCTGCTCTTTACTCTGTAGCCAATGTGCGTGTGCTGTTTCAATTTCCCAGAGACTGGTTCGTGTTGCTCCCAATTCCCACGGCCCTTACAGCTGCGGCTAGCCCGGCCTTGGCCCCAAGGTCCTGCTGGGCCCGCCTGGCTCAGAGTTTTATAGGTACACGTATGTGGTAGTGTGTTTATAGTTTCTGAATGCTTGTTTTCTGTGTCTTTCCAGTGGCCTGAAAGGCCATGAGGGGCGGAGAGGCTCCCTGGCTGGCTTTCCACCGTTAGCCCCTGACACAGTTTCTGGTTCGTAGTAGAAACTTCATGAGCATTTTTCTGATGCGTGCGGGAGTAAGTACATGGAGGAGTCAGGAAAGGTCCAGCCTTTGGCTAGGGTGACCAACCGTCTCGGTTTGCTTAGGACTTGGGTAGGGGGTGTTCCCAGGATCTGGGACTTTCTATTTTAAACCAGGACAGTTACAGGGAAACCAAGATGAGCTGACCACACCGCCCCTGACCCCAGTGTCTATTCCTGGGGGACAGTTATTGTCTTATAATTCTCGAGGCTGAAAGCCCAAGATCACAGTGTCAGCAGGATGGTTCCAGCGAGGCCTCTCTCCTTGACTCGTGGATGGCCACCCTCTTGCATCCTATTCACACGGCTGTCCTCTGGGGACATGGGACCCGGTGTCCTTGTTGTGTGTCTAATTTCCTCTTCTTATAATGACACCAGTCAGTTTAGATGAAGGCCCACCTAGTGGCTTTATTTTACCTAATCGTCTCTTTAAAACCCTTATTTCCAAATATGGTTTCCTTCTGAGGTTCTAGGGATTGGAACGTTAACAAGTGAATTTTAAAGGAACCCATTTCAGCCCTAGGCCTGAGTGACACTGTCTCCCCACAAGGATGGCAGCTAAGGCGGTGATGGTGCCAAAGCAGTGGACCTTTCCCCTGGCAAGAGGTCTCCTCTTCTCGCGGGCTGGGAGGGGGAGGGTCCCCAAAAGTAGGTTTTAAGCTTTAAGGTTTTGAGTTTTTTTTCACCTCCGTCATGTTTAGCTCATTCATTTTTCTTCCGTATTTGCATATTCCTTCAAGAGAGAAGCTAGCCTTCCATTCTCTTACCTGCCCTGAGTCAAGCCTTGTTGGTTCTGTCTGGACTGCAGTTCCCAGCCTCTGGCCTCAAAGCTTGAGGTGTCTTGGGTTCGCTCCCGGTGCAACTAGCCCAGGGCTCACCTGCGCACCTCTGGCTTTGCTTCTCCTCACTTCTCAGCTTTGACGCAGCTCTTCTGGGCAGAGCCTCTGTGCCCCAGGCTGCCCGGAGCAGGAGCTGGTCTGGTTCCTGGTAGTCCCCAGACTTGGTCGGCACTGGCACACTGGGAATCACAAAGATTTGTGCAAAGGAAGCAGGAAGGGGTGCTGGCTGAGACAGCTGTAATAGAACTGTCTATAGCCAAATCCAGGCTGGACCACTGACTAGGTGCCTTGAACAAGTCAGGTCAATTCTCTGAGTCTCAGTTTACTCATCTATAAAATGGGGAGGTAATAATAATAATTACCTTCTGGGATTGTTGAGAAAGTGAAATGACAGGAACTTACTGGAAGCATTTAACATGGCACCTGGTAGGTACTAAGTGCCCTGTGAGTGCTGATTTCTGTTATTTGAGGAATGTGGTGGTTTTGGAGAAGGGCATGCATCTGTGAAAGGCCTCTGGGGGCCACTCTGAGGCTTGTCATTCCCTGTCTCATCAGGAGCGTGGTCAGAGGGCCAAAGGAGAGGGGGCTTTCGTGCTTTCGGGGAGGGTGGTGTTTGAACTGTGAAGGTACAGGGACACCCTGGTTAGAGGAGAGGGTGTGAGCAGAGGTTCGGGGCTAGGACCTCCGTGGGGCTCCCCGGGCGTGAGCTTCACCCCCTTTCTTTCAGGACGATGTAAGAATAGGCTGGGACTTAGGACTCACCCGAGAGTGATGAAGGCACAGGGAGCCTCAGCCAGGAGGAGTGCAGGCGGTGGGAGGAAGTTCTGTGTGTTTTTTATTTCCAAGGGCTTTTACTCAGTTCTTCTTTCTTTTTTTAGACAGACGTTATTTCTGAGAGCAGTTTTAGGTTCACAGCAAAAATGAGTGGGACAAGCAGAGCTTTCCATAGACCCCCTGCTCCTGGCTACGCACAGCCTCCTCCGCCACCCACATCCATCACATCCGTCCGTACCAGGATCTGTGTTCTAATATGTAAAATTGGTATACTCCGGGACTTAAAAAGAAAGTGGTACAGAAGGGTATAGAGAAAAGACTAAACCTGTCCCCTTTCTTGCCCCTGCCCCACTCAACACACACACACACACACACACACACACACACCACTCTCTGGAGTAACCACTGTTTTTTTTTTTTTTTTTTTTTTTTTTTTTTAAGAATATGCAAGAACCTGTTTCCCTGCATGCTTCCATGTCTGCCCTGGGGGGTTGCCCCACATCTCCTGTCTCCTCATCTGGAGCGTACCATATCGGTACGCACGTCTCTGTCACACACTGCACAAGAGCTCCCCGGAATTCCCTGTTCAGAAGGGACCATAATTAATTCAGCCGGGTCCTCTGTGATGGACACAGATGCTGTTTATGGGTTTGTTTGTTTGTCTGTTTTTTCCTGCTGCAAACCGGTGTGTAAACATCCTTCTACATTTCTTGCACGCTTGTGAGAGTTTATCTGAGGGACAGGATTGCAGAAGGAGAATATATGAATTTAAAATAGACATTGTATGGATCTTGACTTTTTTTTTTTTAAAGACTTTATTTATTTATTTGACACACAGAGATCACAAGTAGGCAGAGAGGCAGACAGAGAGAGAGGGGGAAGCAGGCTCCCTGCCAAGCAGAGAACCTGATGCAGGGCTCGATCCCAGGACTCTGAAATCATGACCTGAGCTGAAGGCAGAGGCTTAACCCAACTGAGCCACCCAGGCACCCTGGATCTTGACTTTTGATCCACATGGCTGAGTTGCCCTCCACAAAGGGTGGGGCAGTGAAGGCTCCTGCCTACTGTGGGTTGACACTGGTTTGCTCATGATCTTTGGGACATCAAGAGCTGGGGTAGAGTTTAGGTGTGTTCTTTGGGGCAGCTGGGATGGGGGCCTTTGGAGTACCCTTTTCTCAGGCTTCTTCTATGCCCTCATCTACACAGATGTATCCATAATACGTCTATGATTCTGTTTAACAGTTTTTTTTTTTTAATCATTTATCATTTTGCAATTTGCTTCTTTTGCGAAGATATTTTCAGAAGGTTTTCCTGGTCAGGACATGGACCTCTGCCTCTCTGTTTCTATCTACTGCATGGAGCTTTCCACAGGCTCTCAGGCTCAGGTGCCAGCATCCCTCTGTCTGGGGTAAGCACGTTTCCCAGGAAAGTGCTTGTTGCCGGGAACGGCACTGATGTTATTCCTGCTGTGAGCTTGGAGCAGAAGTCATGGTTTTGCCTTGGCTTTGAAAATGGGTCTGAACCTTCTGTGGGCTCTTCGAGGGCAATGTGTGGGTCCAGTGCATCTGCTGACTGAGTTTCTCCAGCCCTGGGCTCTTCTCTGCTCAGAGTAGCTGCAAAGTCAACTCTCCTAGCCCCGTGGCCATCTTGGTTACCTTGTCTCGTGGGCCCCCTTTCTGATGATGCCTGTGAACAGATCTGTTGCTGGTGGAAAGTTGGCATGAGCCACGGCTCGTTCATTCATCTGCTGCATGATTTTCCTCATTTTTCCTCTTGGAAGAGCCCCTGTGGGGTATATGGTTCTGGCTGAGCATATGGTGGTAGAGGTGATGAAGAAAAAGACTCGCTTAGCCCGAGAGGCAGTGCTAGTGGTATCCCTGGCAGCTTCTGCTAAGCACTGGAAGACTTCTGACTCCACAGAGGTGGGTGGTCAGGGAAGGCTTCCTGGAGGAGGTGAGACTGGGACCATTTGGGTTTAGAGACAAGTCTCTGAGGGAGCCCCGGGGCAGGAATAGGAAAGGGAGGGAGGGGCCTTAAAAACCTCTGTTAGAGAGACTCTCTGGCCACCTGTGATTGCAGGGGGCACTGTGTGGGGGCTGAAAAGCTGTTAATAGGGAGATTTGGGCCAGACAGACTGGTCTCCAACCCTGGTTCTGTCAGTTTCCAGCTGTGCCTCCTTGGGCCAGTCACTTAACCTCTCTGAGCCTCACTTACTGTATCTATAAAATGGGGTAATAACAGGTCTGACCTCTTGCCTGGACAGTTGTAGGCACAGCCTGCCCAAAGTAACTGGGGGGCTACCATACAGGTGACTCAGTCTCCTAGGAGGGGAGTGATAGCTGGCGTTGGCAGTGGGGTCTGGGTGAGGCTCGAGACACTTCCCTAGTGGAGTCCATAGGACTTGCTGGCGGACTTATGCTGGTGAAGGCAACAGAGGCGACAGGTTGATTCCCTTTCATTATCACGCCCTGGCCCCAGCCGGGGGGCACTGTTTGGGGGCCCTGTCTGCAAAGAGCAATCCATTCACAGACAGTGGATAGGTCAGGGGTTTCTGGGGAAATGACCCAGGTAAAAAGGTGGCCCTGTGGGGTGGGAATCCCAGAAGGGGGAGAGCCCAGCCTGCCGGGGACAGAGGGCGGGAAGGGTTGACAGTCGGCCCCTGGGCTTGGCACTACACTCAGAAAATGTGGCCAAAGATGATTTCTGAGCAGCCTTTGGGCACGTCCTCATGGCGCCCTTTCTTCCCCGGTAATTAATGTGCTTTTATCCTCTCTGAGAGGGTGGTGGTGGGTAGCAGGGTGGCTGGTCGGGCGCCGGGCAGACGTGAGCCCACTCCAGCCTTCCTTGGCAATTTATCACCTGTCAGCCCTGGTCTTTCGGGACATAAAACAAGTTTCCTGGGAGGCAGCCAGGGGCCTTGAGGCCCTGAGCTGGGCTGTCTGGGGGCATAGCGGCTCCAAGGGGGCCTCTGTGAAGCCTATCTCACTGGAGGGCTTTGGGATATGCCCGAACAACAAGACTGTGGGCACGGGCCCTGGTTCCTCCATGGTCACACTGAGGCAGGTGGACGAAGATGGGGCTCTGAGACGGTCGGTGATGTGCTGGGCAGCACACAGCCAAACGCTGGGCTCCAGGACAAAGCCTACTGTTTTCCCTTATACCACAGCCCCCCTCCCCAACCTCTAGGCCAGGGGTTCTCAACCAAGGACCCCAGGAGTCTCTGGGTGGAATCTCAGAATGTGGACAGGAAAAAAAAAATCCCACCTTTATTTTCTCTGACCTCTGATTATGGTTACAAATTCTAATTCTTCCAATTGCAAATGTGGGTGATAAACCGCAATGGTATTAGCCCTTCAGTGATTTTGCAGAAATCATAGAAATCACAGACACGATCACATCATAGTATAGTTTTGTAGGGGTCTTGAAATAATATATTTGTTCATACTTCAAAGTAACAGTAGTTATTAGAACTAGATCTTATTATTTAAAGCATTAATAAAAAGCATGTATGTTGTTATGCCTTTTTTATAATATTTTGATAGCTGTATTTCAGTGTAATTGGTTTCCTTTGTAATCCCTGGTATTTTATGTTATGCATTTAAAAACATTTTTCTGAGAAGGGAATCTTAGACCTTCTAGAGGCCACAGGGGTCCATGGCCCCCCAAAAGGTAAAGGACTCATGGACTGGGCACTCAGGCCACTTTTGCTTCTTCTCACTCACAAGGGCAAGGTGTCATGTTGTCAAGTTGACCACATCTGCACTGAACCAACCTAATTCTCATGCCCAGCTGTATGAAGAGATCAGAGGAAGGAGCTTCTAGAAGGAGGAGACCCTGCACCCAGGGGCTCCTGGGCTTGTTGGGGGTTGCGGGGAGGGGAGAAAAACTCCCTCCAAGGAGGGAGCAGCCATTTCTACTGTAGGGTCCTGATCCTGGGACAGCTTCAGCAGAAAGTGGCTTTAGATTTGGGGAAAGCACATCAGGCAAAGGGAGCAGTGCGAGCAAAGGCGTGGAGACAGGATGCCTGGGGCACAGGTGGTGAATGTGGAGCTGGTGGTGGGAGGGGACCTTGCATTCTGCACAGTCAGCCCTGGGGACCATGGTGAGGGTTTCGGTAGCCGAGGGACGTGATGATCAGGTTCAGGATCTGGGACAGTCCCTCTGGCTGCTGGGTGGAGGGAAGGCTGGAGAGGATGGGGATGGAGGCTGGGTGGCCATCAGGGGGACTGGGTGGTCTTCCAGTGGATGCAGAGGTCTAAACTGAACACAAACAGAGGGGCTTCAGGGCGGTAGGAGCGGGAGTTGTCCCAGCCGTGGAATTAGGTGGCATGGGAGGACCTTGACACCTCAGACCCTAGAGGCTGACCAGCAGAGTTTGAATCCTGGTTCAAACTCTGGTTCAAACTGGTTGAATCCTGGTTCTGTCGGTTGTTGGCTGCTTGGCCCAGGTGTGTGGGTTACACTCTCAAAAGCTCCCTCCCTCCTCCGAGGCACCTGATGGTAATAGCACCCATTGGCAGAGTGGTGTGGGTGTGACAAGGGACGATGTGTTTAAAGCTTAGCACCCTGCCTGGCACAGAGTAAGTGGTGGACATGCTCTCGCCATGACAGGTTTTTTGTTTTGTTTTGTTTTTTGGTTTTGTTTTTTAAGATTTTGTTTACTTATTTGTCAGAGAGAGAGAGAGAAGCACAGGCAGGGGGAGCAGCAGAGAGAGGGAGAAGGAGGCTCCCCGCTGAGCAAGGAGCCAGATGCGGGACTGGAACCCAGGATCCCGGGATCATGACCTGAGCCGAAGGCAGATGCTTAGCTGACTGAGCCACCCAGGCGCCCCACCAGGATGGTTTTTTATCACTGGTGATAAAATAGATGGTTCTGGGGACCCATTGGACTCGAGGGCCTGCAGGGAGAAGAGAGGCCAGTCAGCAGTCTCAGATCGACACTTGAGGCCTGGGCCTCCGTACGAGCATTTGAGACCAGATCTGCCCCACGTGGGCCCTGGGTGCTGCTGTCTTCCCCCTTGTCCCAAGGGCCAGGCAGGGCAGCCTCCTCTCCAACCTCTCGGCAAGGCTTCCTCTGGCCCCTCAAGTGTAGCCCCCCATCCTTCCCCAGGAAGGGTCAAGCAAAAACTGTTTCTCTTTCCCTGTCTGGCCGGGTCTGACCCGGGTCTTCTCTCCAGGAGTTCCCAGGGACAGAAGGTGTGGAGAATGAGACGGGTGCCCAGAGACATGAACTTAGGAGCTCTTTTTTGATTCTAAGTCCCAGAGCAGGAAGCGTCTAGACCCGCATCCTGCATCTAGCATCCTGGAGCCCTCACTGAGCATGGAAGCCGGGTGGGGGGCGGGGTGAGGGGTGGCACGGGGATGAAGGCAAAGTGGGCAGGGGGCCAGGACAGGGTCTTCAAACATGCACCTTCGCACACTCCCCCCGGACCCTCACTGGGCATCCCCACACCCCAGGCGGCTTCCCTGCCTCCCCAGGGCGAGGGGTTCCAGCGTTCGCTTCCGTGAGTGATTGTGCTTCTCTGGGCAGTGGGAGCCCACTAATGCTGGAGGATAAATTTGCTGTGTTTTATAGAGCATGCGGAAGCATATTTGGGGGGTTTAATCTTCTTAATAAATCGTTCTCAGATCGTATACTATTAAACCCCTGGAAAATTCATGAGCACGCTGGGAATAGAGACCTCATCGGGAAAGTTTGACATGAACAACACAATAAACGCAGCTTCTAAATTGGGTCAGGGAAGCCTCCAAGGCCTAGAGAGAGGACATTCCTGCTCACTTGGCCCTCCCCAGGCCTATAAATTAATCATGCACACAAAGAGGGCCTTGTCCTCTCTTGTCACGGCCCGGGGGGTGGCGTCTGTGCCCACTGACCCACCCCCACTCCCACCTCTGCTGCAAACAGAGCTCCTGGTGAGGCCTTTTAGCTTCTGTGCTTTGTTATTCCTGTGTCTCCAAAGCAAGGTGGGTGTACATTTCAGCAAGAGAGATATAGGTTAGATAGGGGGAAGAACTTCCTGGCCAGCCATGAGGTGGTGTGAAATCCCGGAATGGGTTGCTCAGGGAACTCAAGGAGATTCTTTTCTTTAGAGCTTTTAAGACCTGGCAGGCCCTGTCTCCCGGTGGCACTCTGGGGCCACTTCCCTGTGATAGCAATGACCAGAACAGACATTGCCCCAGGGTCTGGTGTCAGGAGCCAGGTTAGAAAGTGCCTCTTTCTGGGCCTCTTTCTGCATTTATCACCTGGCTGGCCGAAGAGCCCCAGCTGATTAGACACGAGGCCAACATTCTCCAGACCCAAATCCTCACCATGGTCTAACCACATGGCCTTTGGAAAAGGGAAGTCAAGTTAAGTCTCTCTGTGGTTCCTAGGCTGCTGTGAAACCTTAGTGGGTCCCCTCCCTTCTGTCATGTCCTCTGCCTATTGGAGTCCTACTCAAAGTCCTGGCCCAGATGCCACCCTCTCTGTGAAGCCTTCCTGATCTCCACCTGGCCCACCAGTCAGAATCGGTTCCTGCCTTGCCTTCGTTATGCTTCCTCTGCCTTGGGCACTTGTTGGTCGTTCCCTGGGGGAGTTCGTGTGTCCTACCAGACTGTTGGCTCCCTGAGAACAGGGACTGTGTCTGAGCCCCCTTGGGGGGCTCAGGACCGTGCTGGTATTTGCATGGGTTTTCACATGCCAGCTCCTGGAAAGTGTCTGTTAAGCATCCTGTGTGGGGGTGGAATGGCCTGGCTTCCCAGTGCCAGCTGTGGGACTCCTGGGCTCTTGAACAGGGAGCAGAGGGAGACAGAAGGGCAGGCACAGGAGGGAGTCCTGGCAGGCCGTGGCTGACCCTGTCTTCACTTACTTGGTCCTGACATTTCACAAGTCTATTCGTTTTCTCTGAGACTGCTTAAAGCCCTCTGATTCTGCAGCCCTTCGGAGGGAAGCGAAATGGCCCTCAAGTGTACACAGGAGCGGCCACAGCCCCAGGCATCCCCTTGCACGTGGAAACCAGCCCTGTCCTCGCACAAGCCTGGGCAGGTGCAGCCTCTGTGAGCTTTTGGAAGGGGTGACGTGTAGGTCTGAGGCAGGGCGGGCAGTGGGGGTGAAGTTCAATGTCAGCACCAGAGAAAGGAGGGAGGCTCTGGTTGGGGGAGGGAGAGATCTTGCTCTGGGGAGAGCACATTTGGGAGGTGTTCTTAGGGAACCCGCCAGACCATTAGGGGAGGGGGTGAGTCCCGCTGGAACAGGAGAAGGCAGCAGACAGCCCAGTGGGTGGGGGAGTCCTTTCTGCGGCTGCCTCTGGCCCCATCCCCCAGCCCCCACAGGCTAGGAAGAAGCTATCCCTCCACCTTGCCCCTACCTCAGGGCCTGGGCCTCTCCCTGTTGACTTGGGCCTCCAAGATACCCTCAGTCCCCTCCGCCAATATCTGGCCCTGGCTGAGCAGGCGGGGGCCCACGTGTTTCAGGGGCTCTGTGTGTGTGTGTGTGTGTGTGTGTGTATGTGTGTATGTGAGGGAAGCTGGTGGCCCATGACTTGGTGTGGAGTCAATGCCTCAGGAGGTCAGCAGGTGGAGAAAGAGAGCCGTGAGACCCGTGGGGTCAAGGCAGCCTTGGGGCTATTCACCGGATGGCACTAATTCAGTGCCTAAAAATAATCCCGGACTCCCCACAGCATTTCAGAATTTTCCAAGCTCTTTCAGACCTGCAAACTCATTTCAGTCTCCAACAGCCTGGGAGGAAGTGAGTGCCATTCTTATGTGACCACAGGGAAGATAGAGTTCTAGAACAAATTTATGGAGAGCCGGAGGCCGGCTGGCGATGGAACGTGGGCTGGAGCCCGACTCTGTGGCCCCAGGTTCCATGTGGCCTCTTGTGGCCCTGCTGGGACACGGAGTGAGGGGACATCGGCTCAGCTTGCAGGGCAGAAGGCTGTTGGTGGAGGGGGATGGTTGGATGGTGGAGGACCAGATGTGGGGATGTAGTGGGGAGTTCTGAAGGGGTGGGGACTTTCTGTGGGGCTACTTTGCAGCCAGGCCTTGGAAAAAGAAGGATTCCTACAAGCAGAGAGCGTGGGGGCAGGGCAGGGGTGGATGTGGTCCAAACCCAGGGCGCTGGTGGGTGAAGACAGACAGGGGCAAGCAGATTTGGGCCTAGCCAGCTTGCCAAGCCCAGACACCCCACTCCGCCAGCCTGAGCCTCTCCTGCAGGGCCTGGCAGGCCCTGTGAGAAGGACAGTCACATCTGGAGATGCTTGCTGTGGAGGACCTTGTGGGCAGTCCTGGGTGCAGAGGTCTCTGGGGGGACACATCGTGGCTGCACCATCCCCTGGCTGCATCCCGGAGGTCCACTCTCTGTCCCCGTTCTCCCGGCCCGACCTCTTGCCCCAGCCCACTTTTATTTGCCTGGCCATATAAAGAAGAGAGAAACTTGCCTCTTCAGATGGTAAAGTGACTGAGGAGAGGAAGGCAGTTGGAGGGAGAGAGGTGGTTGCCACGGAAACTCTAAAGCAGAAGCAGAAACTTCCAGGAGCTGGACCGGGGAATACAGCAGACTTAGTGGCCCCGAGGGCCGTGGGCATCAGGGAGGGGGATGGGGACCGGGGCCAGGCCATTGGAGCCATGCCCTCTGTTCCACACCCTGCACTGCCCAGCTGGGATCTGTGCACACGGGAGCAGGGGGCTGCCTGGTGGCTCCCACGCCTCGGGGTGAGGTGCCTGGGCCCAGGGCGAGGTAAGCAGCTCGTGATCCGAGGAGGAGCCCGGGTCTTCTGTCCAGATCCCGGCACGGTTCTGAGGCAGCTGGCAGACTTAGCCCAGAGCTGCACCGAGGTTCCCTGCAGGTCTTTGCATGGTGTCTGCCTTCGCTGTTCCAACACGCAGGAATGACTCGGCCCCGCGCTGGACAGTTTACAAGGCAACTTCCTGCGTGCTGCCTCATGCAAGCCCCGTGATCGTCCGGGGTAGGACAGCACTCTGTTCTCCAGGGTGGGGGAGATGAGATCCAGAGAGGGGAAGGGATTTGCCCCTGGTCGCATAGCCGGGCCCTCTTAGCAGTGCGATTCCAACCCTAACATTCTGAGCTCTCCCTGTGTCCCTGCCACTTTTTTTTTTTTTTTTTTTTTTGAGTGGGTAGCGCTGCCTTAAGCTGTGTGCTCCCTGTAGCTTCTAGACCTTTCTCATCCCTCACATTAGTAGTATTTCCTCTGGGTTATTGTCATTCGCTTCCTGTATAAACTTAGGAAAGTTGCTTCTCTCTGGGACTTGGTTTCCCCACCTGTAAAATGGGCTTTTATAGTACCTTTGGCCTTTAAAGGTGGCTGGGAATGCTCCAGTCAAGCGCTTGGCACAATGCCTGGCACAGAGGCTACCCTTGGAAATCTCTGCTGGCTGCACTTGAACCTGGCGAGTATCCAGTGGGGCAAGCAGGCCTGGCCTGTGATCTCCTGTATTTCAGAGAAGTTTCTTTAACTGCAAGACGGGTCTGATGAGTTCCTGCCTTCCTCGGGGAGGTAGAGCGGCAGATTAAGGTCCTGGCTGTGGAGTCTTTGGAAACCACGGAGGCTGGGTGGGAGAAGCATAGAATCTGCAGCCCAGCCTTCAAACCAGCCACCAGGGCCCCCGTGGGTGCTGGACAACGCAGCTTATGTTGTCTTTGCCAGGCGCCCTGCTAGAGGGAGGGCAGGAGGGCGGGAGGGGAGCTGGGGACCAACCCGGTTAGTCCTGAGCGTGAGGCTCTACCTGCTGGAGGTTTGAGTCTCAAACAAGCTCTTGGAATCCCATGTGGCCTCGTGGGCCCGCCCCCGAATTGGAGCCAAGCCTTAGATTTTTCCGGGGGGAGGCCAGTGAGCCAAATGTGTTATGAACTGGCAGAAAGGCAGCGTGCTGCGTGTGAAAGATAATTGGGGAAATTCATCGGATTGGCCCTAAATCACAGAATGAAAGCACCAAAACCTGCGGGGAGGAAAATTACCAAGTCCTGACCTATGACTTATTTGGGGCGGGGCAGAGGGCATCTGGCCCCCTTGGGCTTCATGATGCTCAGAGGCTCTGAGGTCTGTGTGTGGTGCTTGCCAGCATTCTTGACCGTGACCCCCTTCCCCTCTTGACTGGGAGCAGCCACGTGACGGCACCGGGCCGGGCACCGGGTTTATGATGGGAGCCGGCGGGCAGGACCTTATCCTTGGGGAGGGCGGCACGCCAGGAGAGGCAAATGCGAGATGAATCACCGAAACACAGATTATCATTGCACGATGTGGAAGGCTTCCTGGAGGAAAGGTGTGGGGCAGGGGGGCCTGGAGAAAATGGGGTGTGCAGGCCTTGGGGGGGAAGCAGTGGGGTCAGTGTGCCAGGAAGGTTGTTTCTACTGAAATGAAGAGGCAGTGGGAGTGGGGCCAGGCGGCTCAGGAGGGCTGGGGTGGTGGGATGAATGGGAACTGGGGTCCGCAGGTAAGTGAGGTCTGGCGTGGCTGGAGCAGAGGGCTGCTTTGTGGAAAATCAGCTCGGGGAGGATTTGGGAAGACGAGTCAGGGACTGTGGTTGTTCCCAAAGCTAGAGATGGTGGTGACCTGGGTTTGAGTCATGGTAGTGGAGAGAGCTGGACAGACTCGAGTTATTCTTCGGAGCTGGTGGTAGCCTGCTTCACAGAGGGGCTCCGGGACTCGGAAGCCTGCCCTGTGTCCTCCGGGTGGGAACAATGGGAACAAAGGCACAAGGAGAGAACTGGGGGCTGGAGGACTGGGGACCAGTGTGGCTGAGGAACGGGGAGGTGTAGGTGGTGGTGAGAGGTGAGGTCGGGGACTGAGGCAACACCTGGGGACCACCCCCTGGGCTGGGAGTAGAAGCCAAGGGCCCCAGCTCATTGCCATAGCACACTCTTTTACAAAGAAAAGGACCCAAGGACAGGAAAGGGGAGATCTTTTGGGGCAGAAAGGGATCCTTTGTAGGAGCCAGGCTACGTGAGGTCAAGTCCCGGGTCTGCCACAGCCACCTTTTTGTCCTTGTATGGCGGGAGAATAATACTGTCCACCTCTTAGGGGAATTATATGGGCTCAGTGACAATACCGCCTGGCAGAGAGGAAGCTCTGTGTTGGGGTTAGTAACTGGGTCCTGTGTGACCTTGGGCAAGGTCCCCTCTCCGGGCCTTAGTTTCTCCTGGCCAGTCTCTGCAAACACGTCAGGTGAAAGCTCTCTCTCATCTCTGTGGTGCTGTTAAGTGTCCAGCTCCTGAGGGTGGCCCAAGTGTGGCACCAAGCTGCCAGTGTCACCTCCGACGGAACCGTGTCCCTCCCAGACCTGTAAAGGGACACTGGGTCTACTGGAGCAGTAAGGGGATATTTGAATCAGCCCAGGACCTGGTACAGTCTCAGGGCACACAGACCAGGACAAAGAGGGCCAGTCAGGGCAGCCGCTGACCTGAACTGACCTGCTTGGCCCCAGAATCTAGATTGTCTTTGGAGAGCTGGAGAGGGTAGTGGAAGCTGGGGGCTTCTCCAAAGGATGAGGACTGTGGGACTTTGTTGTTCTCCATTCTGAGCCTCAGTTTCCCCATCTGTACTGTAAGGCTTGGACTCCCTGCCTGGCTGCCACACGTGGAGTGCTGAGAAAGGGACAGGAGACTGGTGGCAGTTTGGAAAAGGGTTATGACACTGTTGGGGGCTGGAGTCCCAGAACCCATACAGAGCTGGGGAACTGAGAGAGGAGGAGCAGAAGGGGGGTGTGTGGCCAGGGTGAGCTCACTTCCGGCTGGTTAAGAATGAGGACTCCTGGGCTCTTCACAGCTGGCTAAACCAAAAGCTCCCCAGTGAGCCTGGGCATCTGCATTTTAACCTGCTCTCCACGGGACTGAAGCACCTGAGAACCGAGGTTCCAAGCCATCCCCTTTGCTCCAGTGGGCATAGGGGCCCAGCGGGGTTTGGGGCGAGGGCCAGTCCACGTCACCCAGCAGACTGGAACCCTTTGCCATGCCAGCCTGGGGATCTCAAGGGATACAGCTCTCCCTGTGGTGGTACCAGAGCCCAGGACTTAGTCCTAGAGCTCTTCAGCCCAGCAGGGGGCAGCACCATGGGCTTTTCCAGAGGGCCCCAGGCTGCTCTGTGGGCCCTGGGGCTGGCGGGGCCTAGACAGAACCCACTGGGGATGGGGGAGACCTGGGCCTCCGTAGGAAGCTGGGTCTGTGTGTGCCTGGGAGCCTGTGCAAGGGGGCTGGGGGAGAGAGGGACAACATGAGGATGTAAGAAACACAAGGGCTGAGAAAGCAGGTCTAGAAAATTCTAAAGCCCTCTTGCAGCTTCCTGAGGCAGAGGCTACAGGGAAGAGGATAGGGGCTGTGGGTCAGACAGGCTACAGAGGGGCCCTTGTACCCTAGGTCACCTCCACACTGTCTCAGTTTGCCTCCTCCCAGCGTCCTCTGGTCCTCTGGGCCTTTTAATAAAGGTCAGCCAGATGTCAGCCCCCCAACCTAGGGGAGCTAGACATTTTAGCCAGGAGGCATTTGGGGGTGGGGCTGAAGCTCCTATTGGCTCCTCCTTACTGTGCCTGGAAGAGCTTCCTCTGTTCCTGGGAACTGAGGGAGGACCCTGGGCAAGTCCCAAGCCCTTTGAGCCCTGGGTCAAGGGTGGGCTGACCACTAGATCCCTGAAGGCCTTCTGCAATTCCTGCTTGTGGGAAGGCGCTGTCACTTGTAGATTTTCTGAGGAGGGGGCTGGCTGATGGGGTGGGGCGGGGAGAGTCATTTGGTAGTGAGCTCCCCGTCATCAAATATGACAAATATTTGTCATATTTGCTGACGTGTCATGTCAAATCATCAGATATGCCAAATTAGACTGGGTGAATTTTGCTTCCTTTTAGGCCTTTGCCTGTGGTCCTGGACCATCCCCCTTTCACACACCGTCTGTCTGTCTATGTTAATCATTAATCAGGAGGAGAGCCCCACCTGTGAGAGGGGCAAGTCCCTGCCAAGGGGACTGCTGATTTCCAGGATGACCCTGAACTTGTTTTCCTTGGCCCCAAACTTTAGCTACTTCCTGTTTGAGCAGGCACAGAAATTCTAGGGCCCCAGCCCTTCCTCCTCCTCTTGGTGGAATTTCCAGACAAAATGCTGTTCCCAGGATGGGGGCAGGGCCGGCATTGTTCTTGCTCTCCAGAGCCCAGGGGTGACAGGTTACACAAGCCACACTTAATTTTCACCTATGTGGGCCTGGGACACCAGCTTTGGGCTGGGTGGGATCCCCAGGAAAGGCCGGTAAGTGTGAGAACCATGGTTCTGGCCCAACCTGCCCCTCCTCTAACACCTGCCGTGGGTCCCACTTATGTTCTGGACTGGGCACAGAAGCTCTGCATGTAAGTGCCCAAGGGATCCCCCAGGCCAAGCCCATTTTACAGGAGGGGAAGAAGGGTCAGGGCTGCAGATGCGTGGGGATTTGCTGAGAGGCACCAGGCAGAGCAAAGGCATGTACTCATCTGTCCCTTTCTTCTGTGCCAGCTCTAGGATTGTCCCGATCAGCTCCAGGCTACTGCCTGAAAGCAAACTTTGCAGCCTGCTGTCTGCATATCCGCGGAGGAGAGCCAGGCCCAGAGAGGGGAAGTGACTTGCCCCTTGTCCCACAGCCGCCCTTCTTGAGAAAAGAATGGGGCCTTTGATCCCAGCTCCCTCTGTTCCCTCATTCACCAAGTAGTGACCGAGGGCATGGGGGACATGGCTGTGACAGGACTAGCAAGGCCCCTTCCCTCATTACAGTTGAGGGGAAGACAATTAGTGAACAACCAAATACACAGATAAGATAGTTTTAGGAAGCAGGAAGTTGAAGAAAATAAAACGGGCAATGGGACAGGGTGTGGGGATTGGGGCAGAGGCACTGAGATCAGGTGGCCAGGGAAGGCCTCTGGTGGTGTGAATTTGAGCTGAGGCCTGAAAGACAGGAAGGAGCTGGACATCTGAAGGTCTGGGGTTTGTGGATGAGGAAGAAGGAAGAGCACATGCAAAGGTCCTGAGGCAGCACTGTGTTTGGCATGCTCAGGGATCAGAAAGCTCTCCAGCCGAGTCTACAACCATCTTAGCTAGTGGCTCCCCAAGAAAGCTGCTAGAAACCTTGAAGAATATGGATTCTTTGGCCCTCCGCACCAAAATTGGATTCAGTGATGTTGAGAGTGGTGCCCTAGAATCTGTTTCTGAATGCTTCGGTGTAGTTTGTGGTCACCTGCAGGCCCTGCCCTCCACGTGCAGGCCTGACTTCTAAAGCCAGGCCATCCCTTATAGTTGCAGAATGGGGATCAGAGAGGTCTATGACTTATCAAAGTCTGACAACCACATAGCTGCAGAGCTAGGCCTAGAGCCTGATCCTCTGCCTCCCTGCTTAGGGTTCTTTCTTTATCACTTCATTTCTCCCCTTATGGAGGGGCTGCTTAGGCTTCACTGCCGCTTGGGTCTACACCCCATACAGCCTGCCCCCGAGACCCCTCCCCCCATCCTCTGTTCCAGCCTCACATTTCTACACATTGCCCCCAGCATAAGCCTTGCTAGTTTCTACCTCAGGGCCTTTGCTCATGCTGTCTCCCCCTCCAAGAATATAGTCCTCTGCTCTCTACCCAGGCAATCCCTACTCAGTCCTCTGGCTTAATGTCAGACTCTTCTTCTAGGACTTCTCCCTCCTTTGAATCCTTTAGTGCTGACTTCAGATCAGATGGGGTCAGCCACTTTTCCTGAATGCTGCTACCATCTCTCCTAGTCAGTCTTCCTGGGAGCCTTCTCTGGGCTGGTAACTCTGCTGACAAGGTCTGGCTATCTTGCTCTGAGGAGCCCAGATGAGTGAGAAAAGGAATAGCCCAGAGGAGCAGATGTTCGTCAGCTTACATACGGGGTTTTGATTCCCTGTGCTATTTGACCTTCTACAACCTCACAAAGTGTAAGTATCATTAAACCCATTCTGGAGTTGAGGAACTGAAGGCACTAATCTGGGGTCACACAGCCAAGAAGGGCTGGTTCCTCACCCCAAATCCCATACTCTTTCAACACCCCGCTTAGATGGGAGCTTCCTCGGAGCTGGCTCCTGGGCCAGTTCGTCTGTCCTCCGCAGTGGGATCTGCAAGGATTGAGCGAGGCCCCTCCCGATGGGAACCCAGGCCAGTGCCAGCCATGAAGTGGTTCACAGATGACCAGGCAGGCCTGCCTGGGAAGGGAGGGGGCTTTCTGACCTCATACTGGGACCATATGCCACCCCCTCTGGTCACCCAGTTGGTGTGGAGCTGTCTGGGCCCATCAACTGGAAGGGGAGGAAGAAGCCCGGAGACCTGGAGCCTCAGCCCCAGGCCTGGGCCCGGAGAAGGAGGGGCTGGGGGCCCACCTGGAGCTTGGCAGCATTTCTGGGTCAGGGCAGGGAGAGGAAGTACAGGGAGAGAGTTGCTTCAGGCCTGACCATCTGGGTTGAAATGCTGGCTGCTAGGGTGGGGGCGAGGAAGGAGGGCTGGGGCTGGGGCCTGGAGAGTGGATCCCAGCCTCCCCCAGCCCTGGGATTGGAGCCCTGAGCTTCGGGGACAGTCGTCCTGGACCGGAAACCCAGGGCTCCTGTGGGCAGAAGCCAGCAGGCATTCTGGGGGTGGGGGGGCGCCCAAGGAATAAGAGTGGAAAGGGTGGTCTTGGCAGTTCTGTTTACGTGCCTAGGTGGCCTTGCCCCAACACTCATGTATGACATTGGGCAAGTCACACCCTGTCTCGGCCTCCCTTTCCCATCTGCAGGGAGTGACTCTACCCTACCTTGACTGCTCTGTGCTGAGGGGTGAGGGGCAATCAGACCCCTGTGTTTGGGGAATTGATACCAGATCTGGGCATGCAATGAATTAGGCAGTGTCCCCCGGGCAAGTGGCTGTTCCGTGAGGCCTCGGCTTCTCCGGCTCTATCACTTCGCTCTGCAGGTCCTTCTGGCTCTGACATTCCAGGATTTTATGACAGGTTGTTGACATGTACAAAGGAACTACATCTTCTCTGGGCTTTTGGAGGACAGAAAGGAACACACAGGTGTTGCATTGAGACTGGGGAAAATTTCTAGATCCTGATGGAATCCTATGGAGGTGGGCTGGGAGGAGATGGAGATGTCCCATCTCTATATCGCACGTGGGAATCTGAGGCCAGAGATGTCAAGAGCCTTCCTTTAAGTCACACAGCACCCAAAGAAACACAGTGACCCTGGGGTGCCTGGGTGGCTCAGTGTGTTAAAGCCTCTGCCTTCGGCTCAGGTCATGATCCCAGGGTCCTGGGATCGAGCCCCGCATCGGTCTTTCTGCTCGGCGGGAGCCTGCCTCCCCCTTTCTCTCTGCCTGCTTCTCTGCCTACTTGTGACCTCTGTCTGTCAAATAAATAAATAAAATCTTAAAAAAAAAAAAAACAAAAAACAAAGCAAAACACAGTGACCCGGACAACTGGCCTTCTGCTCCTGTTAGGGCCCTGTTGTCTCCCAAGGCTCACCCTCAGCCCAGCTTTGGGTGATTTCATTTAGGAGATATACTCCCCAAGGGCTGTGTGTGTTCAAATATTCATACTTGACCAGGACCCCAGTTCCACCTGTGTTGAGAGGGGCAGAGTCCTTCAAGTCTGGGGCCGGCATGGCCCTGATGGGGTCATTTTCTGGGAAGGATGTTAATAAATTTGTTGGTGGCTTTCGGAAGGAAGTCTGGGGGGAAGTGGAGGTGGTGGACAGCTGGCTGGGCCTGAATGTAACCTCACAGAGCCCGTTTGCACTTTCCACTGAGTGGGGGAGAGTCCCCGCTCCCCCACATCCTGATGAAGGTCCTGCTCCTGGTTCAGCCTTGCTCCTGGACGCATACTAGACACTCTGGCCAGACAGGCCACCTCTCCAGACCAAGGCCAATGACCCTGACCACCAGCGCCCCCCACGACACCCCCATCCACACCCCTGCCCGGATCTTCAGCCATTCATGGGTCGAGGCTGGCCCGGGAGGCGGATGTGTGCTGGGCTGCCCGGTTAGGGACTTCCCCTGGTCACTGCTGCCTACCCTCGTCCCGACAGGAAACCCGACAGGTCTGAGCCCTCCGACACCCATTGTGTGGGGCCTGGCGTGGGCTCCAATGTTTCCCCTGTCAAGACTCCTAACCCTCTTCACCTCCTCCTGTTCCTTGTCAAAGCTGGCTTCTATGGAAAGTTCCAGACTGTTGCCCTCCTCCTCCGTGCATTAAAGTCCTGCTCAGCCTTAAGAGCTTGCCTGGGTTCAAATCTTGACTCCTGGTGCCAGCTGTATAACATTAGAGAACTTCCCTCTCTGGGCCACCAACATTTTCTGTAAGATGAAGATGGTAACCACTGGCTCTTAAGCTTGTTGTGAGATTTAATGAGATCTTGTGCGTTGAACGCCCCAGACAGGGTCTGGCGCACAGCAAATGCTGAATACAGCTTATCAGTATTAGATCCAACTTCATCTTCAGACAGACCGCTCCAGGACAAACTTCTAGCCCTGCTCCATGGAAAGTCCTGGACTTCTGGGGTCCCCTCTGAGCGTGAACCCCCTCTCCTCCCCAGATGGAATCTAGCATTAGGAGACCGGTTCTTGTTGCTCTTGTTTCCTCCTGTGCCAGATGGCCCCTCAATAAAGGCCAAGCCCTTCCACCTCGGGCTCCCCTCTGTCCTAACACCGCAGGAAGCAGTGTCCTTTATGGGCAATTGAAGGCTTTTCAGGGGTAATTCTGACAATACGCATTTTTGTTCCTCCCTCACTGACTTTAAACCTAACACCCCAGTAGGATGGGAACTGCACTGGGCTGGCCCCCTCGCTCTGCATCTGGTGCTGAGCGACCCCCTAAGCGACCCCCGCCACCCCCTGGCCTGGGGTTTACCTGGATTTACAGCCCAGCTCTTAGGCCTCCCACCCCCTCTGCCCAGCAGGGTGTAATTCTTCTCGGGACACCCAGACAGGGATGGTTTCTCTGCCCAGAGGCAGATTGTCTGGGGCCTTCTCTCCTTGATCTTCTCCCATGTCCTCATTATACAACCCAACTGGTGGGATGGGGTGGAGGGTGGGGAGGGTCTCTCTATGGGACTCAGACTGCTTTAATGAGATGATGTTTGAGCTGGGTCAAGGGGTAAGGACGAGTTCACCAGGTGTAGAAGGAAGATCCTCTGACCAATGGGGCCAAGGCAGGGTGGAAATGAGAGGGGAGACTTTGCTAGATAAGGGGCTGGAGTGGGCAGGGGGGGCCAGTTTGTGACAAACCTGAGTCCTTTTCAGTACTCCGTGGGTTCACTTTTGGGGGCTGTTAAGGGCAGGTGAAGGGGGTGAGGGGGACCAGATCTGATTTAGCTGACCCCTGTCCCCCTGCCTGCACTTACTAATCGTGAAGGTTCCCAGGCCCCATCTGGAACCATGGGATCAGGTGTTTTGGGGGAACCCAGAAATATAAGTGTTTAATGTACTGGGGTGATTTGGAGGCTCAGGGGTGTGGAAGCCGCAGCTTTGACCCTGACCCAAAGCAGCAGGCTGAGGAGGTGGGCGCTGGGCCTATCCAGGAGCCCCTCTGGGGTCCAAAGAGCAGTGGAGAACAGACCACTGACAGGCTGCCAGCCCTGTGGGGCTCCAGCTCACAGATCAGCAGGGCCTGGGAAGCCCCTGCTGGCGGGGGGCAATCACAGAGGGCTTCCCCTTGGAGGGGGACTATTGCAGGAAATGGTGGTGGGGAGGGTGTTTTCAAATGCCCCTCTTCTCCTCTAGGTGGCCTCCAGAAAGAGGACTGCTCCTGTTTACAGGGAGGAGGCCACAGGGGCAGTGAAAGGGGGTGGGTGGCTTGCTCCCAAGTGGGATTGATTCCAGATGCTCTGCTGGGGTGTACAGGGAGCAGCCTTTGTCTGCCGCCCTGCCGCCCTGGGAGGCCTGGGACAGGAGGAGGGGCAGGGCCCCCTGCCTCCTCTGTACCCCAGCTGGCTCCTATTCCAGACCCTCCCGAGGCCTGGGGAGGTGTTCAGCTGGGCCGGTGGGCAATGTCCGCCCCATCCCAACGCCAGGAATGCGGAAGCTTCTTCCTCTTTAATAGCTGACCCTCCTCCTTGCACTAGGTAGATAGGCTGAGGGGGTCCATCGCTTCTCCTCGCAGGTGGGGAAACTGAGGCACAGAGAGCTTGAGAGGCCCAAGCATAAACAGAGAGACTCTGCCAGGTCTTGGAGCCCAGCTGTGTTTACTGGCCAGGCCCTGAACTCCTGGCTGCTTCCCCCCTTCCTCTACACACGTACAAACGAAATCTACTGGTTGAGGATGCCAGGCCAAGACCACTTGTCTTAGCCACTGACAGTCTTTTGGCAGGGAATGTCTCATCCCCTCAAGGGGAGGCCAGACTCTGGCTGATCAGGGCATTCCTGCTTTGGGAAGGAAACTGGGCCTGATGAACTCCAGGCTCTTGTACAGGACCGATGCCCCAACCCTGAGCTGGACTTCTGGGAGGCTTCTACCCACCGAAACTGGTGGGCAACTTTTCTGCGTGAAAGGGACGTCTTTTCAAGCCGGTTAGGGGGCTAGGGCCATGAGCTCGCCAGGCGGTGTGTTTGCGGCTCCAGACTCAGTTCAGAGAGCTTGGGGCTGAAAGGCACCCTGCGGTGTCAGCCTCATTCGGCCCCTAAAAAGGTGACCCGATTCGTAGCGCGGTGCCCGCCTGGCTGCCTGGCGTGCGCCCTGTCCGGTGGCTGCAGGATCCCCACCTGAGTGGGGAGGTCAGGGGAGGGTGCCTACAGCTTTTCTCTGGGGCCTCTGCTCTGGCAAGGGAGGCTCCTGGGCAGTGACTGCCATGGGGAATGAGCTAGAGCAATGCTTAACCCAAAGGAGGTCAGTGGTGTCCTTGCAGGCACGGTGGCTTTCCATCTGCCGCAGGGACTGGCAGCCACTCTGGGGAGAGGGGCCAGCACGGGGTGTGTGTGTGGGGGGTGTCTTTGGACAACCCAGATTGGGTTCATAGGAGCAGTACCCCTCCTGCCCCTCCCCCCTGGTCCTAGGAAGGCGCCTGGCTTCCAGCTGTGATCCAGGCTCCTCCTGACCTGGGGGCCCTCCCCCCTGGGCTGAGGGAGCCAAGGAGGGGGGCTCTCTTTGTGAGGTGCAAAACCCGGCCTGGATTTCTGCCGAGATTGCCCCGCCCCCTCCAGGGCCACACCTTTCCAGCTGTTCTGGAGAACTTCCAGACTGTCTCCAGCGCTCACGGATGACCCTCCCTCAAGCACACCCCTAAGACTGTGTGTTGGGAGCCCCAGGCTGAGACCACTTGCCTCTGCCGTTTTCTGTGTGACTGAGGCCAGTCAGTCCTCCCTGTCAGGGCCTCAGTTTCCCCTTCTATATTTGAGGGAATGAAGCTCAGGCAGGTGACTGCATAATTTAAAAGATAAATGCTGCTGCTGGGGCAAGTAGGAGGAGAGAGAGAGAGAGACCACGAAGGGCCAGGATGGTCAGGAAAGGCTATAGAATTTGGGCCTTAGAAGGATGGCCTTTGGCAGGGCAGCCCCTTCTGGAAGGAGCACAAAGAGGAGTGAGAAGGGGGGAACTAGTGTGTGAGGCTGGAGAATGGTTGGGGCCAGATGGTTGGAACCTTAAATACCAAGGAAGGTTGTTTGGACTTGGGGAGCCATGAAAAGTTCTTGAGCTGGGGAGTGACTTGGGGAAGTCTTACAGCAGGAGGGCAGTAGAGGGAGCGGGCATCTCTCTCCTCCCCGCCTCCCTTTTCCACCTCCTGGAGATTCTTCTGCAGGCTTGCCAGAGCTGCCCTGAACGCCCAGGGGGAGGAAGAGCCCATCGCGTCTGTGGTGGTGTATTTGGGGGGTGGTCCCGATCGCCAGGGGCAAAATGTTCAGATTTGGCAAAGCCTGCGAGATACACAGGTGTTCATTACCTCTCTCACCTTTCTGTGCGCTTGGAGATACACGCTGCATTTGTAATTATATACAAAGAATATGTGTATCCAACGGAGCAATTTTTAAAATGCAAAGAACCGGCAACTTTTCTGCGTGAAAGGGAAGTCTTTTCAAGCCGGTTAGGGGGCTAGGGCCATGAGCTCGCCAGGCGGTGTGTTTGCGGCTCCAGACTCAATTCAGAGAGCTTGGGGCTGAAAGGCACCCTGCGGTGTCAGCCTCATTCGGCCCCTAAAAAGGTGACTGGATTCGTAGCGCGGTGCCCGCCTGGCTGCCTGGCGTGCGCCCTGTCCGGTGCCCGCGATCGCGCGCACGCGGGTGTGCACCGTTTACACCCGCTGGCGGGCTGGAGTGCCTCGTGCGCCCTGAGGTCCGGCCACGGCTCTCGGGCACGAGGGGTGCAGACGGTGACCTTCCTGGGGACCTGCCTGGGGTCCCGGGGCACTCCGGGCCGCCTCGCCCCTCCAACTCCAGGCCGGGATTTCTCCCGCACTGACTTTCCGGGCCGGTGCCAGCCCGGCCTCCCGGTCCCCGGCCCCCGCGGCGGGGCCGGCTGCTCTGGGAGGGCGGGGGCGGGAGGAGGAGTTTGAGCGACTTTGTGGGGCAGCCTTGGCCTCAGCGGCGCCCGCACCAGCGCGCGGGAGAAGACAGGGACGCCCGCCGGGCGCTCCGGAGCGGGCGATGGGGCCCGTGTGAGCGCGCCCAGGCCCAGCCCGGTGCCCGGCGAGCGGCAGCATGTCCGCGGGCGGCAGCGCCAGGAAGAGCACCGGGAGGCCCTCCTACTACTACCGGCTGCTGCGGCGGCCCCGGCTGCAGCGACAGAGGAGCCGCTCCCGCAGCCGGACCCGGCCCACCAGGGGTAGGCGCCACTCCGACCCCCGACCCCTGGGCTCCCCTTACCTCCACCTTGCCCTCTGATGCCGGGGAATGCTGGGGACCCTGGATCTTCCTTCAGTTTACTTAGCCGGGTGTCTCCCCGCCGGCCCCCCCCCCCCCCCCCCCCCCCGACATCGCCCTTATGTGGCTGCCCCCTACTGTGTCTGCTTGATCTGCATTCCCCCCAGCTTCTCCCTCCTCTGCCAGCGTCCTGGGGAATCCGAAGCTCTAGTCTCCCCTGGTACCTCCCCTAGTGCCTTGCGCAGGGAAGGGGGAGATTGCAGTTCGGGGTTCTCTTTATTCGTTTCTCAGATGCCACTTCCTATTCCCCCGTGCCTCAGTTTACTCCACCGCCTAGCAATGAAGTCATCCTGAGTGGATTTGGCCTTTCCTTACTTTGCCTGCAGGGCCCTAGGCTCCCAGCGCAGGGTGGGGGGGCCCATCTCAGCCCCTCCCCCCCCACCTTTCCCCAGGGACTTAACAGGCTTCCATTCCCCACCTCTTGGATGGAGGGACAGGTGGCTGGACTTTAGAGGGTCCTGTCCCAGGAGTCCTTGGCTCCAAAGGAGCCAGGGCTTTTAGATCTGCCTGGGACCCCTCCTGGTGGATGGGCCCACTGCCTTTGAAAAGTTTATCTTTCAATGCGGCAGGCAGGACAGGGAGGAGGGGAAATGGAAGCAGCGTTTTCTTTTTTCCAGTAACAAGATCCTTGGTTGGAAGGGCATGTGATCCAGGAGGCTGGCTTTTGGGCCTGGTGGAAGCAGGGCCTTCCTTCCGAGGTTGGGTGGGATGGAGCTCCTGGAAGAGGGAGGCCAGAGGGGGTTCTGGGGAGGCCAGGGTCCCTGTCAAGGGGCTCAGGACCGCTGAAACACCAGTGGGCAGTGGGTGAGAGGGAGGAGGGTGGTCAGTAGTGCCCAGCGGGACCTGGGCCTCGTTGGTTTGCTTTGGGAAATGGGAAGTCTGGTCCAGGGCTGAGCTTGATTGGGCTGCGGTATGAACAGATCCATGCCTGGACCTGGTAGACCTGAGGTCAGATCCCCACCCTCCATGGTGCAGGTTGTGTGGCTCAGGCCCTGCAGATGCTGCCTCTGGACCTCAGTTTTATCAGCTTGAGGGTAAATCAGCTTGCGGGTAAATCAGGCAGTAGGCGTTCATCTGCTTCTCCTTAGAACAGGGAAGATTTTTTCCCACAGTCAGGGCTGAATAACAATGTACAAGGCTTCCTCAGGAAGTAGTGAGTTCCTGAAGTAGTGAGTTCCCCATGCATGGATGGGTTCAAGCTGAGACTGGAAGTGTGCACAGGTGTGTGCTGCGAGTTCAGTCCTCAAGAGACTCTCAATGCCTGGGGTCCACCTCCCCTTGCCTTCCTTGAAGTGGCTTCTGGCTCTTCTCCCCTGCCCCCGGTGCCCCATTCCAGGCTTAGCCTGAAAGACCAGAGATGTGGGTTTGAGCACAGAGACTTTGGGCAAGTCACTTGTCTTTTCTGAGCCTCAGTTTCTTGAGCTGTAAAGGGGGCTAGCAGGACTCGTAGGACTCAGTGAGGAAATGGGTTCCTGCTGGGAGAAATGGGAGTTGTACAAATGCCCAGTAATGCTCAGGGCACCCTGAGCCCTCCTGCCCTCCCCTCTCCTTGCAGATGCCCTGCATGACCTCCCCTGCACTTTGGTGCCCTTCTGCTCCTGACTGCAGAGGCCCCGAGAGAAACGGAAGTCCTCTTCCTGCTCTGCCAACTGGGCAGGCGACAGTGTGTCCAGCGGTCACCTGAGCCCCAGCTTCCAGGACCCGCCTAGGCAGGAGCCCTTGCTTTGTGTCCCAGCCTTGAAGGAGCTCAAAGCGTGCAGGGAGTGGGGAGGAGACTGTCACTGTACAGAAGTTACATCTGGGAAAGCAGGGAGCGCTTCACCAAGGAAGTGACTTTTGGACAGGGTGTCACCAGGTGGCTGTGATTTCCCTCAGCACAGGGAGTGGTTGAGTCAGATGTGTGTCCAGGCCCCAGCTCTGCACAAAACTGTCCTTTGGCCAGTCACTTCCCTTTGGCCTAGTCTGGTAGACAGGTATAGTGACAGGTGCGGTGACCGCTGGGTCCTTTAAGGATGAGAGCAAGTGCATAGAAAGCTAGAAGCTTGTGTTGTCTGGCACTTGGGCTACAGTTGGGCTGAGCTATTGGTGTTCTTACTCCGAGCGGAGGAACTGCCTGTGGAAAGACAGAAGGGAATTGTCTTGGACATGGTGGACAGAGTTCCTTCTGGGGTGGAGGAGAAGGGATTGGGAGGAGTGTAGTGGGGAGCAGTAGTTGGGGCTGGAGAAAGGGCCTTGAGTTTTGGGGAGTCATGGCTGGGGATGAGAGCTGCCTGGCAGGGTGTATGGTGGAGGCTGGGGGCCCGTGGCACAGCTAGAGCAGCCATTGACCTCCCCCTCCCTGAAGACCCAGATCCCAGCCTCTGCCCCCAGGGCCACGGTACTTCCTGAGGCCAGTGCCCCAACCCAGGTGGTAACTCATGTTGGGGGGAGCCACGCTGTGGCCTTGGGCGGGTCCCTGCTGGACCACAGGCTGCACAGTCTTCCCATCTGTGTGGGGGCTTGGTCCCATAGTGCTGATGTCAGATCCTGGAAGAGGGGGTGATATCCAGTACCCCAGCCCCAACCACTCACAGCCCTTGCTCTATACCCATTCTGGCTTCTGCCACTTGTGAGGAAGGACAGTGACTGAGAACTCTGGGCGGGCCGGGGCGGGGGGGGGGGATGTTTGTTTAGAAACAGAAAAGTGCAGGGAAGAGGTGGCTGGAGGCAGGTTCGCAGCTGGCTGGGTCTTGGGGAGGATTGTGGCCAGGCTGCCACCTCTGAGGAAGCCCCCTGCCCGTTGCCCCCACTGCCCTGTGGAGTGGTAGTGGGTGGCGCCCTGTGAACTTGAGAGCAGGACTTGGTCCTTGCCTAGGGCTGCAAGTGACAGACAGTGTCCACAGTCTCATCCCCCCCAGCTTTGAGGAAAGTGGAGGCACTAAGCAGGGCTATTCCTTCTCAGGCCCCCCATCTCCCCATCTGAGAAACAGAGTGAGATCCGCCATTGACAATCACCAGAAGCATGGTAGAAACAGTGACCTTTAGATGGCAAGGGTCAGCTGGCCATTTCACAATCGGTTTTGCGATCCTGAGTCTGCTTGAAGGCTAGGTATGGCTTATAGATATGAGGGGGGGGGCCTGTCCCAACTAGAATGTCACCAGCCAAGGTTCCTTCCCTCCTTCCCCCACACCAGCTCAAGAAAAGTTTTGTTTGTCTGACCTATCTATCCCCCCAGGGCTGCTGGGGGGAAATGCAAGTTTTCCCCTCACTCTGGATAAAGTCTGGCCCATTTACCCAACTAGCAGACATGTCTTGAGCACCTACTATGTGCTGGGCTCCAGCCAGGGCCCTGGGGGCCCATGGGGATGAATGGCACGTGTTCCCACCCCTCCCCAAGCCCTCAGATGGTTGAGGAAGCTGACTTGTTGAGGTTCACTTGAGGCACAGAGCCCTTTTCAGGGTGCAGAGCAGTAGTTAGTGGGAGACAGGTTCTACTCCCAGCTCAGCAGTGAGCTGCTTGTGTGACTGGTTGTGTGACTCTAGGCACCTCCCAGGGCCCCAGTTTCTCCGTCTGTCAAGCAGGGCTTATCATGCGCTGCTGCCTGACAGGTCAGGAGACCTGGAATGCCCATCCTCATACTCATTGGAGGCTCTGATTCTTTTCTTTCTGTTTGCACCTGAGTTTCTCCAGGGGCTAATCCTTACCGCCTGCGCAACAGGGCCTTGGTGGATGTATTCCCCTGAGATGGTCGGTTCCTCCTCCACATCCATACATAGCCCCATTGCTTGGCCCGATATTTTGGTTGCTGTGTGATTCGTCTCCCCTCTCCCCAGGCTCCTTTCGTTTCAGGGTGTGCTGGAGTCTGTTTGAGGGGCCTCTGGAGGGGTTTCCCAGGAACATCCCAGCACACTTGGAGGAATGCAGGCAAGAGTGGTGGTGGTGCCTAGGAAGGCTGGACCTGACCTCCTGAGGTGACGGTCCCCTCCCAGTGCTTAGAACATGGCAGCTGAGTGAACCCCCTGTGGTTCAGATGAGGACACTGAGGCACAGAGGGACCTTCATAGAACTAGGTGTGGAACCCGGGGCTGCTGGCCCCCCAGGAGAATGGTGATGTGGCTGGGGAGGGTGTTGGTTTGACACAGCTGCTTCCCAACGGGGATGATGGTTAGGGAAGGGCCTGTGTACCCCTTAGGGAAGGGCAAGGGCTGGGACTACTCCATATGGACCCTGATTTTACTGAGCCCTGCCGAGATGCCCTGTGGGCTGGCGAGACCCTGAGGATGGGGGCCGGTTGTGTCTTTTGTTCCCTCATACCCTCATCTTCAAATGTACTCCCAAAGGCCCAAGGCCCAAGTCTCTGTCACCAACTTGGATGCAACCTCTGAAATCGTACATTTATCTTTTCCTGCCTCATCTCTTCGTTTGTCCCTGCTGAGACACGATCCTTCCTTCAGGGTTTAACCCCAGCTTCTGCAGGCTCTCCTCATCCTTACATACCCCAGGAGCTGAGAGACTCAGTTCTTCTCATGGCAGGTAAGGAAGTTAAAATAGCTTTTGTTTGTTGAGTGCTTTCTCAGTGCCCAGCAGTGAGCTTAATTTTGTATTTGCCTTATCTCATTTAATGCTCATAACAACTTTGTGAGATGATACTGGTGTTATCCTAATATTAAGGGGGAGGAAGCTGAAGCCCAGAGAGTGGGAGCCATATCCAGCATCACACATCTCAGAAGTGCTGGAGTCCAGTTCTGCAAGACCCCGGATCCTGAGCTGATAAATGTACCACCTCACTATTCTGTGGGCAGGCAGATCTTTCTGTGATCAGGCCTTGGCTTTGATAAGGCCTCCTCCTCCTATCTGATTTGCACAGTCAACGACTCTACCAAGTGTTCTTGGCCATCATCTCCCCAAATCCTGGCCATAACTTGGGAAAGAGTCAGGGAAATGATTCCATTGGCATCTGTGGGAGGTCAGTCTTCTCGGTTGGCTTGTCTGCCTGCCTGAGACCACTCAGGTGACCCCTTAGGTCTGGTTTTACCCCCACCCCTATATCCCACTGTCATTTGCGTTCTGCCAACCATGTGCTTTCCCTGGGAAGGTCACAGGTCAAACAGCCTCAGCCCTTGTCTCTTCACCAAGTCTCTTTGTGCAAAGGGTTCAGGGTCCTCTGGAATGAGGTCCCTAAAGACAGGCAGACAGCTTGAGGCCCACTCCCCAGGGCTATCTAGGTTCCTGAGGGAGGCCAGAAGGTCCCCATTAATCTGCCAGAATGTCAGCCTCTTAGCCTTTGTGTTCCTGGCTTGTCCTTATCACCTTCAATAACAAGGAAGATAATGGCTGAATGTGTGCCAGGCCGGGGGCCAAGAGCTTGTCCTGATCATGTCATATCTTATTTTGACCCTTCCACCCTCCTAAGGTAATAGGGGACCTCATTATCACTTCCCTTTGCCGGGTTGGGAAATCGAGCTTCATGGTGATAAGTGTGAGGCAAGGTCTGAACTGAGGCCACTAGGCTCCAAAGCCCATTTCCACTTAGAACCAGGCCTGGGAGCTCAGTGCTCCCTCTTTTCTGCAGTCAGTGGGTGGAGGACACAGGAATGCCCTCTTGAGCTCAGTGAGTCAGGTCTGCCACTCAGTCTCTGCCCCGCTGCCGTCTGTGCTTACCAAAACCTGCTGGGATGGGGGACCATCCTACTGGGCCCGGTTGCAGGGGCCTCTTGGATCTCCAGCACCGTGGCAGGGAGCTAACTCTTCCCCTTGACAGCTGGGGAAACTGAGACCTTCAGAGCCAAGGCCACTTGCTCAAGGCAATATAAAGAAGTTGATAAGAGAACCAGGTCCAGAATTCTGACTCTTCCATTCTATTTCCACATTGGTTTTTTTTGTTGTTGTTGCGCAGGAAGGGAAACCGAGGCAGCTGGGCTCCTCCTTGGGTGTTCCTGGGGGAGAGAAGAGGGCTTGAGCTCTTGTATCACCTGATGCCACCACGCTCACATCCCATACGTGTTTTGCTTAGAAATGACCTGAAGCCTTTTGACTGTTTTTAAAAAGAAAAGCCACGGCTGGGATACTTCCCCTGCACCTTCCTCTCCAGGCCACTCCGTTTAAATGTCAGGAAAGGGAGAGTATTTCCTGGTCAGGAACATTCGGAGCTTGCAGGGAGGTGAAGTTTTGTTTTGCGTTGAGTGGGAACTTGGACAGTCAGTCCTCAGCCCCGACAGCACCCCAGCCCCCTAGGCCCCCCACTACCTCCCTCCCACCCCTCTGCAAGGCTGTGTTTGACAGTTGCTGGGAGGAGGGATTTGAGAATGAGCGGGGAGCTGCCTCGCCGAGTGGCAGGGTGGTTATCGGGTGGAGGGGCTGGCTGGCTATTTTTAGCCATCCCGATCCAACAGAGGCATCGCAGCGTTTGTTCAATATTTAATTATCCATCCGAAATTGGCCCACGTGGCCTTGAGTTTGGAAGCGGCTCTCTGTGCTGTGATTTCCTCTGACTGCATAAATAAGGAAGCGAGGGGAATCTCAATCACCCTCCAAATAATGATAATGAAAAAAAAAAAAAAAAGAATCCCCGGAGTCTCGGTACTCAGAAAAGACCGGCTCGGTTCCGCAGTCTAGACAGACCCACCTGTACGTTAGCAGGAAGGGCGGCCGAGGACTCCCATCACGCCCTTGGAAAGGCAGCCGGGCTTGGTCTGTGAATCCCAGCCTAAGCAGCCGCCTCGGTTGTAGCTGGGATGGGCTTTCCTCCCCGTTGCCGGGATCCTGTGTTGACTTTGACAGCTGCTGGGTACCCAAGAGGTGGTTTGGGGATTTTGCTTTTAGAAGCCTTGTTAGCTCTTATTTCCCTCCTCTCTTCTCCCTGACAAACCGGAGAGCACTTTCCGATCTGGGCCATGTTCTTTCTTTTTCTTGGCCCTTAGAGGTGATGAGTTGACACGGCTATGAAATGAAAAAGGCAGAATGCAGGGAGGATGGGGAGGAAAATGTGGGGCTGGGAGGCTCTGTGCCCTCCCCCTCAGCCCCTGGCGGATGAAGGAGCAGAGGGAAGAGGAAGGAGAAGGGCCAGAGGAGCTGGGTAGCCAGCGATGCGTGCTCCTTGCTGTCCCTCTTGGAGGGGAGACCAATAAATTGGTCAGGGAGAGTCTTAGGAAAAAATGGTTTCCCATCCATTTATACTCCTGTTCTGGGGACTGGGTTTGGCTTAGGAGTGTGGCCAGGGCAGGAGTCCTGACCGCAGCATAAATGCTGTGTGATCTCAGACAAATGACTAAACGTCTCTGGGCTCAGAAGCACTTCCAGCAAATAGGTGTGACACAGCATAGAGTATTATTATAGGCTGGGTGAATTGTCATTATCTGTTCATCCAAAGCCTGAGGGGTTAATTACACCTTTATTAGGGCTGATCTAGAAATAAAATGTGATGCCTATGGGGATTGGAACCATCTAGATGGTTCCTTGGCATCCCTTCCCCCAGAGGCTGCTATAAGAGTCACTTGTACTTGTTCAGAGCAGCAGAGCTTTAATGAGCCACCTACTGTTTGCACACCCTGTGCCAGGGGCTGCTGTGGAAGATAGAGCCAGTCTCTAACCTCAGGGAGCTGAGCCTGGGGGAAGGTCTCCTGGAATCAGGTTAGCAGACCATGTGACTGGAAGGTTGGTCAGGGCCTTGAACGGTGACCAAGAGGTTGGCACTCACCCTAGCAAGCCACAGGGAATCAAAGGAAAGGTTTTGAAAATAATGGTAATTATGAAAATGACTTCCGGTCTGCCAGGGGCTCTGCTAAGTCCTTTCAGTGTACCCTTTTATTAAATCCTCTTTCTCTCTGGTACCCTGATCGGCTTCATTTTGCAGATGTGAGAACTGAGTCTGTGATGGGTTCAGTACCTGCTCGGCATGACCCAGCTGTGGAGGGGCAGAGATCAGGGTGTTTAACCCTCACATTTCTTACCAGAGCTGTGATTGGGAATATGCTTTTTAGCAGCCAGAAAGCTAGGTCGGTGTGGTACAGGGAGAGGGTGGGGGGAGAGTGGGTATCCGTGAACAGAGGTGACAGTGTTGGCTGTCCTGAAGGAGGAGGCAGTGGGTCTGAGCTGGGAGAGGGTGAGAAGGACCAGATCAGTTTGGGGGAGTGAGGGAGGAGGTTTCCCGAAGGACTCAGATGTGATGCAGGGTTCAGAGGCCCAGTAAGGAGGTCATTCATGCTTCCTGGAGAATTCAGAGGGAGGCCAATCGGTGTGGGGTCTAGGGAAGTGGAGGGCAGGTTGAGAGAAGCTGACAAGGCTGGGGGAGGTGGTACAGGGAATGCCATTCCCATCTGAGGAGCAGTGCTGGACAGACTGTCCACATTTGCTCCCTGACCGACAGCAAAATAAGAAAAGTAAGGCCAGTGCACTGAGTGGCCCATGACGTCCATTTCGATGTAATCCATCTTCGTTTTTTAACGTTCTTTAACGTTTCTTTAGTCTGAGATGATGGTTTTTGGACTCTTCCGGGGGTTAGAACATTCCTTTTATGAGATGCAAGGGGTGGTAATTGTTTTAACATTGTATTTGGCAAGACAAGAGGTCAGAGGTCCTATTTACTGTGCCTGTTTCCATATTATGCTACCGTGTTGTTTTTATGGATGAAAATTGAATGGGTTCCCGAAATTCCAAATTGACGAGAACCTGGCACTCAGGAGAGAGAGGTCCTGCAAGAAGGTGGTGGCATATGGCCTTTGGAAAGATCTAGGTGAGTGGGAGCCCTTGGAGTGGTTTGGGGAGCCAGCAGAGCAAGTAAGAAAATCACCTTTAATCTCAGCACCCAGTGATAAGCTCTGGGAGCATGTAGGGGTTACTTCCAGGTCTTTTCCTGCTCTTGAATTTTTTTTTTTCTGTTTTTGAATTTTTAAAAAATATTCTAAAATGTTTGGAAGTATAGAAAGTGTGGGAAACAAAATCGCAGACACCCATGCACTCGCTTCTCAATGTAACATATATGGTAACATGATCCTATTTGCTTCTCTTTCCTTCTCTTTTCTTTTTCTCTCTCTCTTTTTTTCCCCTAGAAATAAAATGATCCAGGTACAACAGGGGCCAGGAAAGTACAGGCCACAGGCCAAACCCAGCCTGCCCCCTGTTTGTGTACAATCTGGGCGCGAGGAAGAGCTTTTTTTCTGTGGTGGACACAGAAATCAAAAGAGGAGTGATGTTTTATAATGTGAACATTCTATGAAATTCATGTCTCTGTGTCCCTAAGTAAAGTTAACTGGAACACACAGCCATGCTTATTCATGTATATATTGTCTGTGGCCTTTTTCAAGCTACTTTGAGAGAAGTTGAGTAGTCGAGAGAAGCCTTAAATATTTGTTCACTGGCCCTTTTAGGGGAAAAGTTTGCTGAATGGCTAAAGGGACCTGCCCTGTCCCCAGGGAGAGCCGGCCTCCTGAAGGCTGGGTGTGTCCTGCCCACCTGTGCTTTTATGCTTTTCCTACATATGCAAAGGCTTCTAAATGCATAATAAGGCATTGTTTCAGACAAGGGATGGATGTGGAGAAACTGCACACATGCCTGTACTGTGGAACTGCCCCCCCAACCCCACTCCAGCAGCACAGTAAAAATGGCCGCCCTCTGTGGGCCCTAGGGTGGGCCCTGCAGCCACAGAGCAAAGGGCCGCAGGGGGAAATGCTGGAATAGAAACATCGCACACCCAAGTTCCTAGAAATCCTCAGAGATCAAAGGAGCAAAGAGACTTGGGGACAAGAGGGGACTTCAGGCCAGTTCATGAGTCCTTGGAGTGAGCAAGAAATCCAGAGTTTGGGGCGCCTGGGTGGCTCAGTGGGTTAAAGCCTCTGCCTTTGGCTCAGGTTATGATCCCAGGGTCCTGGGATTGAGCCCCACATCGGGCTCTCTGCTCAGCAGGGAACCTGCTTCCTCCTCTCTGCCTGCCTCTCTGCCTACTTGTGATCTCTGTCTGTCAAATAAATAAATAAAAAATCTTAAAAAAAAAAATCCAGAGTTTTCTGGAAGCCTGGGAATTCCTTGAAAGCAAGGTGCACGGGGTGAGGGATAGGAAGCGTAAATTATCAAGGCAGTTGTGGAGGGGGCTCGAGAAGAGGGGCCTCAACAAGAGCCGGTGACACTTTACAGATGCTGGCAAGTTTGTAGGACTTCCCTTGGATGGCTGCTGAGGCCAGCCAGGGGCCAGGGGACAGACCCCCACACTCTGCTTTCTGAGAGGCCCCTCCCGGGATCTAAGTGAGGGGAGCGCATGTCCTTGGCTCTTCCCTCCAGCTCCTGAGTGCCAGCAGCCTGACCCCTCCATGGCCCCTCTGGAGAGTGGCTGTGCCCCCTACCAAATGCTCTGGGTGGGTGGTGATGGGTGCCCTGGCGGTGCCCCTCTCCCAGCAGACCCACCCCCAGGAACAGTGGGTACCCTCCCCTGATTCTGCACCACGTCCTGAACTTAATGACCACTTGAACTCTGATCCCAATTCTATTTGAGAGACAATGGGTTATCACAGTTCTAGGTCTCAGGACTCCTTCCCTTCCCCACACCCAGCATCATGGGAACAAAATGTGATACCAAGCGAGGCCTCCCTCATCTCTTTGTGCCTTGTTGATGGGGCTGCGAGGGGACCTGGAAATGGAGAGAGAGGCCAAGGGCAGGGAGGAAACTCAGCTTCCTTGTTGACTTGGACCCGTTGTTTTCTCCCTGCTCTGTGCGTGGAGGTTCCCACCGTGGGGCAACCCTTAGGTTCACAGATGACGGGCCCGAATCCTGCCTTCTGCATTCCTAGGTGTGTAGTCAGGGTTCTGAACCTGTTTCTTCCTGTTAGAATTGTTTCCTACTTTGGAAAACAGCCTTAGGATAAAAATACAGTATATGGCACAGTCACCATCCCCAGATCTGTTTCTCTGCATTTCCTGATGGTCCATTTTTTAATTACATACAGATATCCAGTTCTAGTGCTATTTGTTGAAATAACTATCTTTTGCACCATCAATTTACTTTTGCACTTTTTTTTTCCCCAAAATCAATTGACCATCTATGTGGGGTACTATTTCTGCATGCTCTTCTGTTCATTGATCTATGTCCTAATGCTAATACTACGCTGTCTTGATTACTTTAGCTCTATTTCAAGACTATAAACTTTGCCTTGAAACCAGATAATGTAAGTCTCCCAACCTGTTTCTTCTTACTCTAGATCGTCTGGTTCTTTTGCGTCTTTTGCCTAGCCACCTAAATTTAAAATTGAGCTTGTCATTGTCTTCAGAAAGCCTGCTAGGATTTTGTTTGGGATCGCATTAAATTTGGAGATGGGTTTGGGAGAAATCCATCTTAACAACACCGAGTCTTCCCAATCCTTGAATATGGTATATCTCTTCTTCATTTATTTAGATTTTTTTTTTTTAACCAAGTCTCTCAGTGACATATTTTTAGCTATTAGTCTTGTACCTCCTTTATTAAAAGTAGTTTTGATGCTCTTTGTTAATTACCATGCAGGGTGGGACTATTACCCTACTTGCAAGCTAAGAGCCTAGCCTGGTAGTTTCATGGGTGCCGGTAGAAGATAGGAGACCCAAGGGTCAGAGACAAAGGATTATGCACACATGAAGCTGGAGCTTCATGTCTACATGGGCCCCCTTTCCCCTCAAGTTCCTAGGGTAGTCACAGATGGTCTGTTTTAGAACATAAAATGATCATTCCCTTGTGTTTCCAAATTACAGCTTCATGTCCCTGACAGGATCTAATATATAATCTAGGGGTCAGCTGTTCTGTAGGCTAAAAATTACACAAAGAACTGGAATTCAGTTTGCTTTAGCATTAAACCGTTAAGTTAGAAGCTGGGAGATCATTTAGAATTTGAATTCCAAGTTGTCAAGTACCGAAAGGTAAAGGGAGTTTTCAAGTTATGTGTATCAAATAGATACACACTTAAAGCTTTATGCCCCTTTTAATTTGTTGAGGGAAAAAAAATGAAGGCTGTTATGTCATATAGCCCTGTACTAATTTAATAATACGGTTCTTAAATGTGCAGAACCTTAAGTCCTGAGGTCAAATTTTTGGGAAAAAAGAAATAGCTTGTATTTTTTGAATGAAATAAAAAATAGGATGAATCTAATAATACATCAGAATATTTAGGTTTAGATAATCACGGTTCCCTCTGGAGTGCTATCATTAGAACTTATATACCCTAGAGAAGTATGATTGATGTAAATAGTATCTGTACTGAGGATAAATACACAGAGTGCTGAGTACGAAAAGATGAAACGTTCTCCAGGCACAGATGTGAAAACATCTCTAAGTTATATTGCGAAATAACCAGCAAATGTACCCTATGCGCTTGTGGTTTTCAGGTCTGTGGCTATCACGTGTGTCCTCTGATACCAGGTGCATTGTGGAGAGAGAAAGAGGCTTACGTTATACATGGTGATGAACACTGTCTTTCTAGAAGGAAGCTCGACTCCTTTTTTAAAGCAGCTGTAAGCGAGAGATGGGAGACCTTGAGCGTCCCCTGTCTGCATCGGCTGACGGTCTGACGGCGCTATCCCTCTATCTTTACTTTAATGTAATTAGAGTCCGTTGTGCTTTTATCAGGGGCTGTATGGGTTTCCTGTTGCTACTGTAACAAATGACCATAAATTCGGTGTCTTAACACAACACAGATTTATTATTTTACAGTTCTGGAGGTCAAGAGTCTGATGAAACCTGTGTCCCTGGGCTAGAATCAAGGTGTCAGCAGGACACTATTCCTCGTGGAGGCTCCAGGGCAGGCTCAGTCTCCTGGACTTTCCTGGCTTCTAGAAGTCTTTGACCCATGGCCCACGCCCCCTTGCTCCCTTCACCACAGCACCAGCTCTGCCTTCTCTAACCCTCCTGTCTCCTTCTTGGGATTACATTGGACCCACCAGGTCATCCAATGTAAACTCCCCATCTCAGGGCTCTTGATTTCATCTTGCCTGCAAAGTCCCTTTCACCACACATATGACCTCTTGAGAGGTTTGAGGGATTGAGACCTGGACTCTTTGGGGCCCGTTATTCTGCCTACCACCGGTGGGTAAGGCTCAGTCATTTCTAAGGAACACCTGTCCCCCTTCTCCCAAAGACAGATGACCAAGAACTGAACTGGAAAAAGTACCCAGTGGGAGGCAGGAGACCTACCAACTTATCAGTGCAATATTTTGGCAAACTCACTCTTTATTTAGCTCACTGTTACGAGCAGATAATAAGAGTACGGATGTGCTTCATTAACACACACGAAGATAGACACAGAGCCATCATAGTTGGACTGCTGCGTCTGGAAAGTTCTAACAGTGTGAAGATTCCATGGCCTGTTGCCATGGTGATTTTACCTTTGGCTCTTCCTGCTGTTTACCTGGCCACTCCCGTGGTGGGGATGGGCAGGGGGGATGGCGGGGACCAGTCTTTTGGCCCTCCAGGATGGGGGGCTATGTTCCCTCACCACTGATTTGTTACTAGGTCCACTTTTTGAACTTTTCCGATTCACTCTCTGTAGCCATCTGGTAATTTGGGCCGCCGTTTCTGATTTATTGGTTTCATTTTCTGACTTATTTTTTTATTTCCTCCTCCTTTCCTATGTGTTCAGGGGGCACAATTCATGCTGAATTCTCATACCACCTATTTATATTTTAATTTTTCTGTTAGTTTTTGGTTGTCACAATTATTCTTCATTTGGTAAATAGTGCGGTCATCTGTGTCCACCCCTAGCCCATCCCCTTCTTCAACGAGAACGTCTGATGATAAATGTTTCGAGAACTACTGATGATTTTTTTTCTATATGAGTTTGCGCACACACACGCACACACACACACACACACACACAGAAGGTAAAACAGTATATCGGTTTAATCACATAGACAACAAATGTACTTCAGCCTAAGGCGTCTAGGGTAAGCCTGTGTGGTGAGGGTTTATATTTCTGGGCCTCTTACCTCTAGATTGCTAACTCCTCTATTAGGTAACACGGGATACCAATCCATTTCTGCAGTTAGTTTCTTGGGATGGAAAATCTCAATTATTTACACACAGATATGATTCCATGTATTTCAAATAGGCTGTTTATTACTTTTCCATTTTGAAATCATCACGGATATATAAGCAGTTGCAAAAAGAGTACAGGGAGGTCTCCCTGTACCCTTCACCTAGTTTCCCTGATAGTTACGTCTCAAGGTTACTATTTTGTGATATCCTCCAGCATCGATACCCTCCAGCCATAAACCCACGGGGAGCACGCCTCTAGTTAGACAGGGTGAATTTATTTTTTATTATGCCAGTGAGGGAGAACATACACCACCGGGAACCACAGGACATCTCAGTCTTCATGAATATGGTAGAAAAAATACCTGCTATAGGATTTAGGCTTTGATGGGGGTGCTTTGGGGGGAAGCCTAAGGAAGTGAGGTTCACTCTAGCTTGGCTGCTGTTAGAATGTGGAGCGATTTTATGATGAGGGATCTCCACACGTGTCTTTAGGGAGAGGAGGCAAGCACGAACATAAAGCTGTCATTGTAGGGAAGCAGCAGTCAGTCATTTCAGCCAAGGCAGGAGGGTGTATTGGTATTTTGTGGATGGCACAGCGACTTGACTTTGGCCACTTGCTTAGGCAAAATTATGACATGGCCTTGTTTTGTCTCACTTTAACCCGGTAAACTTGTCTGAGGCTGGTACCCTAGAAGATTCTGTATGTCCAAAAGGAGAATAACGTGGCACGTCTGTGAATGCCAGGTTGGATTCTGGATGCCAAGGGCTGCTGTCATCCACTCTTTTCTCTCCTTTTCTGCAACCTGGTACCTGTGTATGTATGATTCCGTGCCTTTTTAAAAAAGAGAGAGAGAGAGAGTGACAGCGAGAGAGGGAACACAAGCAGGGGGAGTGGGAGAGGGAGAAGCAGGCTTCCTGCTGAGCAGAGAGCCTGATATGGGGCTCGATCCCAGGACCCTGGGATCATGACTTGAGCTAAAGGCAGATGCTTAGTGACGGAGCCACCCAGGTGCCCCAGTTCTATGCCATTTTATCACATGTGTACATTCACGTAACCACCACCACCATCAAGACACAAGACTCTATCAACACCAAGAGCTCTCGTGCTGCCCCTTTATAGCCACACCCACCTGACATGCCTCACCCCCCACTACCATCCCTAACCCCTGGCAACCGCTATTCTGTTTTCCATCTCTAGAACTTTGCCACTTTAAGAACGCCATATCAATGGAATCATACTCCATGTGGCCTTTTGCTACTTGCTCCCCCCACCCCCCGCAACATAATGCCCTTGAGATCCACCCAAGTTGTGGAAATCAGTCAATAGTGCATTCTTTTTTTTATTGTTGTGTAGCATTTCATGGTATGTGTGTTTATTTCCTGTTGTTGCCACAACAAATGAAAATTTAGCAGCTTAGGTCTATCTGACCAGCTTAGTCAGAAGAGCATATGACTCTTAGGGTCGTGAGTTCAAGCCCCACGTTGAGTGCAGAGCTTCCTTAAAAAGAAAAATAAATGAACTTAAAAAAATTGAACAGCTCATATAACACAGAGCTGCCATCGGACAGTTCCGTAGGTCGGAAGTCTGCCATGGGTCATGGGTCTTGCAGCACTAAAACTGAGATGTTAACAGGTTGAGTTCTTTTCGGAAGGCTCTAGGGAAAAATCCGTTTCATTGGCTGAACTCTGTTCCCTGTGGTTGTAGGACTGAGGCCCCCTTTTCTTGCTGGCTGTTAGCGGAAGCATGTTCCCAGTTTCAAGTTAGAAGTCACCCACATTTCTTGGTTTGCGATCTCTTCTTCAGTCGTTCCTTTCATGCTTAGAATGTCTCTTGCCCCTTCCATCGTTGTACCCTTCTGCTTCCTCTTCCTCATTGAAGACTATTTCCCCTGGATAATGCAGGATAAATGCCCATTTCCTTACCCTTGATTCTGTCCGCAGAGTTCGCATGTAAGGTAACGTATTCACAGGCTCTAGGCATTAGGAAAAAGTGTGGACGTCTTTGGGGGGCTATTTTCCGCCTCACACACTGTGGATGGACCACAGTTTCACCGTTCACCTATTGAAGGACATTTTGACTGTTTCTGGTTTTTGGCTATTATGCATGTTATGAACATTGGTACAAAAATGTGTAAAAGTGGATTATGCTCCATTTCCTTGGACGGCATACTTTTTTTCACTCAGTGCCATGTTTCTGGGTGTGCTTCATGTGGATCTTACAGAACCAGGTCCTTCGTAGTGTCACTGTGTGCCATGTGAACTGAACCCCCTTAATCATACCTTCTTCCTGGCTCTGTCGTATCCCACCAAATGACTGTCCTGGGGTGGGATCATCCACTCCCCTACTGGTGGACACTTAGGTTGCTGCCAACATTTTGCTGCTACAAACAGTGTGGCAGGAGACATCTGTGAGCGGATCTCCTTGTGCGAGGATGAAGTAGTTCTAGATTGGACGTGGGGGAGGGAGTTCTGGTCCTAGAGCGTGTGCGTGTGTCAGTTTCCACTAGCTCTTGTCTAACTGTTCTTCAGACCCATTCCACTCCACCAGCAGGGATGAAAGAGTGCCGTACATCCCTGTCAACATTCGGAGTCACTGTTCTTTTTTATTTTTGCATGTCTGAATGGTGTGAAATGGAATCTGGTAGTTTTAATTTGCATTTTCCTGGTCACCTTTGAGGTCCAGCACACACATATCCCCCTGTCTCCTGTCTCCTTTTTCTATACTCGTGCTGACTTCTTTTCTCCTAACACCAATATTAGAGGTTGCTGCCTCCCCCTGTTTTTAAGCATTAAGATCTGGGCAGTGCAACCCGACAACTGAAATTTGGTGTCTTGTCTGAAATTACAGGATGTTCCTCAGGCCTCCGTGTTTCCATGGGAACAAGTAACAGTCATCCTTCATGATTAGGTGGTATCCATGGCAACCAAGCCAGCAGCATTTGAATGAAACCGATTTTATTTTATTTATTTTTTGCAAACGCATCAAGGTTAAAATGCATTTCTCTGGCTGTGGCTTCCAGGAATGGGAAGACAGCCTGGCTTTCCTGGTAAAATGGAGATTCTCTTGACCTCGTGGTGGAAAGGGGGTTGAGGATCCGCTTGTCCTGTGGCCTGGTTTTGTAGGTTGGGAGCCCTGAGGTCATGTGGAGGTCACAGTGGGAGTCTGAGCTGAGGGGAGACTCCTGGACCAGTGCTCCAAGGTCTAGGGATGCCAGCTTCATGCTGCACAGTGTTAGGTCACTTACCCTGTCCGGGATTCTGTACCAGCTATGTTGCTTAGACCTTTGGGGAGCACAGGACCTGAGCCTCCCAGTGTCTGCTTCCCCAGATTAAAAAGAAAGTCTGCTAAATCAAAAGTCAGAGGCATCTATGTTTTTGGTCAAGGGTCAGGCTAATCGTAGGCAGAATTGGGATGGGGGCAGACAGTCAACTTTCTATATTCTTTGCCGGTGTAAAATAAAAGGGTTTGTTTTTTTGTCTTTGCTCTTGTTTTGGTGGCTGAGAAATGGAGATTGTCACTGCTCTAACCCTCCCTGACTCATTGGATTGCTGATAAATCAGGAGCTCAGAGATGGAAAGTGGCTGGCCTGGAGTCACACAGCAAAGGCCAGGTTGAATCCTGTCTCCTAGTGACAGCCTTGCGCTCCTCCCCTGCCCCCGGCTCTGGCAATCTTAGTCTTCTGTGAAGTCCTCAGTGTGGTTTTAGGGGGGCAGTTTAAGGAGCTTCAGCACGTACTCTTACTTCTGACCAGGCGGAACTTTAGAGGAAGTCATTTTGCCCCTGCAAGCTCAGTCTCCTCATCTGGAGAATGGAACTGACCATAGCTGTGCAAGTTGTTATGTGGGGACTATTGGAATGGGTCCAGAACTTGCCTTCTTAGTGGGGAGTGATACTGTCCAAAATGGGGGGAAAAATTGGTTCTTGAAAGGGAGGGGGCAAAAAAATTCTCACTCATTCTCTGTATGAAGCCCAGTATACGTACAATACAGAAAGATAGCTACTGGATATGTGGTGTTAAAGTTTTATGGGGGGGGAGAACTAGGGAAAAAAATGTCTAAAAAGACCCCCCAGGAGAAATGGTAATGAAGAGAAGGTTGAGAGATGCTGGCTCCGAACTCAGTGGTCCACGAGGTTTTTAACTTGGGGTTTCGAGCCTGTGGCGGGCTCGGGAAAGCCGTTTGGGGTGAGGGATTGAGAGGCAGCCCTGCCGGGCTGGCCCAGACCGTGCCCCTGAGGACCGGATGTACAACATGGCTTCTTTTCTGGCCTGACCTCCCCATCCCTCTACAAGCGGAGGCTGGGGCTTGGGCAGCTGAGATCCCGCCCGGAGCATCAGTCAGGGTCCAGCAAGAAGCAGATGGCACTTATGCTAGGATGATTGGAAGTGTGAGCGGGCGTGGGGGCTCACGGAAAGGAGTGCAGGACCCCAGAACTCATGATAACTGGGGGTGATCTACCGAGGCTTAGGGAGGGGAGGAAAGCAAGCGCTCAGGAGACAGGCTCATCTTGATAGTAGCTGGGGCCATCAGTAGAGGGAGGCAGCCAGCCAGCCTGGGCCACTCTCCCTCCCCTGATCTCCCCGCCAGGGCCTCCCTCCCCCCCTGGCCTAGCCCAACTATAGAAGTTGGGGGACCCAGAAGCTCGGTTGGTGGGTCCCCTGGAGCAGAAGGCAGGGTGGAGAAAAGTGGAGAATGGAGCTGGGCCCAGTAGAAGCTACCTGGAAAGGTACAAAAGTCCCCTTCAGTGTCCTCTGGAGGGCCGGGAGGCTTGAGAGGTCAGGCAGAACTGGCCACTTTCTGCAGGAGGGAGAGCTGACTCCTGTCCTGGTCCTGTCCTGAGGCCCTCGGCTTGCATTTCTACCTTCTGACAGGGAGGGGGCATGGCCAAGTCTTCTGAATGAAGTTTAAGGTTATTTTGGGAGCACCTGAGAGAGTCTTTGCTCTAGACCTATTGGGTTAGGGGCTAACAGACAAGTTCCTTTCCTCTGCGCTCAGCTTTCTCATCTGTAAAATACGTGGTTGGCTCAAGCAAGCCCTGAGAACCTCCTGGCCCAGGAGGCAAGAGGCGGTATTCTGTCCAGGTTGCGGGGACATCACTCTCAGAAGGGAGGCAGCCTTGCTGGGCTCCTTGGGCCTACAGGGGACTCTGTGCATGTCTTGCTTGGAGCCACGATGGCCCACGTGCCCAGGAAGGGGCCGTGGAGCTGTAACTCTGTGTGTGTGTGTGTATGTGTGTGTGTGTGTGTGTGTGTGTGTGTTGGGGAGGGAAGGACATTCCCGAGGGGCTTCTGGAGGCTGACCACAGTGCCTCACATGTGGGTGGGACACAGCAGTTAAGGTGGACACGCAGGTGCAGGTGATGGGGGGGGAGGTGCTCGGGGTGGGGGGAGGTGAAGGTAGACTGGGGAGCATAAGAGATTTCCTAGGGAAACCTCCAGAAAGAGTGGGTGTCTCCTAGAGTGTGACTGGCTGGGACCATGGAGGAGGGAGGAAGGTTCTCAGCAGGAAGCACCACAAGCGAGACACCGAGGCCCTCAGAGATTGTAGTCACTGGGCTGAGGAGGAACCGGTGGAGGAAGCTTCCTGGAGGAGGTGGCCCGGGCTGGCTGTGCACATCTGGGCCTGGTATCGACCCTTGCCTTAGGTCTACCGTGCTTAGACTCATCCCTGTGGGTGGTCCACCTCCCCCAGGCCCAGGGTGGCATTGCCTGCTGGGCCATCAGCCAGGGCTTGGTACTGGTGCCCTTCCTTGGGGGGTGATGGGCTCAACTCTGGCCTTCCACATGTCTGAAGACCTCTGCCTAATCTGGCTGCAATGAGAAGAATGGACTGGAAGGTGTAGACATTGTCCCAGTAGCCCTTTCCTCCCTTCTGGGAAAGCCTGCTCCTCGCTGTCATCTGTCCTGTGTATGTGCACACGTCCACCTGTCCTCACGTGGACGTGTCCCTGGGGGATGAGTCTGTGTGGTACGTACACACATCGATGTGGCCGTGCGCGTGTGGAGTGAGAGTGCACACGATGAATGCCTGTGTGTGCGTGCAAACCAGGGAAATCTCCGCCCTGTCCTTATTCTTCCTTGCGAACCAACAGGCCTTTCCTGAGCACCGCCACATGCCAGGCTCCACGCAGGGCACTGGGGACATGGAGGTACAGGCAGATTGGGCATGGGCCTTAGGAGTTCCACGGTCAAGCAAGGGGGGACACACACACAGACACACAGACACATGCACTGGGTGCAAACGTGAGAACATAGATTGGCTTGGCGTGGCTGTTGCCTGTAGGAGCCGGAAGGGGCGCACAGTGAGGTGCACAAGGGTCTCCAAGGGTCTCCTCTGGGGCCTGCAGGATGGGAAGAGCCGGAGTCCTCTGTGGGGGTCCCAGCCAGAGGCCTGGGAAAGAGGCACTTGGAGCTGAGCATGGCGAGCCTGGTGTGGGGAAGAGCCAGCCGGGAAAGCGGATGCCTTGCACTGACCTGGGAGCTTTTGAACAGACATGCTCAGGTCATGGCCATAAGTTTTAAATGAGCCATCACCATTTAAAAATCAGAATCTTTTATATTTTAAAAAAACTCAGATTTCCAGCTTCTCTTGAATCATGGGAAGCTGTGGCTGCCCTGGGCCCCCTGTGGCTACACTGAACAACCAGGAGGCTGCTACCCTTGATCCTGGAAACTGCCAGCCCTGCACTGCCATCAAGTGTAAGGCCTCTGGAAAAGTAGGTCCGAATTGGAAGCCAGGGATCACGGATTCTCGTGTTTGTAGGGACTACTTGTATACCTCCAGTAACAGGCAGCTCCTTATGTCACAAGATATATGATTTGAAGTGCAGGTTTTAGGAGACCTTTAAAAAAAAAAATGGGGTAGGATACCTGGGTGGTTCAGTCGGTTGGGCGTCTGCCTTCAGCTTGGATCGTGATCTCAGGGTCCTGGGATTGAGCCCCACGTCTGGCTCTTTGCTCAGCGGGGAGTCTGCTTCTCCCTCTTTCTCTCTCTCTGTGCTCTCCCTTGCTCTCTCAAATAAATAAATAAAATCTTTAAAAAAAGAAAATCTTTTTTAAAAGATTTTATTTATTTATTTGACAGAGAGAGATCACAAGTAGGCAGAGAGGCAGGCAGAAAGAGAGGAAGGGAAGCAGACTCTCTGCTGAGCAGAAGCCCGACGCGGGACTCGATCCCAGAACCCTGAGACCATGACCTGAGCCGAAAGCAGCGGCTTAACCCACTGAGCCACCCAGGTGCCCTAGATAAATAAAATCTTAAAAAAAAATTGGGATACATATATATATTACATAAAAGTTGTCATTTTAATCATTTTTAAATGTACAACTTAATGGCATTAAGTATATTCATGTGCTGTATATTATATGTTGTGAGACCATCAGCACTGTCCATTTCCCTCTCTTTCCCATCACTCCAAACAGAAACTCTTATCATTAGCCGTACCCTCCGCCCTCAGCCTCCGGTCACCTCTAGTTCCGCTTTCCATCTCTAGGAGTTTGCCTAAGAGGTGTTTTGTCTAAGTGGACTCATACAATATTTGTGTCCAGCTTTTGTCACTCAACTTGTTATCAAGGTTTGTCCATATTGCAGCGTGTATCAGAACTTTTGTTCCTTTTTTTTTTTTTTAAGATTTTATTTATTTATTTATTTATTTCACAGAGAGAGAGATCACAAGTAGGCAGAGAGGCAGGCAGAGAGAGAGAGAGAGAGAGAGAGGAGGAAGCAGGTTCTCCGCTGAGCAGAGAGCCCGATGCGGGACTCGATCCCAGGACCCTGAGATCATGACCTGAGCCGAAGGCAGCGGCTTAACCCACTGAGCCACCCAGGCGCCCCACTTTTATTCCTTTTTATGCTGGAGCCACATTCCGTGGTACAGACCTCCCACACCACATGCATCCATTCACCTGTGGATGCGTGGTTGGCTTGCTTCTGCCTTTGGCTGTTAGGAATAACACTGTTCTGCACATTTGCATACAAGTCTGCGTATGTGTCTGTGTCCTTGTTTTCAAGGCTTTGGGTATATATCCGGGAGCAGAATTCCTAGGTCATGCAGTCATTCTGTCTTTCACTTTCTGGGGGCGCCGCCAAACTACTTTCCACAGTGACTGTACCATTTTATGGGGACCACTTGGGAATGACAGGAGGGCCTGACTAAGTGGCCTTGTATGTCCGTCCTCACCCCCTCTCTCCCTCTGTTTGACAGAGTCGCCCCAGGAAAGGCCAGGCTCCCGGCGCAGGTCTGCCCGGAGCCTGTCAGAGAAGAGCCCCAGCATGGAGCCCTCGGCCGCTACACCGTTCCGGGTCACGGTAACTATCTCTGCGTCACCACCGCCACCTGGCCTGGGGTGCTGCTCTGCGACCCCGCGGGCCCCCTTCCTGGAGCCTCACGGACCGGGAGAGCATCCAGCCTCCCTCGTTCTAGGTATCCGATCGCTCAGCTGCTCCCACTCTCGGTGGCTCAGCCTGCGGGCCACGTGGGGGTCCCATCCTGTGAGGGAGGGGGCAGACACAGAGGACAGACAACCCTGCAGCTGTGGGGCCTGGAGCAAGCTGGCCGGGGGAGAGAGAGAGAGAGTTGTGTGAGGCCAGATAAACACAGCCTCCCCTGTGCACGCGCGCACCATGCTTTCTTGACTCTTAGGACGGTTTTCATTTTTACATGGGAATATCTCTCTCATGTTACAGCCTGCGGTGTGTCACAATTTCATTGCTGTGTTTTTTTCTTTCTTGGAGAGACATAAAAGAATGCTGTATCTTAAAACTGATGATGTCTTGGAATTGACAAAACACAACATACATACTTTAGTTGTTGATTCTCATAGGCCCACCGGCACGCACCTTTTTCTTACAAACCTAAATAACTTTGTGGAGATAGAACGCGGTGACCCTTGATGTCTGACTCTCTGTGTCCTTGCCCAGCACGTACGGTTTCACATGCCTTTTCTTCCCCGTTCAGCGTGTTACCATGTGCTCCTCTGTCCCGAGCTCCGTCAGCCCCTGGAGGAGGAGTAGAGCCGGGAGAGTAGAAGCCGTGGTCTCTTCTCCTGGGGGCTCATGGTCTGTAGCGAAGCTGGATGTTTGATCGTGAGCTCATCCGTCCATTCATTCAGCAGTTTTATGGCCTGCCAGCTGTGTGCCAGGCCCCCCCCCTTTTTAAAAATGATTTTATTTATTTATTTATTTGTCAGAGAGAGAGAGAGAAAGAAAGCACAAGCAGGCAGAGAGGCAGGCAGAAGCAGAGAGAGAAGCAAGCTCCCCACCGAGCAAGGAGCCTGATGCAGGACTCGATCCCAGGACCCTGGGATCATGACCTGGGCTGAAGGCAGCGGCTTAACCCCCTGAGCAGCCCTGGCGTCCTGCCAGTCACCATTCTTGGGAGTGGGGCACACTCCCAAGAATGGCCATGAGAGCACCAGGTAGACAAAGTTCCTGAACTTATGGGCTCACATTCTGATGTTCAGGTTATGTGCTGTGATGAAAAACATGCTGCTGTGATAGAGGAAAACAGGAGGGCTTCCTGGAGGTGGTATGATCGAGAGGTGGTATTTGTGCTGAGGCCCAGTGGATGAGGAGCCAGTCCTACAGGGAGCAGGGGGAAGAGGGTTTTGGGTGGAAGGAACAGAGAGGGCACAGGCCCAGCTATCACGGTGAGTGTAATATCAGGGTTCCAGGTGAGTTAAGAATGACTAGCTATTCCCTGTGCATTGGGAAGGGTTTCCCCCAGAGGCTGACTTTTTTTTTTTTTTTTTTAAGATTTTATTTATTTATTTGAGAGAGAGAGCATGAGAGGGGGGAGGGTCAAAGGGAGAAGCAGGCTCCCTAATAAGCAGAGAGCCCAATGCGGGGCTCAATCCCTGGACTCCAGGATCATGACCTGAGCTGAAGGCAGTTGCTTAACCAACTGAGCCACCCAGGCACCCCAGAGGCTGACTTTTCACCTGCGTCCTGAAGGGTCAGTGGAATTTGGATAGTCAGGGACAGTGAGAGAGGGAGTTCCAGGTAGGGGGAGCAGCAGTTGCAAAGGCACAGAGGCACACGAGAAATGGATGTGTTTGTGGACCGGCGAAATGTTTGGTGGGACTGGAGTTGAGGGGTGTGGAGGACAGGTTAGGGGGTGAAGCTGGGAAGCTGGGTGGAGTCTGGCTTAGGTGGAGTGTCAAGTGCCAGGCTAAGGGATGGGTGTGTCCCCAGGGCAACTGATTCTCCCACCTGTCTGTGTGCTATAGAAATGCTTGCAAAATACATTTTTAGGTCCCTTCAAGATCTCAGAGCAGGGGGCCAGGGGCAGAACCTGGATATCTGCATTTTCACAAGCATCCCCAGGTGGTGGTTGAGAGCTTCAGGCTCTGAATCAACCTTGGGCCACAAGGAGGAAAGGGAAGCCCAGGCCGAGAGTACGTTCAGGGTCCCTCCCCTGGGTGTGGCGAGGGGGGGGGCTGGGAGAGGGTCTCCAGCTTGCAGGGAGGACCAGGACGCTGACACCTGGGTGACTCTGACTCCGGTCAACCGCAGCTGAGGCTAAGTCCTGCCTTCCCCAGGCCCTTGGGGGCTACAGCCACTGGGGCCGAGCCTTCAGGGGCCTGAGGGAACAATGACTAATAATAACGTGGCCACCTGCCCTGTGCTTCCGGTCTCACATTTGTGATCTCTTTTAATCCTTGAGACAGCCCTCAAGCTGACACTTTGATCACCCCATTTCACAGTCAAGAAAACTGAGGCTCAGAGAGGGGAAGTCACTCAGCCAAGCCCCACATGCTAATAAATGGTCGAGCCAAGATTGGGACCCAGCCTGTCTGACGGCAGAGTGCGAGCGTGCTGTGAGGAGGAGAGCTGTTTCCCCCGCGCCCTCCTGGAACCTCTCAGTGTGGCCTTTTCCCTGTGTCCCCTTGTTTGGCTGCTCCGATAGAGGCATCATCCCACCTTGACGTGGCTGTCACTCACAGGTCTTTAACTGTTGGGTAGCCTTGTTGTCTTCCCTGCAGTGGCCTTTTCGCTCTGTGTCCTGGTGCGGAGCCCACATGTGGGCAGAGCCAGCCCCAGCCCTCTGAGCCCCCCAGGCCCAGGAGTCATTGTCCTACCTGCTCTGCCAGGCTCTGCAGGCCTGGAGACATAGTCCCTTGCCATCTTCCCCACTTCTCACAGCAGCCCCGAGGGGAGGGACCACGAGCAGCTCCATTGCACAGATGAGGGGACTGAGGTTGAGGGACGTGAAGTTGTTTGCCCCTTGTCACACCGCTCCAAGGGAAGGAGCCAGGCATGGATGCCAGTACTGTTGGACGCTCGTGTATTGTGTCCTTCTCTATGCACTTTGGTCCTTTTCTGTGTGCGGCAGTTAAGTAAAGAGATGGGAGTTTCTTTCCCTCCTTTTTTTTTTTTTTAAGATTTATTTATTTATTAGAGAGAGCATGCATGTGAGCAGTGGGGAGGGACAGAGGGGAGAGGGAGACAGAGGGAGAGAGAAATTTCAAGTACACTCCACACTGAGAGCAGAGCCTGAAATGGGGCTCGATCCCACAACCCTAAGATCATGATCTGAGCCCAAAATCAAGAGTCGGACGCTTAACTGACTGAGCCATCAGGCACCGCAAGGGATATGAGTTTCTATCCTGGGTTGGTGTTCACAGTTTGAAAGTGTTGGAGAGCTCAGAGGTAGGGATCTGTGTTCAAATCCTGGCTCTTCTGTGACCTCGTCAGTCACTCAGCCTCTCTGAGCTTTGCGTCCTTATCAGTCAAGTGTGGAATGTCCACCCTTCCTTGGAGGACTGTGGTGGACCTTCGTGAGTCCTGGCGCATACAGGCCCAAGTCTGACCCACAGTAGACACTTAATACAAAAAATCCACTGCTGTCTTTGGAATTGTGTTTCCCTCTTTGGCTTTAGAACAGTATAGATCTAGGGAGAGTCAGGATGGAAAGCAGAGGACAGGGTGTTTGGGGGAGGGTGGGCAGTGTGCCTGGCTTGAGTATTGGGGACACTCTTGTACCCAGACCCTGTGAAGGACCCAAAGCCTACCCTCTCCCCCTACCCCGGCTTACACTTGCTCACAGGCGCTCCCACAAGCCACATCCCTCGTGCTTGGCTGACTGCTGCTCTATGCAGCCCCCCGAGGGAACTCAGGGAACATGGTTTTGCCTGGGGGAGACAGGGGAGACAGCATAGGATATATTGAATAACTGGTGTCTTCGCTGCCATCTGAAACTCGGATGACAGATGTCACCACCTCTTACAGAAGTGCCCCTTTTCTACCAGTAGTTTAATGAAGAAGCAACATGTTGTGTTGTTATCGTCTTGACTTCCTCCATGAAGACTAGAGCCTGGGAGGGCCTGGGCTTGTGCAATCTCACTGTCCAGCTGGGAGTGGGCCACTAGGACCGCATGGGGCTGGGGGGCTCGTGTGTGCCCTGAGGGCTGTGGAGGACCCCGGATGAGGGTAGGATGGGAAAGGAAACTGGAAGTAGGTGACCAGATGGACCTCCTGCCCATCTTGGGCTGTCAGCTCTCGGGCTCCAAAGAGGTGCTGAGGCCAAGATTCAAACCCAGATCTGTTTTCTCTGGACCAGTAGGGAATCCTGGAAAGGAGAGAGGGGCAGATAGGGCAGGCAGGCAGCAAGCCGGGGGGGCCCATATCGGCACAGACTGTCAGGCAGAGTCCAGAGGCTCTGCATGGGCCCATCTCCCTTTCCGAAGCCCAGGCACCCTTAGCATAGTAGTGTGCTGCCCCTGTCACCGGCCACCCCGTGTTGGGAAGTCATGGTTTGATTTGGGGGGAAAGCAGTGGTGATGGTTCCTGGTCTCCCCACAGGTCCCCTCAGCCCACCACCTTCCCCAGACCCAACTTGCCCTGGTGTAGGCTGGGTCCTTCCCCTCTCCCGCCTCTGCCCCCCAACCACCCACCCCTCCCTTCGACCTTGAGGAGAGCTGGCAGGGCTGGGGTGTGGGAGGTGGCAGAGGCTCTGGGAAACTTGACAGCCAATTGATTCCTCCTCGGGAAGTTGAAAGTAGAGAATCGTGTTTGAAGGTTTAGCTGAAATTAGGTCTCAGGGCTATTTTTTGCAAGATGGAGAAGGAGAAGTGTCAGGGAGGGGAAGGCCCAGGGGGTTGGCGGAAGCTGCAGATAAACTCAGTGCCGGCTTGATTGCAGATGCTTCTAGAAGGGGGTCTTCATTCCTTTCAATCACCCACTTTTTTTTTTTTTTTTAAAGATTTTATTTATTTATTTGAGAGAGAAACAGTTGAGAGAGAGCATGAGCGAGGAGAAGGTCAGAGAGAGAAGCGGACTCCCCGCGGAGCCGGGAGCCCGACGTGGGACTCGATCCTGGGACTCCAGGATCATGACCTGAGCCGAACACAGTCGTCCAACCAACTGAGCCACCCAGGCGTCCCTCAATCACCCACTTTTACTGGATGCTCATTCGTGCGCACCCTCGCTGGGTCCTGGAGCCGTGATGGAGGTGTTGCTGGGGTGCTGTGGGCACCCAGAACCAGGGGCAGTCACTGTTGGCTAGGAAGGGCAGGGAAGGATTCCTAGAGGAGGCATCTTAGGGAGGCTCAGAGATGCTGAGCTTTGAGGGATGTGTAGGAGTTTGTCAGGAACAAAGGGAGAAGAGTATCCCAGTTGGGGGAGACAGAAGCGAATTGGAACAAGCCAATGGCCCCAGGGGATTAGAGTGTTGGGTGAGTTGGAGGCTTGAAGTGGGGGGTAGGTAGCTGGGGAGGAAAGAGAGTGAGTGAAGGCTCTGAACTTTCCCTGCGGGACATAGGAGCTGCCAGAGACGCTGGGTGAGAGTGGAGCCAGAGGATCTCTGGGGTGTAGACTTCAGGATTCCCCAGCCCCTTGCCCCCTTCCCACTCCTGCAGCTTCTCTGCACCTTCCCCACAGGTCAGCTGTCTTCCTGTCACACCCATAGTAACAGGCACGTGGACATAACCTTGCAGGCCTGGGAGGCACCCCTTCCACCCCACCCTTGAGGGCTGTTGGAAATGATCATGAAGCCTTCCTTGGACAGAGGAAGGACTGAAGCTCAGAGGGGGAGGGTCCTTTCCCGAAGCCACACAGCATATCTGGGCCTGGAATTGAGCCTAGGTCTCCCCGTTCCCTCCGTTTAGCGCTCTTTAGCGTTTAGCTTTGCTCTCTCCAGCCCTCTCTCCCCTGCAGTTGAGACCTTCTCCCTGCCTCCATCAGGTTTCCTGGGAGGAGAGGCTGAAGGAAGGGGCGGTCTGTGGCTCCTGCCCACCTACCAGCACACTGCCACCTCCAGGGCTGCCTCTTTGGGTCTGCGAGTGCCCCTTCTCTGCGAGGGCCACTCCAGTAGGCCTTGGGTGAGGAGTGGGCAGAAAAGCCGGTCAGGGTCACAGATAAGATGAGCCAACACTGTCATTACACATGCTTCAAAACGAAGGCCCAGAGAGGGGAGGCTTGCCTGGAATATCTGTCGGGGCTCACTCGCTCCTTCATTCCTGGCTGCCCTTGGCCCACATCAAACGTGCGTTCACGTGGGACACATCTATGTCTGTGGTCCCCCAGCCGGCGTAGGGAGGTCAGCTGTGCAGCCGTGGTTGACTGTGATGGGACGGTGGCACTGGACCCGGATCAGGGTCCCACAGATGGGTGCTGCATGCCTCTCCTCACAATATCCTGCTCCGTGGTGCCCTGTGAGCCCAGCATCCGGCAAGTGTTCCCCAGATGAGAGGGTGGTGGGGAGAGCCTTCCTCCACCCCTGCCATTCATGGAGCCTAATTGTTATTAAACTGTTCACACGCAAAAGGAAAATTACTATCATTTTGGTCTGTGTCCACCATCCACAGGGAGAGACTCCTTTCCTGCAGCGGGAATGCAGGAGCTGGGGACATTGTCACAGACAACCAGACAGAAAGAGCTGGCCAGGGCAGCCCGGGGTGACTGGAATGCTCTTCGGGCCAGGGATGTTGGACTCGGGGCTGTTTGGAACCTCCTGAACCTGAAGTCAGGCCTGGGGCCCTGGGCGGGCTGTGATATTTGGTAGGGCTTAGAGGCTGCTGGCCCCATTAATAATGGTATCATTGCCTGACACTGAGTCTCTGTTTCCCCATCTGTAAATGGGCACAGGAGCCCCTTACTCACAGAGTGGCTGTGAGGGTCCGGTGCCTGGCAATGGGGAGGTATTCAGCCTCCCATTCTGTCCCCCATTCTGGTGGATGGGGCTCACTCCTGCCATACCCCTTCCCCCAAATCCTCAGGTAGTCAGACAGACAGACTCCCACCCCACCCATCGTCTGCTGCCCCAGTGCGACATTGCCTTTGGCAGAGCTTCTAGGGCTCGGCCCAGGCACCAGGAGGTGGAGGTGGGTAAAATGATACCTAAGGGGCCGGAGACCAAGATCCCAGGTCCTGAGCATGGATCCAGGGAGCCAGAGGTGTCTGTGCAGGGCCACCTCCTACCAGTTGGGGGCAGCAGAGGGCAGCGAGTGGCCGCCTGGACAACCACGCCCAGAGGAGCGTTGAAGTCCCAGGGGTTTGTGTGCCCCCCCAGGGCTGCAGGGGCCCAGCTGAACTGAACTACTAGCCACAAAGCTCACCACTGGGTGGAGGGAAGAACTCAAATCAAGGAGCACCTATGGACAGCTGGGCCTGGCGCTGGTGGCTGAGCCGACTGCACCCAGGTTGACCGGAGAGCTGGGGGACCCAGGAAAGAGGATCCTAATTAGGACAATCGTAGCGGGTCAAGGCCTGGGGCAAACGCAGCCTTCCAGCAGGAGCAGAGGTGCAGGCTGAGGCCGGCTTTCCTGAGGGCCGCTGTCTGCCAAGCCGGCGAGCAGACTCTCCATTGTGGCCATTCTTCCCAGGTTTGCAGTGTCCTGTTCCATTCTTACCAGGACTTCGGAAGGGAGCAAGGCTGGTCTTCTGGTAGAGGCGGGTGGCGGTCAGAGCCTGGGCTGAAAGTCCCACTGATGTGGGTTCGCATCCCAGCTCTGCCAGCCCCTGGCCATTTGGACAGTGATGAAGTCCTTGCAGAGCCTGGCCCACAGCAGCAGCCCAGGCTCTGCCAACCATGCTGCTGTTCTCTCCATTTTATAGATGAGAACACTGAGGCTCAGAGAGGGAAGGTGCCTTGTCCCAGGTCACATAGCGAATTGGGGACAGTGCTGGTATTAGAACCTGGGGCTCCACATCTCCCTGCCTCATCTGGTCTTGGCCCTGCCTCCAGCCAGCGTGGCCCCCAAGGGTCAAGAGGTGTCTGTGTAGGGCCAACACTCCAGGCTTGGAACTGCTCCCCTCCTCCCACCGCATCCTGTGGCCCCTACAGGCTCTCTTCTGGGTGGGGGGGGGGGACAGGAGACTGGCTATGGGGGGCAGGGCTCAGATGCCTTCACTTCCCCACCCTCTCATGGTATGAAAATGAAGCAGTTGCCTCTGTCACATCAAGTGGCATTTGGGTTGGATTATAGACATAATTATCTCTGAGTCTTTGGGTGGGAATTGTTTCCAAAGCCAGGAGGCCCTCTTTGGAGGTGGCAGCAATGACATCTGTTTCCTATACAAGGCCCCACACTGGGATGAGTTACTTATCCTGTGGAATTGCTTAAAGAATGCTTAAACCAAGCCATGATTGTTACTGCCCTGCTCTAGCATCTTAGATGGTTTGGGGAGTGGGATCCGCTCCCTCTCCCCACCACTGGCACCCCTAGTCCTGTCCCAGCCTCAGGGCCTTTCTATAGGCTGGTCCTGTCCTCCTCATATCCCTTCTTGAGAGCTGCTTCCCTCCTCCACACTCCCCTCACTCCAGCAGGCATCCCCTCCCCTAAGCTTCAGAGCACAGACTGTGACTTAACCATCTACCAGACTGTGACTTTCTCAAGGGCAGCGACTGTTTCTGATTATCTGAACCCTGGGCATTGAGACGGGGCCTCATTTGTGGTGGGCACCTGGATGGGCTTGTGCAGTGAAGGTGTGTGAGAGAGACAGAGGCAGAGAATGAATTTGGTGAGTGAGTGCAGGTTGGGGAAGGGGAGGGGAGTAGAGATCTTTTGGCTTCTGAGAGCCCCACTTGGTGTCTCTGGGGCCGAATGGCCACTCTTCTTGGGAGGAGAGGTCAGGACAAGTCACCCAGACCACCACAGAGCCCTGGCAAGGACACCGGCCCTTGTTGTGAAATTGACCTTGACTCCGCCTCCTGGGTTCCCATGATCCCTCAGGGGCAGGACTCCCAGGTGAGGCAGGCCTACAGATGGTAAATCACCCAGGAAGAGAGAGAGCCTATAAAATCCTCTCCCAAAACGGTGCGTTTTGTATCCTGTAGTGAAAAGGGCTTTAAAAAGCATTGTTCACTCAGGTGGATTTACGGGCCTGCCACCCACCTCTTGCCCCTCCCTGCCACTAACATTTACTTGTCCCTGGGGCTGGGGCACCCTGGGGTCCTGGTCCTCCTCGGTGGCTCTTGGCACAGGGAGAAACAGGATACCACCTCTTCCCTGCCTTGTTGCTTAGGGGCTACTCCAGGCCAGCTGGAGGCTTGGGGGCCGACCAGAGAGAGGATCCCACTTTCCAGAAGCTCCCTGTGGTCCAGCACAGAGCTGGAGTGCCCCATTGACACCCTTCCTTCGTGAAAGCTGTGGTCTCCAGAAGATCCCTCCCATTTGTTGTCACCTGCAAAAGTGGGTCACCAGGGAGGGGAGAGATGCCATATGCCCACCCTGGGAAGGATTTAGACCTCAGCTAGACCAATCCCCTCATTGTACAGATGGGGAAAGCGAGTCACAGAGAGCCTCAGAGTGTGGTAATGGGATTATGGAAGAGCTTGGGCTCTTACACAGACTGGATTGACTCCAGCTCTGCCACTTCCTAGCTGTGTGACCCCGTGAAAGTTGCTTGACCTTTCTGAGCCTCCTTTCTCTCATCTGCACGTCGGATTGTGAGAATTAATGAGGTAAATCCTGTAAATCTCTAATTCAGCGCCTGAAGCTTAGACAGGGCTGAATAAGTACATTTGGTTTACTCTTATTAGCATGTTGGAACATCCCTCATTATCATTAATAGCAGAGCTGGGTTTTGGACTCACATTTCTTGACCCTGAACGTGGTTTTCTTGCCACTCTGCCAGGCGGCCTCTGCTGAGAGTGTTTGCTCACACGGAGCGTGCAGAGCAGAGGACCGGGCGACTAAACACCGACGTCAGTGAGTCACCCAGGAAGACTGGCTTGGTGCTGGGACCTCAGGCAGGGCCTGGAGGGAGGCAGAGGGAGAAAGTGGAGACCCTGCGGCAGGGGTGAGACTCCCTGATGGAGTCGGCCTCCCTGCAGCCAGGCGGCCCTCAGTGCCGGACTCCCTACCCCGAGGTCAGAGCTGGCCAAGGGCTTAAAGAGCTGATGGAGTGTTTGTAGCTGTCCAGACCTCTGGAACAGGCTGATTATGCTAAGGCAAGTGTCGGCTAGCCGGAGGATTTATGGGGCAGTGAGTCACTCTCTGACTGCTCTGGGTTATCACGTCCTTTCCGGAGACCTCAGAAATGTGTGTCCGATTTCTGTTCACTGATGCCACTCGGTCCTGGGCACTGGCAGGTCCTAGGCCCTGGCACGAGTCAGGAGAGCCTCTCTTGTCCTCATTCCCCCCTCCTACCTGCACACGCTCACCCTCTACCCGACTGGGTGTTCCCTTCCTCCTTCCTCGCAGAGTTCCTTAGGGGACCCCTGGACCTGGGTGTCCTCTGCACTCTGTGTGGGCGGGGGGAGGCAGGAAGTTAGGCCCCATGTTATCAGCCTGGGCTCAGGTGGTGGTGTGTAACTGGAGGTCAGATGGACCTGTGATCCCTCCGTCGGCCTTACAGCTTTCCTACCTCTGTGCCGTTGCCTGTGCTGTAGTTCTGTCTGGAATGTGGCTTCCCTATTCCAGATAATCTCAGCAGGATCCCCCACTGCCTCACTTTCAGTGTTTCTATTAGGCTTTCAAAAGCTGCCTCCTCCAGCAAGCCCTCCCAGATTGACCATTAAAAGACTTCCCAGAGCATATTCTCACCTTTCTGCTTTCTCTTGCATATCATAAATATTTGTTAATTAACTCAGAAAGTGTTTAGGAATACCTGCCAGATGTCCTGCTCTGGCAACCCAGGCCCCCACGGCCCCCCAATCCTGTGAGGAAGGGAGGTGTGAAATAAACACCTGTATAAATACGACTATGATAAGTCTGCAGAGTGACCTGGCCTAATCTGAGGGCATCTGATAGGCTTCTGAGGAGAGACTGTGAGGAGAGACTGAGGGTGTGCAGGATCCCCTTGGCAAAGGGGGCCTCCATTCCAGGCAGTGGGAACAGCCTATGCCAAGGCCCTGTGGCAGGAGGGACTGGTAATTCTGAAAGTCTCACTGAAGACACTGCGGTTGGAGCCCAGAGGATGGATCATGAGAGGCCATAGGGGCCTTACCAAGGAACTAGGCTTTTATCCCCAAGCCCTAGGAGCTGTGAAAGGGGGTAGAGCTGGTCAGTGCAAGATCTGATCTGCTTTTTCAAGGACCCCTCTGGATGCCCTTGGAGAATGGACAAGGAAAGGGTGGCAAGACTGGAGATAGCAAAGCTGCAGGGGCTCCTGGGAGTGTCTAGGAAGGGCCAGTGCCACCTCTCCAGCTGGACAATGGGATCCTTGTGGGAGGAAAGTCCCTTCCAGGACTCAACACATGGGGAGGCCCAGGGAATACACCACGAACAAGACTTGACCAGCAGTCTTCCCCCATCAAAAGCAATTTGTGTTCCACAGTTTGCTTTGGTAAACTCCTGCCCTCTCTTTCCTTCTGGCTAAGGGCAGGGCTGTCCCCTGGTGGTCAAAGTCCAAGCAATAAAAACCATGACAATGACCATGATGATGTTAGTAGCTAATGTTTACAAGTGCCGGGAAATGGGCTAAGTTCTTTACATGCATGATCTCATGGACTTGTTACAACAACCTTGAGGTGGCTACCGTTGTCCTCATTCTATAGAAATTGAAACAGACTCGGATGGTTAGGTCACTGGCCTTGGGCCCATAGCTTAAGCCCATAGCCATTAAGCGGTGGAACCCTTTGCTACCATGCCCCTTGGGGGAGGGCGGGCGAAAAGTATTTTCATTTTACCTGCGCATTCCTGGAGTTTTAGGCATGGTGATGGCAGAAGGAGAAATGTTTGGGGCATGGGTCTCCGGCTCTGGGTAGGGCTGGGCTACTGAGGAACAATGTGCTGGGCTACAGGACTCCCAAGAAAGCACATGTTCAGGGAGCTAGAAAGGCCAGTTTTTAGGGTGTGAGAGGAGCAAATAGGATGTTCTGGGATTCTGGAACAAAGTAAGATCCCTCACAGGGATCAGGGGAACTATGGTAGCAGCAGCATTTTCTGCCCTTGGACCTGAGATTTGGGCTCCTAGCTCTTTGAACCTGGCTCTTTGGGCCACTTTCCCTTGGCTTGTGTGTCATTCTGTGTGTGCCTGGTAAAAGCTGAGTATGTATGTGTATTTTTATCTTTATTTGCATGTTTCACGACTGCATGTGTGTATTTGTATGTGTGCTCGCCGATGTGTGTGTATCTGTGGGTGGTGGTGGTGAGGAGAGGTGTGTGTTTCTTCGTGGGCACACCCCCCTTATGTGTCTTTGTATGCATGCATGCCCTTGAGTCCGTGTGCGTTTCTGACCGTGTGCAGTTCTCCGTGTGCACGTGTTTAAGTGTGGTTAACCGATGAGTGTTTAATGCAAGAGTGACCCTTATGTGCCAAGGTCTAGCCCCCTGCTGACTCATGGCTCATGAATTGGTTCTTTTTTGTGTGACCCAAGTAATCTGGCTGCCCTCACTGGGTAAGCTGGAGCGTGGAGGTCTGAGGTTCAAAGGAGCAGGTAGTGGCTATGTGTCATGTGGGCAGAGGGTGGCCTTCGAGTCAGTGGCTACCAGGAAGGCGCTGACTTAATCCTGGCTTCGGGTGCCTCCCTTCTGTTCCTTGTCAAGATGTCTGACCTTCTCCATTAGTGAGTCATTCCCCGCTGGGACCCTCTTGGAGGGATCCATACCTCCCAGAAGCCCGGCAGCCTGCTGAGGGCTGAGCCCCAGAAACAGGGAAGGAAGCCAGGAAGGCAGGAGGAACTGTGCATCTGAAGGACTCAGGCATAGCCAGAGAAGTCGCTGGTGCTGTTAGTGCCTGGCCTGGGAGATCCCAGCTGTGGAAGGCAGCTGCTCTAGCTTCCGTTTCTTATATTTATTTATTTTTTTGAGAGAGAGCATGAACAGGGATGGGAGAGAGGGAGAACCAGGCTCCCCACCGAGCAGGGAGGGAGCCCGATGTGGGGTTCGATCCCAGGATCCCGGGATCACGACCTGAGCTGAAGGCACACACTTCACTGACCGAGCCACCCGGCACCCCACAGTTCAGTTTTTTATTTTTTTTATTTACTTAATCTTTTTAAAAAAATATTTTATTTACTTGACAGAGATCACGAGTAGGCAGAGAGGCAGGCAGAGAGAGAGAGAGGGGGAAGCAGGCTCCCTGCTGAGCAGAGAGCCCGACATGGGGCTTGATCCCAGGACCCTGGGATCATGACCTGAGCCGAAGGCAGAGGCTTTAACCCACTGAGCCACCCAGGCGCCCCAGCTTCAGTTTCTTAGACTTCCCGAGTGTCTGTGCCGGAATGGAGCTTGGTGATCACCCAAGCCAGCCCTTACGATACAGAAGGGAAGACTGAGGCCTGGAGAGAGGAAATGTGGGGAGGCTGAGAGGTTCTTGAAGGCTGGGGTGCTGCAGAGAGCACTGGGTAGGGAGACAGGGCACCAAGATTCTGCCGTGCTCTGCCACTGCTTTGCTCAGTGACTCTGAGCAAGTGCCCTGCCCCCCGCGCCTTGGGTGCCTTGTCCGTACGGTGCGGACCTTGGCCTGGGGGCCAGATCTGGGCCCTGCAGCTCTCCCTGTGACTCTGGAAGCGGCACCTCTTCCTGGAGCCTGAGCCTGCTGAGGCGTCGGGATGGCCTGCCAGCCAGTGTCCCCCGCCAGTCTCCTCTCCTGGGGCTGAGAGAGGCGGAACTATCTAGATGAGGTCTTCCCCTCCCTTTCTTGTGCTTTGGGTGTGATTTTGGCATTCGTGCAAAGCTGCAGAAAGATCCTGAGAGACACACCTGTTAAAACAGCTTCCTTCCTTGAAGGCTGTTTGGGCACAGGCCTTAGAGACAGCTGCTGGGGGAGGAGCGGGGCCTGGGCCGAGGGAGAACCCACTGGGTTCTGCCTCCATTCGGAGCGAGGTCTCAGTGGGAGTCAAAGGCAGGTCAGGAAGGGGAGAGGGCAGTGAAGACAAGATGGTGGATGCAGCCCCAAAGAGATGGTGGAGTTGGGGGGAGGGACTCACCCTTGACAGAGCGCCTACTATCTGCCAGGCACAGGGCCTGGCGCTTCACACTCAGGTTCAAAGATGGCTCCAACACCAGCGGTGACATGCCACCTCTGGGTTGCCAAGTGGTGGCTCTGGAATGCAAACCCATGGTCTCCTCTATACTGCCTAGGTGACTCTTGCGTGAGGCATATGTGAGGCTGGGCCTGGGCAAGGCGTCCCCGCCCTGAGCAGCCATCCCCTCCCCTGTGGTCAGGGAGAGAGGGCACTTCCCTTCTCTCCTCTGGTCTGGCCTGTGGTCCTGGGTGGTTGGGGCTGAGCTGTCAGTTCCCAGTCTGGCTTTCGGGGCCTGTATGCGGGGGCGTATGAGAGGGCCCCCACCCTGCCCACCCCAGGGGCTAGAGCAGAGCCCCCAGCTGGACCACCTAAGAGCTCTGTCACTTCCAGCAAGTGGCATAACTTCTCCGAGCCTCTGTTTCCCCACCTGCATTCGGCAGCACACCTCCTCCCTGCGTTCCCAATAACAGGCATGGGGCCCTTCTGGGCCTCCCTCCGAGGGCTTGGGAGGGGTCTGCTGGGTGCTCCGAGGCAGTGACCCAGCAGAGTAGGATATCTACAACTTGGTCCTCTCTCTCCATCGGCCTCACTTGGAATCGACTGAAATGGGGGAATGAACAAATCCTGTGTCTGGAATTCTTTCAGGCCCTTGAGAAAGTTTCTCAGAAAATCCCGAGGAAGGGGTGAGCAAGGTTAGGGCCGGATGTTAGGATGGGGGCATGTGGCAGGAAATGGGTGGGGGAGCTGCCGAGAACTGGGGTCCTTCCCTCCAGGGAACCCAGGGGACTCGTGGGGATTGGCTGGAAAGGGCAGCTGGCTGTCACAGAGAGGGGCAGAGGCTACATAGCCGTCCCCGCCCAGTCTCGAGGGCAGCAGCCTCGGGCACAGGGGACCGTGGCCATGGGCTGGGTTCGTAGAGGCTGTACATCCCATCTGGCAGGTTCCGTCCTCGCAGAGCGCGCTGGCGCTCGCTGAGCTTTCAGTCCCTGCTCTGGTGAATGAAAGCTGAGGCCTCCCTCTGAGCAGCCCCGGCCGCCCCCGGCTCACACACTTTGTACACTGGGAGTCTCTGTGAGGTTGCTGTAGAAAAAAGTGCTTGTTTAAAAGCGTTCAAAACTACCAAGCAGGATGACATTCCGTGGCTCCAGGATCATTTTGCAAGTGTGTCCATTCATCCACAAGGCATGACACCAGCCTGTCCCTGCTGCGAGACAGCCTTCAGGCCCCTGGGGGAGCCCAGACAGACTCCCACCCATGGTGGTCATGTGCCTTCTCAGGGCAAAAGTCGTTGTCTGTGCTCCCGCCAACATCAGTAATGATAATAGTAAAACTGGCAATGATTGCGTGTAGTGGCTGAATATTTGCTATTTTACCGGCGATAGCTTGCCTCATTTGATCCTTCCCACAACCCTATAAAGTAGGATCATCATAAGTCTGTTTTACAGAGAGGGACACTGAGTCTGGGAGTAGGCCGCTAGCTGAGAATGGGGAGCGGAGGTGGGGGTGGGTAGGCAAACCAGGGCTCAGAACTGGCTCCGTGGCAGTCCTAGAAAGTGGACCTCAAGAACCTTGCTTTTCTGAAAGAAGGGACACAGTTTGCTTACTCCCTCTCACTAAGGTTGGCTTGGGTTTAGAATAAGATTTTCTGACTTGAAGATGCTTCTTGAATTTGGAACTGCAGCCGCCTCCAGAAATCACATCCCTGGACCTGCCCATGAAGGGAAGGGAGAAAAAGCTCGTCTCTCTTCATCCAAGGCCAGGGCTGGCTGAGAAGCCGTCCTTGACCCTCCACCCCAGGAAAGAGGTCAGTAAGCAAGCTGTGAGGCTGGGCAGAGTTGGGAGTCTGGGGTCTTTAATTAGCCTTGCTGTGTGATTTTGGGAAAGTCCTCGCCCCTCTCTGGGTCTCATTCACCCTTTTATCCGGTCTTCTGGATCTGAGTCCCCTTCCAACTGTGGCTTTCTGGGATGATGAGCATTTGCTAAGCCCGCTACGTGCAGAGCGCTGAGTTGGGTCCTCTAGTGGAAACAGGGTCCTTCAGGGTGTGACGAAGGGTTAACAGGGACCTTCCCCATTCCCCTAAAGAATCACTCTCCCAATGGATAGGAGCCCCCTGTCCTCTTATTAATCTGCACACTGCTTCCTTATAGTTGGTTACTGTGTCTAGCACATAGTAGGCTCTGGATAAATATGAATGAATGAGTTAATGAATGTTACAGAGAGTCTGAGACCCCAAGGTCATGCTTGGTTTGGTGGGGGATGGTAGTCTTCAGGGTGGAGGCAGCTTGTCAGAGGAGCCTTAAGTCTAGCCCTAGTGGGAGAGGTGGGGAAGAGGAAGTGACACTCATCCCACTCAACCTCCTAGAAGGAAGAAGGTTTAAAAAAAAAAAAAAAACACCCAAAAACTCAGAAATAGGATAAAGCTGTCAATAGCTACCTAATGACTACATAAATTGTGGAAAATGCCTCATGGTCCTTTGTACTACAAGAGTGTAAAAATTGTGAAATTTTTCTCGGTGTAGAAAATAAAAACCAAGACAAAGTACAAACCCATTGGGGAACTTGCTTGACAACACCTGTGAGAGAAGAACCCCTCCAAGTTTGCCAGGTGCATCTCCCCTCCCCGCCGAACCGGCATGAGGCCAAGGTTGGGGGCGCCCAGAGCTTACACAGAAGTGCAGATTCCTGCCTCATGCCGAGGCTCCCGGAGAGCCTACTGCTCCTGGGCCTGCCACCCTTTGTGGTCCCTCTCCATTGGGGTTCGCTCTCTGGAGGAGGGTCCCTCCTGTGGTCCCTGACACCTAAGAGATATTTGCTGAACTACAGCTGATTAGAGTAGCTTGGGTGACACCGAGCTGCCAAGTAAAGAGGCATTTGGACCCCACTGCCTGAGAAGGCCTAGATGAGGTGGTGATTGGCGGCGGCCCTGGAGGATGTGCGGAGTTCTGGTGGGTGCCACAGGGATAGGTCTCCTCTGGATGGGAGAAACCGAGGGAGAGGAAGAGTTAAGGGAAAGCCTGAAGAGAATGGGCAGGGTGGGGGTGGGGGTTCTCTGGAAAAAACTCTGGCAGTAGGCTGGCCTGGAAATGGTGTGTCCTTGGGCAAGTCATCTTACCTCTCTGCTGAGCAGGATTTCTTCATTTGCAGAAAGAGGTAATGGGTTTCTGTCATTTTCTTGTTTGTGTGGGGGACATGAGATGATGTGTCCAGCTAAGGGTTCACCTCATCATGACTAGGGTGCTGGGGTGCAGAGATGGACAGATCCAGCATAGGGCTTGGCCTATAGCAAAGGTCTACCTCTGAATTCTTTATTGTATGACAGATGAAATGTGATCAGCTCGCGTACTTGATTTCAAAATGAGTTGCTCTCCCCTTTGCTTCTGTCCTTATACCACCTGGAATTGAGGCTGGGGTGGCGGGGTGAGACCCCAGAACTCCTTGCAATTCCTCCCCAAGGGAATTCTTGCTTTCCACGAGTTTTCCTCTTCCTCCAGCCTTCTGTAGTTGCAAGTCCTGGACACCCCAGGCTGTGGCTCTGAGCCCCTAAATCTTCCCTCCCCTATAAAGGAAGCACTAGTCAACCTGCCTGCTGTCTCTTCCTTGTGTCTTCCATGGGACCAGTAGCTCCTGGGGTTTGGGGATGGGATTAAGCTCTGTCCTGTGAAGATGGACAGATGAAATGGCCTGAATGGGGGCCCTGGCTGAGGTTTGCCATACTCCTCCTAGGAGCGGACCTTTACCCACCATGGGTCATGAATGGGGGTCTGCAGCAGCCTGCCAAGCAAAGGCCCAGCCTTCTCTCAGGCGTGGCTGCTAATCTTGCAGCAGGCACTAGGCATACTCAGCAAACCCTTCAGCCTCTGCCCCTTGCCTGAGTTAGGTGCTAGGGACCCTGTCCCTGAGGTGGTTGCCCCCGCTGAAATACCAAGGTTCCAGGCAAGCGGCTTCTCCCTGAGGGTCGCCTACTGAAGGAATGGCACACAGGCTAGGGGGCCAGGTGGCCAGGGTACTACCAGGCGCTGGCCCCAGAGGACCGATCACACGCCTTCCCTCAGAGCCTTAGTTTTCCTCATCTGTAGGACCTCATGAGTGGAGGACGACACAGTGTCAAGCCGGGACGGGGTGCGGGCCGTGGATTCCTGTGGGTGGGTGGGGGCGTGCCCTCGTCGAGGGAAGGGGTGAGGGGGCCCGCCACGTCCCCGGCCCCGGCGCAGGGAGGGGGGAATCCCTGCCCCTTCGCAGCCCCGCCCCCTCGCCCCCAGCACACCCCCAACCAACCCCCGCGCTCGGGGGGCTCGGGCTGCCTCGGCCGCGGCCGGCGCGGCTCGGCTCGCCGTCGCCATGGCAACAGCGGCTTAGGGGGCGGGGGCGACGTGGCGGGCTGGGCCGGGCGGCGGGCGGCGCGGGGTGGGCTGGGCCGCGCTGCGCGGGCCGGGCCGTCGGCGCTCGGTCGGCGGGCGGGCGGCGCGGGCCGCGAGCAGCTGGGGCCGAGCCCGAGCCCGCGCCCGCCCTCGGCCGCGCGGCCGCCCGAGCCAGGGCGCGGGTCCCGCGCGGGTCCCGGGCCCGCCGCCGCCGCCGCCGCCGCGCTAACCCCGCCTCCCCTTCTCCCTCTTGTCGCCCCGCGCGCAGGGCTTCCTCAGCCGCCGCCTCAAGGGCTCCATCAAGCGCACCAAGAGCCAGCCCAAGCTGGACCGCAACCACAGCTTCCGCCACATCCTGCCGGGGTTCCGGAGCGCCGCCGCCGCCACCGCCGCCGCCGCCGCGGACAATGAGAGGTGAGCCCGCCGCCACCAGCGCCCGGCCCGGCCTCCGCGCGCCGCCGCCCCGGGATGCGCCCCGGAGGGCGCGGGGACAAAGCGAGAGCCGGGGCTGGGGCGCGCTGGAAGCGGGAGGACACCGCACGCCGCCCTCCGGCAACTTGTGGGGCCACCTCGGACGGGGGGCGGTGCACGGCGGGAGGACCTTTCTCTCTCCCCGCGGGGCGAGGGGGGGTGCCCGCGGCCCGGGGCGAGGCCGGGCGGGAAGTGCCCTCGCCGAGAAGTCCTGCCTCGTCTCGCCGAGGTGGGCATTGTTTCCCGGGCGGTGCAGTGCCCGGAGCTGGGGACCGAAGTGGCGCCTCCACCCCCAGGACCCATCCCCCTGCCTCTGGAGCCCCCGGGTGTCCGATACAAAAGGCATTTTCGGCTGGGTTTTGCTGAGACCCAGTGGTGAGGAAAAGGGTGAACATCTGGAGGGGAGGAGCAGGGGGCTGGGCCGCTTAGGGGGCACATCTGCTCTAAGTAGGGCGCGTGCTCCGCTGGGGGCTGGGGTGAGCCGAGGGGGCAGTACCAGGGACTTGGAGCTCTGGGGCATTGCCTGAGGCTAGGGAAGAAGGGCCTCATCCTCTCCCAGCCGGGGCAGCTGCTTCCCTCCTTTACCTCTCTACTCCCAGGGGTGTCTCCTGTTCCCTGTTTCCTTTTCCTGGGCAAGCCAGGAGCAGGTGTGGAAATTCCAGGGGGAGGTGGCTTGTGGGGCAGAGGAGGAGAGGGAGGAGGTGGTTCAGCCTGCTCCCAGTCACCAGCAACAGAGCAGGCTTCAGCTCGCAAGGGCAAGCCATCCTGTCCGCGTGCGGGGGCACTGGGCGGATACAGTCTCTCCACCGGGGTCCCCCTCCTTGAGCTGTACCAGCCACGGCACCTTTCTGCTTGGGCACAGGTACTGTGATAGATTCCGGTGCCAGTTAGAACGTGCCCCTGCTCAGCTAGCGGAGGTGAAAGAACAGGCAGGCACCAAGGAGCCTTTTCAGCATTCAGCCCCGACATCTCAGGCCCCTGGCATCTGCCCTCATAGGGCTGTGCCCCTGTGTATGATTGGCAAGTTGGCACTCCCTGTAGGGGAGGCACAGGTAGAATAAAAATGTCTCTCCTCCCCGTTGGTTCCAGCAGGCAGAGGAGTACAAGTTACAGCCCAACTCCTGCCCAAGGTTGAGTGGCTGTTTAACTGACCCCTAGCATCTTCCTGGAGAGCACCCCTCCCATCCCCGGGGAGAATTACTAGACCTTTAATTTCCATCAGCCCAGAGGGGCTCTCTCCATTGCGTCCCCACCGCTGCCTGCGGCTGGTTTCCTTGCCCCAGCCACCAAGCCCAGCCTGAGGCAGGACCCTCAGCCTTTCTCTGATGGCCGTGGTGCCCCAGGGGACCAGGCGTGCCCTGGCAGGAGCATGCAGCCAGGCCGGAGCTCAGCGCTGGGTGCAGCCACTGCGTCTTTGAAAATCTCGCTTCCCATCTTTGTTATTGTCTGGGCGGCAGGCCACCCGGTTTGCTGCTTTCCTCCCTCCGCCCGGCCCCTGCCTCCGGCTTTCTCCCCCAGGAACATGCCCTTCTCTGCGCTTTCCTTGGCGGGGGTCAGGACCCTCTGCACCCGCATGCGGGGGCTTGTGTACGTACCCCGTTTTGTGTGCATGTGTCGGTTGTCCGGGGAGCAGGAGAGACAGCAGGCGGTCCGGCCTCTGAGTGTGTCTGTCCTCCCGGGAGCAGACAGCACGCATGCCATGTTTACCTCCCTCCAGCGGGAAGCCTGCACCAAGAAGCCGACCAAGAAGCCGGCAAGTGTTGGCTGGCAACCCGGGCTCCGGGCTGGAGGTCGGGGCATGGCCCAGATGACCTCTAACAGGTCCTGCCCAGCTTGGTCTCAGGTCAGGTCAGCCTTGCCACATGCCTGCGGGGTGAGGGGTTGGGGGGGGTGGGGGTTCGGGAGGGAAACTCTAAGCCTGTTTCTAGAAACGGTGTTAACAGTAGCTGTTGGAGCAGAATGTCACTGGCAGTGGTGTGGGATTGTCTTATTAATTTTCTATAAACAAAATCTGGTTCGGTGGCTTCTCTGGCACAGGAAGGGAGCCCGGATTTCTCACGGATAGGCAGAGAGACCGAGTTTGAAATCCCTGGACCCAGCCTTGGAGCTAAAATAGGCTTTGTCAGGAGACTGGGATCTCCTGCTTTACTGCTTTGCTTAGAAATAATGGCTTTCTCAGCTGCTTTGGGGATGGATGGGCAGATATTTCTCTCCGGTAGATGCTTCTCTGGGGCAGTCCCTGGAGTCGTCCTGTGTGGAGTTTACTGAGTAAAACCAACTGGTGGAACCCCCCTCCCCAAACGCTCATGGTCAAACCTGGGTGAGTGGAGAGGAGCCTCCCTCCACTCCGATGTGCTTTGGTTGTGCCGTTGAAGGCTGGGAGGACAGAACGGGCTGCCTTTGGCTTGGCCTTACAGTGAGGAGGGGTTTGGATCCTAGTTCCCTGGGACCCCCATGGGGGCTGCCGCGTTTCTGGCCGGGGAGGGGGTGAGTGCAGCCTCAGTGAGGAGATAGGCATTGGAAGGAGGGCAGGAGCTTCTAGGGTAGCAAGTGTGAGCCCTGGTCCCCATGGCTTCCTCCTGTCAGTGAACAGTGTGGGGGCATTCTGGGGTGGCCACTTGGATTCAGACTTTGGATAACGCTGTCTTAGAGCCGCTGAAGCGGCTTCATTGCATGCCGTCTGCTGTGCTCTGCAAACTGCTGTGTTGTGGAGGCTATTTTTTGTGCTGGAATTCTCTCATCTGGAGGCTAGAAATCAGTTGGTTCTGTGCTGGGATCTTTTGGCTCCCTGGGAAAGGAGTCTGGCCTCTGAGTTCTGCTGGTTAAGGAAGAGGGCCTGTGTCCTGATTGTGAGGCCGGGGTCAGGCCAGCCAGGACTTGGGGGCACAGCTGGGTCCTGGGAGTCTTGAGGGCCACAGGACAGGCTTGAGCCTTTGTACTTATTCTCCTGAAATGGCTTAGGGGACGTTTCCAACTGGTCTGCAAAATCCCTGGCCCCCTTAGACACTGATTTCTTTGGATGTTTTGGAAGTAAGCACCACGGACAGGTAATCATGTCTCCTGGATGAGGGAAATGAATGCTGCTCAGGGATTTTCCAGGTGAAAGGCGTGTTGGCAGAAGCGTTTTTGTTTTGTAGGCTGGAAATGTTGCTGCTTCATTTACAAGCTGTCTTAATGTTGGTAAAAGCCATCTAGGATGTGGTGGTTCTATCTTCCCAGAAGATAATTTCCAAGTCACTCGTTTATTAATGTTCCTCAGTAGCTAGGAGGGTCAGCTGGCAATATTACACTTCCTCGGTGCTACTGTTTCTGTGTGACTCTGGCCCCCCCGCGGGTGCTGAGAGTATGCCCTCTCTGGCTCTCAACCCATCCCCCTACCCCTGTAGTTACTCTGAAGTGGCTGCACCCCCACTTCCCATTCTTCCCAGCTGGCCTGGTGCAGAGCTGATCCTGTAAACGTGGGCAAGCCAGGCGCAGGCATGCAGGGCTGCTGTGTGCAGAGTTAAGAGATTGATGACCCCTTCTCAGGAATATGTGTGTTGCCTGGAGTTCCCACACCCGAAAGTTTCTAATGGTGGGATTCCAGGCAGAGTAAAGCTAGGGAGGGAGATACTTGGAAGTGGGGGTGGGGGCCTTCAGGAACTCTCAACTGGCCCAGAGGAGGCAGCAGTCAGTTCAGTCCCTCTGGGTGAGGCAATCCCTGGGGAGGGGAGGGGAAGCTTAATGGGAAACGGAGATCCATTTTCCTGCTCTAGTTATTGACAGTAGGTGCAGGAGGAGCTGATGGGGCCTGGCCTTTCTTGCCTCTCTCCCTCCCGTTCCATAGACAGGGAGTGTCTGGTCCTCTCCCTTCCCCTGGGTGATGTCGAGATGATTGTGCAATTTAGACAGTCTCTGGGAATAATGGGAAGTGTGTGATCTTTGGCTTTGAAGCCAGGCATTCTTTGGGCAAGTAGTGTAACCTTCCTGAGCCTCAGTTTGCACATCTGCAAAATGGGTCTCATGATGATAATATGATTGGAAACATTAATATATTCGGCACGTGTTTAATAGAAAGTGTCCCATTTGGTGCTGTTTCCTAGGCAACTAACACCAGGTCTTGCACATTTCTTAAATGTTTCTTAAATGTTATTAAATAAATAATAATATGTGAAAGAGGCTAGACTAGCATTTTCAGTAAGTGAGAGTTACCATCAGTGGGAAAAAGTCACTTCATTTTAGATAAGCCTCTGTTTTCTTATCTACAACGTGGGACTAATATCAGGCAATCATGCTGTGTTCTTTTGAGGTTCAAGAGAGAAACTGGATGTTGCTGTCTCTGGAAAGGTGAAAAGGGTTGTGCAGAAAATCATTATTACCTTGAATATAAGAAATAGAATGACCCTCATTCCTGTCTATACCATAGGGGGTGGGGCTGACAAACTTTTCCTCTGTGTATTTCAAAAGTCCACTGTTCTGGGGATGCCGGGGTGGCTCAGTTGGTTAAACGTCTACCTTTGGCTCGGGTCATGATGCCAGGGTCCTGGGATCGAGTCCTACATTGGACTCCTTGCTCAGTGGGGAGTCTACTTCTCCCTTTGCCTCTGCCTCTCCACCTGCTTGTGGTCTCTTTCTCTCTCTCTCTGATAAGTAAATAAAATATAGAAAAAAAAAGTCCATTGTTCCATTTATGTTTGGACCATACTTGTTTTTAATAATTTAAATGTTTAGGTTATATCCAGTGTTTTTTTTTTTTTTTTCCTAATTAAAAATGATGCTGGTATTCAAATATTTATCTTTGTTCATGTCTCTTTTTCCTCTGGGTCAGTTTTTAGAAATGGAATTACTAGGTCAAAGAAGATAAACAGTTTCAGGTTTTTGATAAAAAATGCCCCCCACGAAAAAGCCTGTAGTAATTTATATTCCCCAATGATTTTTGAGAGTGCCCACCTGTTTCCTCACATCTTTAAAAACATTGGGTGTCGGGGCGCCTGGGTGGCTCAGTGGGTTAAGCCGCTGCCTTCGGCTCAGGTCATGATCCCAGGTCCTGGGTTCGAGCCCCACATCAGGCTTTCTGCTCAGCAGGGAGCCTGCTTCCTCCTCTCTCTCTGCCTGCCTCTCTGCCTACTTGTGATTTCTCTCTGTCAAATAAATAAATAAAATCTTTAAAAAAAAAAAAACATTGGGTGTCATTAAAACAATCTTTGTCTTTCAAATAGGCAGAAAAATGGCATTTCTTTGTTATTTGCATTTCATTGCTTGTTAGGGATTGAATATTATTTTCTGGAGTTTAGTGGCCAGTAGTTGTTGTTCTTCTTTTGAGTCTTACCTAATCCTGTCTTTGCCTTCTGAACATTCTTAAACAAGCCCCTTGAAGCATTCTTAGTTGCCCTCTGTGGCCTCCCTCAGCTCTCAGAGGCCCCATGTAGGTGGATCTTTGTTAAATGGGCTCCTGCCTTCTAAGGAGTATTGTAGGGAATTCATTAATTACCCTCAAGAAGGACTCAGCCAGCGCTCCTCTCCCTTCTTCCCTCCCCTCCAGAAGAGAATCAGGTTTAATTCTTAATCTGATAATTATCATAAGGAGGCCTGGCATTTACACAGCACTTTGCAAGGTCTTCTGCCCCGCAAGGTAGGTGGGCAATGAAAGGGCTATTAGGTTGATGGAAACTGAGGCATGCAGTCAGAGGCATGGAGGTGGGACCATCACAGAAGCCGGGCCTGGTGACCAGGTCCCAGCCCGTCTGCTACATTGTACTTGGAGCCCATGGGCACTTTTGTGGAGGCAGGGCTGACCAAGGCCATGCACATAAGCACGTGATTCTGAGCCTCATCTCTGGAGAGGGAGGGGAAAGCCACAGAACATGACCTGGACATAGGGAAGAACCAATTTATTTTTTGCTTTCTCATTTTTATCGCCCTTCTTTTAGATCAGTGGCTCCCTCGTGTATCTTCCAGAGATCGGAGCTGGGCATTATTTTTAGGAATGGTGGAAATTAGCTAGTGGGAATGTGATCAGCCCCAGGCTGGGCTTTCAAAGGCTGGAGAAGCCTTTCTTTTGCAGAGGCTTGTAAGCATGTGTACATCTGTGCACGCATGTTTTTGTATGTCTTGCAAGTATGTACCTGCCTTCATGAAGGTGTGTGTGCATTATATGTAAACGTCCTTACGCACGAGTGTGCGTTTGAAATGACTGATGACATGTAAAGTGTTTGGAACAGTGCCCGGTGCTTCATTCTGGGCTGGACCATATGAAGTGGCTGTTTTTGTAGGTCGCATACAGACATGGTTCAGTCTAGTAAGTGCTCACTAAGGGTTGACTGCTATCCTTATTGTTGTCTGTTTTCTTATGTGTACGTGGCTACCACTGTGTGTGTGCATTTGCATACACTGTGTGTAGAGTGTGTTCTGTGTTTGAGCTCTCACACGTGCACATCTGTGTGCAGTCTCAGTCTAAGTGTGTGCCCTTGAGGTGGCCAATTTCGTGAACAAACTGCCCGCCTGCTTGGGGAGAACCTCAGGGTTTGGCATATATATACCTGCCCATCAGAACAGCTGCCACTTTAAAAAAAAATTTTTATTTATTTATTTATTTGACAAAGAGAAACACAGCGAAAGAGGACAAATACGCAGGGGAGTGGGGAGGGAGAAGCAAGATTCCTGCCGATCAGGGAGCCTTATGCTGTGGAGGGGAGCCTGATGCAGGGCTGGATCCTAGGACCTTGGGATCATGACCTGAGATGAAGGCAGATGCTTAACCGACTGAGCCACCCAGGTGCCTCCAGGCGCCACAGGACAGCTGTGTTCTTAATCCCCTGTGCCTTCAGGTGCTAGCAGAGCCCACGCCTGGGGTGCCAAGGAGCCTGTCATCTTCTCCACAAGTAACCTGCCTATTTCCAGGGCCCTATGTCTGAGGATATGCAAATTGACTCTTTAATGGAATTCCTTTGCAAAATATTACTTGAACCAGAAAGTTAATTACCAGGCTTTAATTAATGGCTATTTTAGAAGGCCACAGAAAAGAGCTGGAGATCATAGGGGGACCAAAAAGGCAAGAAGGAAAATATTCAGTGCCCCTGGCTGGCTTGGCGACTCTGTCCCAGGTGGCAGGGCACACTTAGCTCTTTCCCTACCCTGACCTGCCAGCTCACCATCCTGTGGTGGTCGGCTGTGGGTGAGTGAAAGAGAGCCCCCTTGTATGAAGATACTCTGGTCTTCTGGCCATCAGCCTGTCCATCTATGAGGAATGGCCTGGGCCGCATTCCCAGCCTGGGGGTGGGGCGTGAGAGGAGCTGTGGATAGCTGTGGAGGCCCAACCCAAGCCCCAGCCCTCTGAAACCTCTGAGCAGCCAGGTAACATTGCCCAGACCTGAGCTGTGGAATGGACAGTCACTGGCCACTCTGCTTAAAGAGTAACCCTTCCCTGCTTCTCCAGTGCCTTCGGGCTGCTTCCTGCAGTCCTCCGACCCCTGCCCCTTCCAAGAGCCTGAGAGCCTGAGGCAGCTTCCTCCAGGGCCAAACCTCCACCAGGGGCCAGCTCCCTTCTCTGTGTGCTCCCCCTCTGCTCTGGTGAAGTCACCTGTGATCCAGCCTGCTCATCTACCTCAAAGGACAGACCGAAAACTCAGGGGAGATTATTGTGATGGAAACCGTGTGGGAGTTTCCCCCTTCCAGCTGGCAGTGCCAGGAGGGGTGGCCTGTGTTACTGTCCGCTCATGAGATAGAGAGAATCTCTGTTCTTTGTGGGCACGTGTGGGCGGGAGTTTATGGGAAGACACACAGTGTCTCGCACGTAGCACGGGACACAGCCTTGGCTGGCTGCCTGCCATGTCGTGTCTGTAGCTCACACCACGTGCCACACCTGGGCATGCACACAGAAGAGCCTTCCCTGGCATTTGGAAGGCAAACCTTGTGGAAGCCACTATTTGTGTGCCACAGGTCCCCTCTGAGCCAGGTGGGTGGTGGAATGAGGGCCAGGAAGAGAGGGAGACAGGGTCTCCTGCCACAAGGTCCCTGGCAGTCTGCCTGGGAATACCTTGGGCATTCTTGGGGAAGGGTAGGAAGGGACCCCAAGGCTAGAGGTCAAGCCCAGTCCTGGGGGTATGCCAAGAATAGGTCTTCCCCTCCTACCCCCACTTGCACCCGCTCAGGAAGCCTGCATGCTGACTCCTGGGCTTGTCGCCTCCAAGACCTCAGCCGATGGTGGCGGCGTGGGGTGGACAGAGCACTTTGTACCCTGCATGTTGTTGGTGCTCTGGGTTTGCCCAGTGAATAATTGCATGAGCGTCAGTCTTCTAAGCGGGGGGTGGGGGTGTGGGGAGGGTAGCCCCTGAACCCTGCGCCTTAAAGGTTCTTGCAAAGGCAGCCTGAGCAGGGCTTTGCCATCTCCAGCCTCCTTCTGCCTCTTGTACCTTCACTGCCCCAAACCAGGCCAGAGTGGACAGAGGGCACCAATTGTGGGAACTTGGTTCCTAGGCCGGGCTCGACTGCTAACTCCACATGATCAGCCTCAGAAAAGCCACTGGAGCCCTCAGTCTGCTCCATCCCTCCAGTGAGGCTGGGGGGGCAGGAGTCGGTCCAGGTAGAAGGGGCTTAACATTTCTCTGCATCAGATGCCCTGTGGGGTGAGTTATTTCTTGTCACAACGCTTTCCCCCACCTCCCTTTTCTGGTGGGCAGCCCTCCTCGGGGGAGCTGAAGAGCCCTTCTCCGGCCCGCTCTCCAGGCTGGCTCTGGCCACCTGCCAGTTGACTGCCCCTGCCACCTGCCTGTTGGCCTGACCTCTCTCACACCCTCAGGGCCCTTGTTCACAGGCCCGGCCTACTTGTAACAGAGCACACTGGGCAGATACAGATGCCACCCTGGCTGTGCAGGCCCTAATTGGATGCGACGTTGTCTTGGGGAGTTTTCGTACCGAGGGCAGTGAATTAGTGCAGCGTCTCCCTGTGCCCACGGACTAAGGGGAAGTTAATTTCATGCCCTGTCTTTTTGACATTTGTAATCAAAGCTTTGTTTTGCAGCTGCGGACCGTTAGCACGTGAAGGATGTATGAGCCTCAATTATTGTTTCTGGCGAGGGAGGAGATTGATTATTAGATTGTTCACAGCCCCACTCCCTACTCCTTAGACTCCTTCCTGTCTTCTTCCTCGTTTTCCAATTTACCCACATTTCATTCGGAAACTGGGCCCCAGAACAGGCTCTGATTGAAGCCCCACTCACGCCTGGGCCTGGCTCGGTAGCAGGACAGACCAGCCCACCCCAGGGAGGACCTGTGTGATGAAGAGGAATTGCCTGGGGCCCCTGATACAATGCATATTCTTGGGACCTAGCCCAGCCCTTCCAGAGTCAGATTCTGGTGGAGTGATCACGTTTCACCCAGCTTGAGAAACACTGCCCAGAGTTTGTTTCTTTTGCAGGGGCGCAGGAATTGTGCCCCAGCGGTGTGCCAGCGACCTGCCTAGGCACTGCCTGTGCTGTATCCTTATTGATTCCTCATAGTGAGAGGGTTTTTCGTCTCCCATTTCTTAGATGTAGAAACCGAAACTCCAAGAGTGGAGCATAGCTAGCCCAGAGTCACACATTGGGGGACCTCCTTGCCCGGGAATCCGTTCCCTGATTCATGCCTAGAATCCCCCCATTATCATGCCATGCCCCCTCTTTCTAAGCTTAATGATGTTTTTGGAATGAACCTTCCCCTCCTAGAGAAGTGCTGCAGCTCCCTCTTGTGCTTGCGCAGGGCTCCCCTCTGTAAAAAGCTCTCACACTGGTGTCCCTGCTCTCCCAGGGGCACGTCGAGCAGTTAGGGCACGTGTGTCTATGATCGGCATTATAGGGGTGAAGCAGGTGAGGCTTGCACAGGTGGAGCTATAATGTGTCTTCTCACTCCAGGCCCAGTGCTCAGCCTCCCCATGCCACCAAGGCCCATTCGTCTTGCCAGCTCTCCAGTTACAGGTGCGGAAACGGAGGTCCACAGAGGGGTAATCACTACCAGGATCAAGCAGGTGGCAGTCATGTAATTCAAGCCCAAGTGCACCGAGTCAGAGCCCATAGAATAGGATGAGTCACCATTTCAGGACTGGACCACGTGCCTTTGGTCCCCAGCTGAGAGTGGAGGTCTTTGAGCACAGCCTGGAGGGTCTCTGCTCAGGGATCCGTGGCTGTCTATGCAGAGGCCAGGCCTGGTGGGGTGGGGTAGGCTGGTCTGCGCTCTTCACCCAGGAGGCAAGGCACCCACTGGAAGTTGTGGGAGAAGGATGAAAGGGCAGGGGGAGTCTGGGCCTGTGGGCCTGGAACTGGAATTTGAACCCAGGACTGCTGTAAAGTCCCATGTTCTGGGCCACGTAGCTGAGGAGGTCAGTAGTGTGTGTGCCGGAGGCAGTCACCCAGAGTCGGTTCAAGGCCCAGCCGACCTGCTGCTTCTCTCTGAGCCTCAGTTTCCCCATTTCAACAAAACAAAAACAAAAGCTAATGTCCCAGTTCTCAGGATTCTAGGATTCCTGGAAGGAAAGCAGTTAGTACAGGGTGGTATATCATCTTTCCTGGGCTTTGCTGTACCTCCTCAAGGTCCTGAGGCCCCTGGAAATCTCCTGGAGCGGAGCCATAGCAGCCAGGTGGACGGGCGCCTTCCATCTTTGCACCCTTCACAGCGAGCTTCTCTTGGTGCTGGGCTGCCTCACGTGGCCACTCAGGAGGGGCCAGGCTCCTTGCCCGGTGCCTTTGCCTGCATTCTCTCATTCCAGCCTTCCAACACACTATGGGGGATAGGTGCTGTTACTATCCTCATCTGCGGAGAAGAAAATTGAGGCCCAGAGCTACTGAGCAGCTTGCCAGAGTCCGATGGCTCACAAGTGGCAGAACTGGGATTCCAACCCAGGCTATGGGGCTGCGTTATATGAAGTCCTGTTCTGCGTGGTCTGTGTTCACACGCTCGTTCTACAGAAGGCATGCCCGGTCAGTAATATCATCAGTCAGCCACCTGCCTTTATGAAGCGTCTTGTCTCTTGCCAGGAATTGTGTGTCGCGTAGGCGTCATCTCTAATCCTCTTGACTCCCCTGGTTTTATCCTCCGCCCGTCTTCTGGGTGACGAAACTGGCCTCCGAGGGGTAAAATCACTTATCGGGGATTACCCTCCTGATGGATTTAGAATCTAGGTCTCTTTAGATTCAAAGTCCGGGCCCTTTCTAGCGCAACAGCTGACACAACGGGCACGTCCTAGGGTCACCTCCCTCACACCGGCCCTCGTGCTTCATGCTCTTGTCATCCCAGGTTTACAGCCGGGAAACCGCCATTGCACAGCTAGAACGGCAGAGCCGGGTTTGAACCCAAGTAGTCCGGCTCCCACGTTTGTGCTCTTAACTGCTCGCTGCCCAGTTATCGTCCTTCTCCCTGTTCTCCAGGTGAGGAAGCCCAGGCTCTGTCACGTAAAAAAGCTCCTTGCCCTGCATCAGACAGCATATGCACAGCAGAGGTGGGATTCGCTCTTAGATCTTTCTGGACTGGTTTACTGTCTTCCTGCTGAGACAACAGGAGAGCCGCCTGTGGGGGCTACTAGAGGCTGTTATGAGTGCTCAGGTCCTGAGGCCGTCGTGGCGTGGAGGTGAGCCCTTCTCCTGTCCTCCTCTCCAGGATGTGGAGAGTGACTGTTCCCGGCATTTGTACTTAATCAGTGATTATACGTGTCTAGTTCCATGGGCCCCTCAGGGTTCTGGGCTCCCATATTTCTTTTTCTCTTGGCAGAGCTGATGAGCTGTGGCTGCATTTAGATCTATTGATTTGTAATGCTGGGTGAGATCGGGCAGGTGGAAGAGGTTATGCGCTGGCTAACTGGCGTTGTGCAGCACCTCCCTTTCTTCCCAGGGTCAGCACACAGAGGTGACTTTCCTCATTGCCCAGGTGGGCGAAGGGAAAGCAGTGGTGATGGCGGCAGGGACTCCCAGCCAGCCTTTGTTGTGGACCGCTGGGGAGATGGGGAAGCCTGGCACCCATGGGGCCGCTAATCACAGCTGGGGCCGCACTCCTGACTGGTGAGGGCTGTGAGGCCGTTGCAGACCTGAGGTGGTGCTCATCCCAGCTCCCCGAACTGGGAGGGAGCTGCAAGTTGGTGTGGGGCAGTGGCCGGACAGGGTCGGGTGTTCTGCCGGCGGCCCACGCAAGCTGCCCGAGGTGGTCTTGTCCAGTTGCCCTGGGATGTGAAGTCCACGCTTCTTAGGGGTTTTCAGAGTCCAGGGCTGTTGGAGCTGGCAGGGGACTTAGTGAGCAATCTAGCCGGAGTTTCTCAAACTCGGTTTCTGAGGTTCCTAGAGGTAAGGCTAGGTGTTCTCCTCCACCGGGGTCGCGGGCATCCCCGCTCTTGGGGACTCATTCTTTGATCCAGAACATTGACGGCGGGAGAGGCCTTGAAGTAAAGAAACCAGTTTCATCGTGATTAATGCAGGGCTTCCTGTCCCCACACGCACCCCAGGAGCATCCGTGGAGCAGCAGCCATTCGCCAAACATTCTTTAGTAAACACTAATTTGAGATGTTACCTCTCCTTAGAAGCATGCTTTTAAGAGGAATCTTTGGAAGTATTCCATGCCTTGAGGACCTGCAGGAGTAAGCTTTGAATGATGGCCTTGCTAGCCCAGCAGGTGGTATGGGGGTATGTTGGTTTGGAAAAAGGCATCCCCAGGTCTTCAGAATCATTCCCCGGAGCAGGTACCCCCTCTCCTATGTGGGCTGGGGCTGGTTCTGGTCTGAGTTTTCTGTGGGCCCAGCATGTGGGGGATTTATTTCCCCTTTTGCAGGCTGGATGGTTCCCTTCTTGTACCTAGCAGCTTGGGCTCTGGGCGTCCCCATCCCCCTCTGGACTCCCGCAGAAGGCAGCAGCCGGGCAGAGGCTACCCACTGATTTGCATAATTGCACCGTCCCCTGAATAATTAATAAAGCTCTGTCCTTGCTGGGAGCAAAGACTGCACCATTATGGATGGGTTTGCCATGGATGGGTTTGCCGGAGCTCTTCCAGGAGCCAGTTCCCAGACTCCTTGGCTTTTCCTGGCATGGAGTGCCCCAGGAGAGAGGAGAGAGCACTGGGTTATGTGTGTGCAGGGTGTGTGTGTGTGTGTGTCCGTGTCCACGTGATGCCAATAGCATCATAATGGGCAGGGCTGGTAATACATTTGCTCCTTTCTTCCAGGACCCACAAATGGGGTCTCGAACACACAAACGATTTGGGATTCTTTATTCTCCTGCTTTCTGTGGTCCTACAAATTAACTCTTCTTTGAAGTATGATCGACTGTTGTAGAGACTTAGCTCCCTTTTCTGGTGGCCTGGAGGGACCCCTGTTGATTCAGAGGTAAGGGCAGTGGTGGTGAGTTTGCAGGCAGGAGCAGGGGACAAGCGGGCATTTCTGCTCAAGGCCTTTCTTCTTTTTCTGTTCCTCTAAGTTTCTGGGTTTCTTGAGGTCAGGAGTGGCTTGAGAGTGCCTTGCATCTGAGGCTTCTAAGTCCCTTTTTTATGTTGTTTCATGGAAGAAGTGAATTTTCCCTCGTAGATGTGGTCTTGCCCGCCTGCCATGCTAGGAAGGGAGGTTGAGGGCTGGGTCTGCTTGTGCCTTACTGACACTAGGGAAGATCCTATAGTCTCTCCAAGCCAGGGTTGTCCTTGAAAGGCCTTGGTCTCGGCCCTACTTCCTCTCATCATTGTCAGAAGCTTTTGTAAGAGTGTTTCTCAAACTGGTTCCCACAGAATACCATGTTCTGTTAATGAGTGCTTGACTCATTAAGAGATAAGGGGATTCCATAGTGCCAGCAGGTCAGGGAAGCATCCAGTGAACCAAAGCAAGTAAGTTTCTTCAATGCTTGAGTCCTGGGAGCCTTGAATATGCTAATTTATGCATCTGGGTGTCCAAGAGGATATATAGAATGCCCCCTCACCCCCCCCCCGCACAGACTCTTCTGGGGCCTGCTTGCTCATCTCCAGGTGTGGGGAGGTGTCCATGCCACTGCTGGGCAGTGTCAGCTCTTGGAAACCCTGTCCTCTGTTGAGCTGCTCTTGTCAGTGTGTGTGCGGCACTCCATCATTACCATTTGGCCCTCATACTGGCTAGGGAGGTGGCAGGGATTATCCCATTTTACAGATGAGGAAGCTGAGACTCGAGGGTAATTATCTCACCCCAGGGCATGTAGATGGGTGGTAGAGTTGGCATTTAAACCCATGTCTGCTAGCTGGACCTTCAGTTATTTCCCCTTGGCCACAAAGAAACCATTTGTTCCTAAATGAAGGTCAGTATGTTGGCTGGCATTGGTCCTTGGGCCACTGGGGACCTGTTCCTCCCATAGCCCCCATCCCAGCTTGGTTCCGAGTTTCCGGGAGTGGGAAGTAGGAGGTTCGCCAAAACCCTGTTTAACAGTATCCCAGCGGCAGGGCCTGCGTTTGGAGCCACATGCAGAGATGGGCATAAAACTACTAGGTGTCCCACTCATCAAGCCATTCCGGACTCTCTTTTTTCTTCTGAGCTCTCCTTTTATAGGCTGGGGACATTAGAAGTACCCCAGGAGCTAGGTAGCCACTTGTCTCAGGCTGGTGGTGGTGGTCAGGGGGTGGCGGAGGCCAGGCAAGTCCTGCTGCCATCTCTTGTTCTAGGTGTTTCTGAGAGCTGCTGCCTGGGTGGCCAGGGGCAGCCTGGGGCGAACTCGTTGGCAGCACCTAGGCTAAGAGGCTGCACGGAAGCTCAGGTGTGAATCCTGGACCTAGGCCAACTGTTTTATGTCTCAGGAGTCTCCTTGGGTCGCATGGTGGAAGGGACTGTATTGCCCCCAAGTGGCAAGGCCACCTGTTCCCTTAGAGAGAAGACACCACCCGAGTACCCTGATGAACTGAAGTTTGCTCTGCTGACACACGACTGAGGTGTGGACCTGGCTTCCTAACCTCCTGTGCGACCTGGGCCAAGTGCCCTAAGCTCTGAACCTAGACTCCTCATCTTTAAAATGAGTGTGATAACGGTGCCCGTCTTCCAGTGTTCTCCGATTATATGGGATCATCTTTTTCACATTATCATTTTACCATCTCTCACATTTGCACTCGCCGTGCTTTTTTTTTTTTTTTTTTTTTTTAAGATTTATTTATTAGTATTTCGAGAGAGAGAGAGTGTGTGCACGCCAGCATGGGCAGGAGGAGGGGCAGAAGGAGGGGGGTGAGAGAGAGAGAGAGAGAAAGCAGACTCCCTGCTGAGTGCAGAGCCTGATGCGGGGCTCCCACAACCTCGAGATCAGAACCTGAGCCAAAATCAAGAGTCAGACGCTTAACTGACTGAGCCATGCAGGGGCCCCAGCACATGCCATGCTTTTGAGCTTCCATGTGAAACCCCAGCGCCCTGCCAGCAGATGCGGCCTCGCCTTCCCAGGGCCCACCACATCATGCAGCAGGAGACAGCCCAAGACAGGCAGGAAGAGATGTCTGTGTGGACATTTCTCCCACTTAGAAAATCAATATTCTGTGGTCTGCCTAATTGTTCTGTTGCTGCTAAATGAGTCATTATGGAGGGAGACTAGCAAATGCATTGTGAGATTAATGGGAGAAAATAGTTGGCAAATGACTTTCTTTGGTTTGCTTCCGAAACTCTGAGAAGGTGTTACTATGAAAAATCTGGAGAGCCATGTGAGGCTGAATCTCCAGACGCAGCTGGTAGCATTGTGAGGCTGCAGAGGTAGTGGATGGTCCAAGAGGGTCCTTTTAGGGCAGAGCTCTGATTTGAGTATCATAGGGGTTGGAATCAGGAGTTACTGGGGATCAGATCTGGAGTCTGTGGTGGGACAGGGAGCTCCGATGGTCTGGCCCCAAGGTGAGGGGATACTCTTCAGTTACCCTACATTCTGGGCAGTGCTCCGGGGATGCGGTGGTGAGCACAGCCAGCCCCAGCCCCTCCCTGGGTGGAGGAGACAGACTGCAGTGAAACTCACCCACAGGTAAAGGTGTCTTTATGGTTGAGGCCTGTGTCCTGAGGGCCGGGAGAGGCAGGAGAGCCTAGAACTAGTGGGTCTGATCTGGCGGGGATGGTGGGAACAGCCTCCCCAAGGAAGGGAGGAGTGAGCTGAGCTCTTAGGGAAGAGGCTTCTGGGCAGAGGGAAGAACTTGTGCAGACCCAGTGGTCTGGGAGCAAGGAGCTAAAAGGGCTTGTGTGGCTTTAACCCTCACAGCAATCCTAAGAAGTGGATACTTCCTCACCTTGCAAGTGAGGAAACTAGGGCTGAAGATGCTTAAGAGACTTGCCAGAGATCACGCGGCCTTCCCCGGCAGAGCAGATTGGAACCCAGGCCTCTGTGACTCATCGTGTGCCTGGCCTGAGAGATGCTCTAGGCGCCTTCTGCCCTCTCAGGAGTCTCCACAGCCAGGGCCAGGCCCGTACTCCTATAGGGCAGGGGGCCTAAGACTTTCCTGAACTCCCAAGATTCCAGATTCTGGGGAGAGGGAGCCCCATTGTCCCAAAGCCAGGCCTCTGCCTTTGGGGGGCTTTGCTTCCTCCTGGTGGCAACATGACTTGTGTAATTTTCTGTTGATCAAAATGCCAAGTCAACTAATGACTCCTTTTTGAAAAAAGTTCTCTAACACACTTCTCTCCCCATGAAATGGGTTGATTTATTCCCTGCCATTAATCTCTGCTGGCCTGTCTTTAGGTGGAGCCTAGGAGCCTCCTGTAGCAGTGGGATGGAGGTGTGGTCCGTTTAAGGTGCTTGGGAACCTATGACCTCCCCAGAGTTTTAGGAAGTAGCAGCTGCGAATGGGGAGTAATCAAGTATTCACTTTGAGCACTGGGATGGGGCCATCAGAGGTCATCTCACCTTTTCTTGGTCCCTGATGACAACAGAGCATCATGGTACCAAGGAGTCTGGTAAAAACCTTCCAGAGTCTTACATGGGAGGGTCAGAGCCATAAGACTAGAGTTGGCCCCAGATTCTGAATTCTTGACGAGCCCCGGTGTGATTCTGAGACCCACTGAAGCACTGAGGTCCCAAGCTAGTAGCCGTGGATTCTTCACTCTCTGGAAGGGTCCCAGGCCTCTGAGGGCTGTCGGTGGTGGAGGTACCGGGTTATCAGGCTGCAGAGCGAACTTGGTGCCGCATGTACCACCGCCTGCTCCAGTTTGGGGAGCCAGGCCTCACTGCCCCAAGGGACACTAGCAGGACGAAGCACCATGGGTACCTGAGCCCCGGAGGAGATAGGAACTCGGCCTATGGTGCTTTGCTACTGCTATTGGCTGAAAGCCCACTTTTCAGCCCAAACTCAGATTGGATTGACTCCTCCCTACCCCTCTCCAAGTATAAACCACAGCCCCCCTGGCAGAGGCCGAGGTTTATTTGGTCTGGTAGAAGAGCCCCAGCTGAGGGCCCTTTCTTTGTCCTGCTCAGATTCCACTTCCAAAAGAATTCTGCTGAGTTCTTCAGATAAACAGCAGGGCATCTCTTGTGGGGTTTGGGACAGGTCTGTGGCTGGCCCTGAGGATACAGAGGGGATCTAGTCCCATCCCAGCACCCCGTTGTGCTGCCAGAGGGAGTTATCAGTGGCCCCCCAGAGTTGGTGCCCTGAAGTCTGCCTTCTGTTCTTGTTCCTTCTTCTCAGGGAGCCAGTCGCTCTCTTAGAAAACCAAGCAAGCCAGACCTACTCATGGTGGTATTTTTGGGTCACCACAACAGCCCTGACTCTGGGGACCCAATCTGGAGTCTCCTCCTAGTCAGTCTTTGTTCTCCCGTGGTGGCAGAGTCAGGCTAACCTGAGCCCAGGCAGATGGGAAGCAGAAGTAGCTGGATCAAGCCTTGTCCCACACACTTTTTCTTCCACTTGGGCCATGGGTGGATTCCAGAGTCTTGCATCCCTCCAATTCTGCCCCCGCTCAGGCACTCTCTTCTCCTGCTTGTTTTCATGGTGCTCTGTTGTTTGCAGGGAGACAGTGGACTGTCCCCTGTCCACCCTGGGGAACCCAGGCAGCTCAGCAGCAAGCCTAATGATTTGTCACCATCCATTTCCGATTGGTCATCCCTGCTTCTCTCTCTCCTAAGTCAAGGTGGCTGCGTAGCTGTCATGGGGTTCCTTCCGTAAATGTCTGTGGCCTATAACTGTTAGTGGTGGTGGGACTCCATCTCGTTTGTGTCCAGCTACTACCAGGAAGAGTGTTTCAGGGCAGACATGTTTCATAGAGCACCTGCCCTGTGCACGCACATTTTAGCAAACTCTCAGACAGCCCCATGGTGTCCGGTAAGCCTGGCCACCCCCAGCTTTGTCCTTCTGCCCTGGAGAAGCACCTCGCACCACAGAGTCACTCCCAGGTGATGCTGCAGGGTCCTCATGGCCCAGTGCTTTCTCGTGCCAGTGCCATGGCAGGCACCTCCTTATCAGCTTGAGACCGGGGTTCTCCGCTGAGTAGTGGGAGTCAGGATCTAAAGAATTCTTGGACCAAGCGGCCATATGTGAAGGGTTGGCTTGCTAAGCTCACCTGAATTGTGGGGCAGGTATGGACAGGATGGCGATGCCCAATGCTCTTTTTTTGTCCAGTCACATTGGAAGCCACTCATTACACTACTGGAAACACATTTCTTTTTTTCTTAAAGATTTTATTTATTTGTTTGACTGATGGAGATCACAGGTAGGCAGAGAGGCAGGCAGAGAGAGAGGGGGAAGCAGGCTCCCTGCTGAGCAGAGAGACCTGATGTGGGGCTCGATCCCAGGACCCTGAGATCATGACCTGAGCCGAAGGCAGAGGCTTAACCCACTGAGCCACCCAGGCGCCCCTGAAAACACATTTCTAAATGAGAGGAAACATGGCATCCTCTCTGGTTTCAGGTGTACAGAAAACTAGTTAACAGGCTTCCTGTGGCCACCCCTAGCACACTGGGGTCCTGATGAGGGGTCTGCAAACCTGCCTTTGGGTGGATTCACTTAAGTTTCACACATGTATTTATCCCACTGTCAGCCATTTACCTTAATGTGTTTCAGTACAGACCACATTCTACTTCGCAGTACGTGGGCATTCGTAATTGAACATCACCTTGCCCTTCCAGGCATGGTCACCCCTCCCTACCCGAGCTTTTCTGGCTTCTGTGTCAGATCCTGCTGGATGGCAGCTCTCTACTGGCCCCAGAGGGAGGTCGGGGCAGGGGCGGGCACTGAAGTCAGGGTCCTGCTTTCCTTGCACTGGTCCGCTCTCAGCTTCCCCTCCTCCCCTGCCTTTCCTGGTCCTGCCTCCACCCCGGTCCCGTGTGGGCCACCTGCTGCTGCCGGGCACCTGGGAGGACCGGGGTGGGGGTGGGGGACCACCGCCGGTCATGCTGGGCGTCCTACAAGATAAACTTGGGTTGTTGGAAATGCTGGCTCAGGACCCTCAAGCCCCCAGCCGGGGTCCCTGTTTGGGTTGTGTTGTGATGAGGGACTTATTTCCACCATGTGATGTCCGCCCATTCTGTCTTGATGGCCTTTCATGCTGGTAGCCCCCCTGCAGGGGGCCCCTGACATTTTGTGTTCTGGTTTCAGGAGGGCAGGCACTTGATGGGGAGCCCCCAGCTGGCCAAACTAGTGGCCTAGAAGAGCCCTTCGGGTTCTAAATCACTCTGCCTGCGAAGGCAGAATCTCCGGGCTGCCCTGGCAACAGCTCCGCGCCAGCCTGTCGCGTGGCCGCTGACAGCTCTGGCTGCTGAGTGGCTGCGCTCGCCCGTGGCCCCCCTGCTCCTCACACCCCTGCACCCATTAGCAGCCGCGCTCCTGCGTCCTCTAGGCCGATGGCGCAGGGCAGGTGCTGGGCTGGGGTCTTTGGACTCTCCCGAGCATTGGTGGGGGGCGGGGGGCGGGGGGTGTGTCACCCTTGAGAGACTTCATCGGCAGCAGTGGCCTTGGTTGGGTGCCGCTCAATACCCGGCTGCAGGAAAACAAAGCCCGACTTCCAGGTCTTAACAAGTCTCTTGGGAGTCCCCAGACTGTCATCCTGCTGCACCCCTGCTCCCCTGAGACTCTCTGCCTGGGTCATCCCTGTTTATTCATGTTACTCAGACAAATTCCCTCTGCAGGTGGATGCCTGGGTTCAAATCTCAGCTCCCCTCTCGTCAACTCTGACTTCAGGGAACTCGCCTCACTCTGTAAAATGGGGATGCGGGCACTTCCTGTCTCACAGGGAGGTCATGGGGAGTAAATGGGATCTGTGGCCAGGTGCTGGGTGGAGCACCTTGAGACACGCACAGCAACGCTGAGACACCTGAGCCCTGGCAAGCGGCAGGTGTCCCTGTCTCAGGCCGCTCCCCTCTCTGGAGTGCCTCCTTCCCTGCCCCTGCTCTTCCTGCGTGGACACTGCCCATCTGTCTAGTCCTGGCTACTGCTGCCTGGAGCCCGCCCACAGCCTCTTGCTCCGGTCTCCGGCAGATTTCACTTTGCTCCGTGTTTCCCCACCTGCTTTCTGTGCTTTGTGATTATTGTCTGCTCTGCAATTGGGGTCTTCTGAGGGTACTGGCTCGGGTCTCCTGAACTGTCCTTGTCCTGCCGTTCTCGGCAGAACAAGTAGAGTCTAGCTCCTTCACAGTCCCCCAGAACCTTGGGGTGAACTTGGAGGTCCTCCCCTCCCCCAGTGGAGCGCGTGACCAAACTCATTCGTAAGGCTCTAGAGTGAGAAGTAGTCCGAGATCCTGTCACAGGTGGGGAGGCTGAGGCCACGAGTGGGGCAGGAACATCTGCAGGCATACAGGAGCCGGAGGCTCTGCCGGTCAGAGTTGGGCCTTCCTGGGAGGAACTGGGGAGGACTTCACAGAAGTGACAGGAGCTATGGTTTGAGAGAGGAGCAGCCCATCAGAGGGATGGGGGAGAAGGGTGGTTAGGCAGAGGGACCCCGCGAGCAAATGCTCAGAGGTCAGAATCTTCCTGTCCTCTTGGGATGTGAGGCCGCCGTGGGAGGTGAGAAAGGGCTTGGAGCTTAGGGAGTGGGAGGTGAGGAGATGTGGGTGCAGAGAGGTGAGCAGCCCCCCCACCCCCACCCATGTGTTGGATTGAGTTAGGGGAGGATGGGCATCCTTGCCTTTTCTCCTAGATGTTCACTGTGACCTGAGAGGTGGGGAAACCAGGTGCCCAGAGGTTTGGTGACTTGACCTGGGCTTCCTGGGCTAGTAAGGGGCACAGCCAGAGTGGCATCCTGGGCCTCATGAGCCTCCAGGTTCTGCTGAGCACTGCCTGCTGGGGCTGGTGCAGTGCCTCCTCTCTAGGGCCGGGGCCCGAACTCTTATTTTAGCTGCTCCCCAGCCAGGTGTGGGAACCATGAGGAGAGTGTACCTGAAAGGGGTGGCCCTGGTTCTGGGCCACAGAGATGCGGTGTCACTGTGAGTCGCCCAGCACATGTGTGCGGGTGCACACGACACAGTGGGCACCTTCCGAGGATGGGGTCACTGCTCAGAGGGCCTGGCTGCTCTTTCTTTGAGCTAGGCCTTTTGGGAAATGAGACCAGTGCCAGGTGGCCTCTGGCTGGGCAGCCCCAACTCTGGCCTCTGCCGCCCAGCAGGCGAGAGATAGGGCTCTTAGAAGACCTGGGTCCCTCACCCTTTCCTTGGGGAGCCCGTGACCCCCCCCCGTAGGTCTCACAACTATCCTGATCTTATTTCCTGGCAGTTCTCAGGGTAGGACAGTTGTCTGTGGGCCTCACTGAGGGACAGGCCTCCATTCTGGACCTCTGGTACCTTGCCCGCAGTCCAGCCTAGCACAGGGGCCTGATAAATGCTTGTACTATGAATGATACATTGAGCACCTACTGCATGCCAGGAACTCCACCGGGTGCTGGGGTAATGGTCTCCGGTGTGGCACTTTGTGACCCCCAGAGCTCCTCTGGCTCCTTTTAGGTCAGTTGTCTTGGATCAGGTATTCCTCTCCCCATTTTCCAAATGAGGAAACCAAAGCACAGAGAAGAGGCAAGTAGCCTGGAGTCACATCGTGAACCGGTGAGGGCCAGAGCCAGGCTGAGCCCATCCTCCAAGTGGGTGCCCACCCCCTGGGCTAAGAGTGCGTCTTGGGGGCCGTCAGCTGTTTCTCTGCCACCAGCTTCGCTGAACTCTGGAACCGGGGACCAGAGATGGTGCTCCTGGGCCAGCAGGGAAGCCGGGCCCACAGAGACTCTGGATCCCAGGAGCAGGGCCCCTGGGGGCACAGCCAGCACCTGACTCCTCATTGCTCTGCCCCAGCAGGAGCAGGGGCCCCCTCTGCCACTGCTGAGGAACTGGCTGTCTGGGACAGTGACTGTGTTTGGGGTAAGTCAGAGGCAGGAGAACAAAGAGAACCCTTCCTGCCAATGTGACTCTGACCTTGGAAACCCAGAAAAAGGGAAGAGTTGGCTGCAGGCTTCAAAGGGGGGCAGGCCTCCTGCGGGCGGACATTGAGGAAGCCTTGGCTTTGTCAGTTCTTGCTGCCGGATTTCTCCTTTTCAGGTTAACAGAAGTCCTGGGGATCAGTGTCTGTGGGCTGGCCTGGAATCTTGCCACTTCTCCAGAAGGCGGGGCCATGCCAGGATCGCTGCTCTGCTTTGCCTGGGCTCTAGAAGACACAACTTACAGACGTGGGACTCTGGACCCAGCTTCCAAGGCTTACCCCAGTGCCCCTTTGCATGTGTGCCTAGCTGTGGGAGGGGGTCCCCAGGAGTGCTTGGGGTCTTGCAGGGAAGTGGATAGTGGTCAGGAGATCCTGGGCACAGTGAGGCATTGCATCTTTGCTCATTATTCCACAGACAATAGGCAAGTCCCTACTCTGTGCCCGGTGCTGACTCTGTCCCTGGAGAGATGCGTGGTGGGACCTGCCCCTGTCTTGCCAGCTGTGAAAAGAGCCCCTGGCTGAGGCAGTCCACGGATGGGGGGGCACTATGTAACTTGGAGAGTGGGTGCCCTGCTAAGGGGAGGGGGCAGCCTCTATACTATGTCACCAGGTCTTCGGATGTATAAGAGAAGCCAGAAATCTAGAGCGTTTTGGGTGACATTTTAAAATTTCACATCTTTAAATGTTGGCAATTGATTCAAAACTGAAAAATGTCAAACGCTATGTGGGCTTAACAAAACATGAATGTTGACCAAATACAGCCCATACTCTTTAGTTTAGAGACCTTTATCTAAGTGTCGGATAGAACCCAGGTGGGCAGTGGGGGGAGTAGGCAAGGCCCTTTGGAGGAAGAGCCACATGGGCAGAGGTGTGGCTGGTCGAATCTGCACCCGTGTTTTCAGGACAGTCTGGGGAGCCCAGCAAAGCGGCCTGGAGTGGCAGACTGGGTGGGGTGTCATGCGGACTGTGGAAGCCGTGCTGCCTGGAGAGGGACCGACCCTAGCTGGCGTGAAATGCTGCCCCAGCGGAGTGGAAAAGTGGCAGCCTGACCCTGGCTACCCTGAGCCAGCAACGGCTCTGCCCCGTCCCTCTAGCTGGGGGTTTCTGCCCATCATTGGCACAGTGAATGAGAATCTTTGGTCAGGGAAGTGGTATTTCAGAGAAGGCCCTGGGACACCTGGTATCTGGATCTTTAGCAGAGGTATAATTACACAGCTCTGGGGGGACTGTCCATCTGTCTGCGTGTCCGTGTGTGCATAGGACCTCCCCCTGCCCTTTGCATTTGCTCTCCTGCTGGCCCTGTAGCTCCTTCAGGCACCGGAAGTCCTAAACCCTCAGAAGGGGCTCACTTCTCCCCACCCCTGCAGGGGTCCTGCATTCTTCAAAGGGTTTGAACTGCTCTGGCCAGAGCCTGTCTGGTTGTCTTCCTGTTCAGGCCTGCAGGCATAACTTTCCTTTGTTTCTCCACCCTGTCTGCCACGCCCTCCACAATCCATATTTTCGTTTCCTTCTAAGTGATCACCTGCTGCAAGGGTCCTTCAGATTGTCCTGGCAATATGTCTAGCAGACTGGCATTGAGCACCGGCTGTGTGCAGGACCTTGGGGTAGAGAAACAGAGGTGATTGAAGCCCAGGGACCTGATATGGCCAGGAACGGATGGCGTGGACAGACTCAACCCACGGACCGTGGCGGGGTCAGCTCCAGGGTCTGGGTGAAGGGTAGCGAGACAGCAAAGCGGGAAGGGGCAGTCAGGGAAGAGGTGAGGTGACCCTGTGATCCCCAGATGCCTGTGTCTGAGGCCAGGGACTCCTGGCTGCTTTCCCAGCCTTGCCTCCTCCCACTCGCGCTCTGTCCTCAGCCTGTGGGGCGGCAGCAGCCCGCCTGAGTGAGGCGCAGGCAGAAGAAACCAAACATAAGGAGGCTCCTGGCCTTCTGGGCAGAGCACGTGCCATTTTTTGCCAGATTCCTTGCTGGATACCCTCTCGTTCACATCCTTCACTTTACTTTTAAGTCTTTTTAGTGTAAAGGTAATTAAAAGTACAAGCACAGAGTACCAAATTCCAGCCATACAGGGGAGTGTCAAGCGGAAAGTGACATTTTTTCTTCTATACCACTGTCACCATAGAGCCTCCTCACCCCACAAAAACCACGGCTGACTGTTGGCGGGGGCTTTTTCTGTAGACTTTTTGTGGCAAATAAAAAAAACAGTGTCTGTGTCTATGTGCTGAAGACATGTCAGCTAGCATAATCCTTCCTCCTTGGCCTGTAGAGAGGGGAGGAGGGGAAAGCTGGCTGTTCTGGCCCAGAAGAAGACCTCCCACCCTCCACCCCTGTCCCTCACCTCGTTCAGCCCTCTAGCCACACAGCTCTGGAGGTGGTGTGGCTCCCCAGGTGGGGCCGTGGTGTGGGCTCCAAACTCAGGCTTCTAGAGGGGGGAAGAGACAGCTGCATAGGGCTTCTCGTGCAGACAGGACTCCCCCAGGGACTGAGTCATTTCTGGTTTTGCCCACCTGTGCCCAGCCCCGGGGACGGACACAGGAGTCAGCTATGGTCCCTGTATGCCCTGGAGGTGCTCCCAGCCTTGGGTAGGAGAGATGTGTGCAGCCTTAGTGAGACTATCTAGCTGGGGACTGTCACTTGGCCTCTCCCTCTGGGCCCAGGTGGGCCACCAGGCACAGACCCTGGAGCCTGACCCTAAGGGACTGTTTGGGGCTGGGGGCAGCTGAGCCCAGGGAAGACTGTTTGCCTGGGCTCAGGGAAGCTTCTGGAGGCATTGGAATAACCTAGGATTCAAAAGGGATTTTCTCAACTCTGGTCCATCATCTGATGGGGCTCGAAGTACCTCCAGCGCAACAAGGGAGAAACTGGGTAGAAAGGAACTGGAAAGATCGGTGAGGTGCAAATGTTGGTGCTGTTATTTTGTGTGGGGTCCCCTGTTTCCTGCCCCCTGTGTGGATTGGGGGCCCTGTGTGGATTGAGGCACAGAGCTGGTTGAGGACTGGGCCCTGGGTGGGGGAAGACCCGTCTGCTTAGGCTGGAGAGCCCTGTCTGGGCCAAGTGTTGGCTCTTGTCGCTGCTCTGGGGATATTGAACGGCACTGAGTACTTGGTCACCTGTTAAGATGGGGTACAGAGGTCTGCCTGATGGCCTTTGGCTTTGATGCCCGTGTCCGGGTGATGGGGGTATTGATGGTGATAAGGATAGGGACAAGAAGAGTGAAGGAAGGCTTACTTTGTGCCAGGACCCTGCGGCCCACCCCTAGGCTGGTCTCTACCTCCAGCTTTGCTCCCCTTTAGTGCTCCCCCAACCCCGTATGGCCCACCCCTTCCCACTGGACTCCAGGCTCCCTCCTGCCTGCCTTGTTGATTTTACTTTACTGACCCATCCCTATCCCCTGCACCTCAAGTACCCTCGCCCACGGTCTCTGCCTCTGTTGTTCCCTTATCCTTGATCACTCTGCCCAGGTGTCTGTGACCCACTCCCTCACTTCATCCAGCCATGCGTGAAGCAGCCTCCTCTCCCTCTAGCCTGGACCCTACCCTGTGTTTCTTTCTTGCACTTGAGTTCACTTGAGATTATCACTGTGTACTTCTCCCACAGCAGACTATAAGCCCCAGGGGAGCAGGTAGTGGCTGTCTTGTTCCCTGTAGTGTCTCCAGCCTCTAGAACAGGGCCTGCCCCAAGGTTGGTGAATGAACAAATCAATGGATTTCATTTACTCTTACCCCATGAGGTAGGCACATTGCTGTGCGCTTTTACAGACGAGGAAGGCGAGCTCAGAGAGGGGGACTGACTAGCTCATGGTCACATTTGCAACATGACAAAACTAAGATTTAATGAGCCAGATGTCTGTAGCCCAGAGTCTTGTCTTAGCCAGTAGAAGCTTACCTCCCCGAAATCTAGGCAGGCCTGCTCTCCAGGAGAGGATGAGAATGTGAGGGGCTGAGAACTGTGGGTATTGTACCCTGAGAAGACAGGAGGGAGTGAGGAAAACTGGTGGGAGGAGGCCAGAGAGGGCCAGGGAGCAGGTCGGACACTTCACTGAGGCTCAGGACAGAGAGTCTCTGCAACGTAGTCCCTGAAGAGAGCAGCCCTGGGGCACCATGGCTCCCAGAGGCCCCTTGTGCTGGCTCTGGTTCCTGGCATGATTTCTTTCCCAGAGGAGCTCAGGCCTGGCCCAGCTTCCCAGGGCAGAGAAACACATGGAGAGAGAGAGACTGAGACTCCAGCCTTGCTGTTTGCGTTGTTGTCACGTCTTCTCAATCAGCCTATTTCTGGGAGCAATGACTTCATCTCCTGCGATTCTCGACACAACCATTGTCAGGCATCCATGGAAAGACGGCCTGGCACCATCCACGTTCTCCTGATGAGCCAAGTTAGGAGAGCCATTTGGCAGGCCCTAACCTGACCTGGGACAGGGGCTTACGGTCAGGTCTGCCTCCAGGAGACTCCCCTTCCAGTGATCTCCCGCAGATCTGGCCTTGTTGACCCTAGGGAGCCCGGTGCAGCAAATGCCAGCCGGCTGGCCGGCACACGGCCTGTGTTGGGGGCCGGGGCAGTCACACCCAGTGTCCACCCTCAAGGGCTCCAAGGGCTCCTTGGAGTAGGTGGACCCTGCCTGCATTAGAGGGGCTGTGTGGGACAGGGAAGGGAGTGGGGACCCCACTTGGGCTCAGGGAAGGCACCAAAGAGTTGTCTGGGCCACAGAGGAAAGGCGAAGGCTGGTGGAAGATCTCCCTGTGGAGGGTAAGGGAAGGGCTGGCTGATGGGCCTGGCATCTGGGTGTCGTGAGCCACCGTGGCAGCGTGTTGGGCTGGGCTGTGGTGGGGGATAGAGTGGAAGATGATAAGGCAGGGTTTGGACTTGACCTTGTAGCTGGCTGGATTTTCAGAGGGGATGGGGCCTGCTGAGGGCTGTGGTTTTAGAAGCAGCTCCCTGGCTGTGTGTGAGGGTGGGTATGGGAGGCTGTCTTCGAGGAGGGGGTGGACACCAGCAGTGGACTCCCCTTCATCCTCCAGGGTAGGGGAGTCTCCTCCCCTGTCCCTCCCCCACACTGCCTGCAATGCCAGTCCCCATCCCTGGACTCCTTGTGGGCTAGGAACCGGAGATAGTGGGAAGTCCCAACTTTAGAGTGATCCCCCAAAAATCTTTCAGCTGGACTTGGTGTGGATCTGGAAGGCCCCAGAATCCCAGAAGGCACATCTTTAGCCCAGGTTTATTTACATTTTCTCCTGGAGGCAGGGGGAGGACTTGAAGGACACCGGGCAGGATGTGGTGCCAGAACACTCATGCCCCCACCAGCTCCCCATCTGGGGGTTCCCTGGGCCGTACCTCGGAGCAGAGCCAATAGTGCAGGCCCCTGCTGGGGGTCAGACTGCCGGGCGTCCAGTCTCATCTGGCCCACTTCCCCGCTCTGTGGCCTTGAGCAGGTTGCTTGCCCTGTCTGAGCTTCAGTGTCCGCCTCTATTAATGGGGACAATAATTGTACCTGCTTCCCAGGGTATTTCTGAGGATTATTTGTTTTTATTTTTTTAAATTTTTTTTTTAAGATTTATTTATTTATTTGACAGAAATCACAAAGAGGCAGAGAGGCAGGCAGAGAGAGAGGAGGAAGCAGGCTCCCCGCGGAGCAGAGAGCCCGATGTGGGGCTCCATCCCAGGACACTGGGATCATGACCTGAGCCGAAGGCAGAGGCTTAACCCACTGAGCCACCCAGGCGCCCCGGATTATTTGTTTTTAAAGTGGGGGTGGTTACTGGGGTAACTCAGTTGGTTAAGTGTCTGCCTTCGGTTCAGGTCATGATCTCAGGGTCATGGGGTCAAGCTCCATGGTGGGCTCCCTGCTCAGTGGGGAGTCTGCTTCTCCCTCTCTGTCTGCCCCTCCCCCCCACCCCTGCTTGTGTTCTCTCTCAAATAAAAAAATAAAATCTTAAAAAGATAAAAATAAGGGGGGAAGGGGCCTAACAGAGCATCCACACATAGGAGGGGCCCAGTTTGCCTTAGCTGTAGCAAAAGGGCCATGGGGGTAGGGGCAAGGGGGAGGGCACTTATGGTCACCATCCTTACCAAGGCTCCCTTAGGTTCCCAGGGCCAGGAGTGGGGAGGGTGATGAGAGAGCCTGGCTGAAGGAGCAGAGAAGTCTGGGCCCTAGCTTCCACCGCTGCTGACCTCAGGCAAGTCTCTCTTAGCCTCAATTTCTGGGACCAAGGAAGGAATAAGGAAAGGATTGATGGTGGTTGGAGCCAGCAGGGGGCAGGTGAGGGGCTGACATACCTGTTAAGACTTCAATTCATTTCCCCATACTGAAAGTCCGCTAACTCCCTGCCCCAAGCAGGCACCGGCAGGAAATGTTTTCAGACGGGCCTTTTCCAAGCTAAGGGTGGCCACGTTCTCCTGCTTCTGTGTTATTTTTCCCACAGAGGATGGTCTGCTGTCGCCCTTGTCCCTGGGCCACCACCCATCTTCCTTTGCTTGCCTTCACTGTTCCTGCTGTTCAGCATCGTCTTTTTTGGTAAGAAAACTGTTCGGCAAACCAGCGATCATTTCCTGAGCATCTTTATTCTGCTTAGGTCTATGTTGGGCCTAGGGGATACAGAGATGGTTAAGATACTGACCCAGGTATTAAGGGGAGGAAGATTGTTGAATTGTCTTGTGTTTAAACATCTGAATGCAAAAGCAGCAAGGCTGGGGCAAGAGGCCCTGGGCCCTAGGTTCTTCTGCTTTCTGCCTTGGGACCCCTGCAAATTACATCACCTCTCTGAGTCTCGGTATTTTCAGCTCAAAACCCAGGTCAGTCCCTGATGATCCCTCCCAGTTCAAAGGGTCTGGGATCAGTTTTGGATTATTAACTTCACTCTGTCCTCTCCAGGTAGAAGGCTGGGCTAAGTGCACTTTAAGCACAAAGCTGGAAGAGCAGACTCGAGGCAGTGCACTGAACCACGGTGAAGCCAGCTCTGCAACGTACTATTTATATGTCTTTGGACAAAATCCTTCCTTGAATTCCTTTGAGACTTTTTTTGGGGGGGATGTAAATGAGTATTATGGTATGCCTGATACCACAGGGCCTGGCCCATAGGAACTCATTCATTAAAGCTGCTGAATACCTCCCCTCCTCAAATCAGGCACCTGCTCCACACCAAGAACGTGCCCCTCCAACACCCTTCTCGGCCCCTCTTCCCAGCTCTGCATGTTCCATAGCGGGACTCTCCGCGGGGAGGAGGCTGTGGAAGCAGAACAGGCAGTTCCTCCACCCCCCCACCCCCCACCCCCGCCCTACAGCAGAGGCCTACAGCTAACTGAGGAGACCTAGCATGGGTACCCACAAACAAATCTCCCTCCAGGGAGAGCCCCTCGTTGGGGTTCAAATGGTTTAAAACCTCCTTGATTTGAATATAATACTGGTTTGGAATTCTGTCTCGATTTAAGAAGAACATGTTTGCTAATGAAATTAATAGTGTAAACAAGATTTGGGGAGGGCAGGCAGCCAGAGGAGAGGGGTTATTTAAACACACTTCAAAGAACACCCTTTTCCAGCATCTAAGCCACCCCATTTGCATATGTAATGATTGTGCTAATTATAGGTGGCCTCATCTGTTAACAACAAGTTTGCCTGGTTGTGCTACATTATTGTAATCACTCAGTCAAAATTTCTGGCATGCTTTTCACCAAAAATAACACGAGTAATAACTCCTATCATGTTTGATCCCTTGCTCTGTGCCAGGCATCTTACCGGCCATTTGACAATGATCTCATCTCATCTTCACAACAGCTTTGTGCCCCGAAGATTCCTACCCACTGTGTACACAGGGTGAGATTGATGTACCGGGAGGTTAGGTAATGTCCCTGGGATCCCACAGCCAAGAGCTGGTAGCTGGGGACATGGCCCAAGTTCTTTGCTAACTCACGTTCTTTCTACTCTGTGCAGCTCTGCCTCTCTGGGGAGATTTGGCACATGTGCTCACTTTTTCTGTCGAAACTTTCCCTTTCTTGTTTGGTCCTCGCAGAAACTCCCTTGTGGCTGCAGAGGAAACTGAGACCGTAACAAGGAATTGAGGGCAGTGCAGGAGGCGTGACTGGGTCCCCTCATTTCTCGGGTGACACCGGGCCCAGCTCACTCAACCACTTCCCACAGCGGAGGGAGGGCTGCCCCTCCTTGTCCTTCCCTGGGGTCTTGAGTCCCAGCTTGAGAGGATGGTGTCTTGCCTCTCCCACTCAACCAGTGCTGGGCTTGGTGTCACAGCCCAAGAAAATTGTAAGGCCATAAACAGGTGGGAGGACACCAAGTGCACCATAAATCGCCGTACATTTGTTGTCATTAAATCGGAGGTTGCCCCCAGGTCTCTTGTGGCCATACGTCGGCCACAGACAGGTTTCCCTGGGTCTGAGAAGTTGCAGAGGTGTTTCTTGGTGTTTTTAAAAAAATCAGTTACCAACACTGAAACACCCACAAAACATTCACGGGAAAAATCAGGGTTTCTGGCTTTTCCCGAGCAAACAGATGTGGCAGCATTGAGCCTGTATCCCTGTAGGGCAAAGAACTGGCCGCTACAGCTCATCCCATCCTTTTCTCCCTGGAAGGCCTTCAAGTTGGTGTAGCCCGCCTTAGCTCTTCCCAGTGGCCCTGTGTGTTGGGGGCAGGGGAGGGGAATAATGTTCCCATTCTGTAGACAAGGAGCTTGGGGCCTAACGGGATCACTGGACCCCGCCGCCACAAGCTGGAGTTGGGGAGGCTGGGACTTAAACTTCATCCTCACTGCCCTCCAGATGTGTCTGAGCCCCACTGGCCACCCTGGAAAGAAAGAAACCTTTCACGGGCCTAATGACTCAAAACTAACCAACAGTGAGCCTGGGGAACTGTTCCTGTCTCCCCTTCTCCCTTTCCACCCTCCTGAGGCCGGAGGGGACATGGGAAACCTATTCATTTAAACTCAATTATTTTCTCGAAGACAGAACTGAACTGAATTGGGTCAGCGGCTATATTTGCTGTGCTCAGCTATTTCCCCTGTACCGCCAGCGCCCACCGGGCGTGTTGCTGGGCCCCGTGCTCCTGGGCTCACCAATTATAACTCCATACCAGTGGCCGTTCCTTAGCGTGCTTGGTTTGGGAACAGAGGAACACCCTGTGCTCCTTCACCGAGCAGGCCACAGGAGCAGGGTCTGGAGTGCGTGGTCACCACCTCCTGGACCCAGGCTGCAGGTTTGGCGCATTTCATGTCCAACCCCTGTCTGCAGTAGATGTGCTTCTGACAGTGGAGTTTTACAGACAAGGAACCTGAGGTCCGGAGAAATCGGGTGCTTGTTGGAGAGGCAGGCCTTGGAATCAGATGCAACTGGGACCTTACTAGGTGTATGACTTGGAGCAGAGAGCTGACTGCTAGGCACTCCATCTCATCTGTAAATGAGGCATGAGTACTCGACATACCTCTGGGGGCCAGGCTGTCATACTGGAAACGTGACGTGCTGTGTGGACAGTTAACCCACCCATCCACACTCATTCCCTTGCACTGTGTGCAAGGCACAGAGCATGGTAGGGGACCGAGATCTCAGAAGGCGTACAGGCTGGGCGGCCGTCCTCTCTGTGAACCGTTCCTGATCCTCTGCAATCAACTGGAAATGTTTCTGCAGTCATTACAGGTTGCCTGTTGGGACAGGCCCTGCAGTGGATACTCGCGCAGCCTCTCCTGGACCTGTGGCTAGGCGTGCTTTTGTTTGGCAATGATGTCTGTATGTGCCCCCCCCCCCCCCCCCCCCCCCCCCCCCCCGCGCGCTGGACTGCCAGTTTCCTGAGGGCAGAGAGCACGTGTCTTGTTCACTTGCTCGTATGCTGATGTCACGCCCTTTCTAGCTGGGTGACCTTGGACTGGTGGGCCTATTTTCTCTTCTGTAAAATGAGACAGTAGTGTCTCCCTGTGACACCCAGAAAGAGGCTACTGGCAGCTTTGTGCGTAGACACCTGCAAAAACTCTCGGGAGACATTTGGGGGAAGTCCGATCAGATGCTTCTGTTCCACCCTCTTGAAGCCTGGAATATCTAAGATCGGGGCTCTGGGAGATCCTGGGAAGGGCTGTGAGTGCCGTCTTGTTGCAGAGTTGCTTCCTTATGTGGAGCAGTGTGGACGGGGTGTAGTCTGTGGGCCTCCCCTCATCCCCTCCATCTTCTCTGCTCTGAGGGCTGGGTCTTTCCCAAGCTCGGGCTGCTCGAGCTGCTCTGGTCTCAGAGAGCCATACCTCCCATTGTCCAGTGGTGGGGCTGGGATGAATTAGGACCTAGCCAGCCGCCGCTGACTTCCAGGAAGGCACCAGGTCCCAGTGCCTGGCATTGGGACTTTGTTTTGGCCGTGTTGAGTCTGGAGGTAGAACAGGGTCCCCCAGTCCATTCCCATGATATTGTTGCTGGTCCCAGAGGCATGGGGGTGGGTAAGGGGACAGTTCAGGGAGGTTTGGATTCCTTGACCTTTTAGGGACTTGGTGAAATCAGAGGGCGTGTCTGTGAACTGGGGCATCGGGCCGGTGTAGACCTGTGGTGGCGATGGCTATGAGAGCAGGGCTCCACTCTTGTGGGGTGGGGACAGAACTTGGGGACTGGGCAGCAGATGACCTAGTCAGAGACACAGAAGCTAGACCCTGGTAGAGCACAGTGAATGGAACTTGAGCCTTTGGGGGCAGGACTTAGGGATGGGGGGCCTGACCACCAGCCAACCCCAACATACTGTCATAGGGCTCTAGCAGCCACAGGCTCGAAACTGTAGCCATCTCTCCCTCCCCCTTGCCCCTTGTAGCAGTCAGTCCCTGGAACACCATGCTGAGTGTTTGCCCAGCACTTGGCACCGGGACAACCAAGAAAGAAATGCTGACCAGGTCTTATTGAAAGTTCGAGAGTAAATTTACTATTTTTCTAAGGAGGCATCACGTGGGTGGGAATTTACCCACCCCCTATACATACACAGTGTTTTGATGGAAACATTGCATTTTTTTGAGTGAACATGTGTCAACATCACTGTGGGGGAAAAGGTTCCAGGATTCTCTGCCAGCTGAAGTCATTACCACAAGGCACTGGTTGGGGGCCTGGCAGATGGGGGTGATACAAATAGGCCAGTGGAGGGTGAGGAGGTGGCCAAGTGGGGAGTCTGGCTGGCCTGATGGGAGGCCGGAGGACCTTGGAGCTGGGCCGGGGTAAGGGGGGCCAGGTCTCTGAGCAAGTGGAGAGGAGGGAGGGAGTTGGGAGGTTGTGGGCTGACAGTGTACATTAAACGCCCCCCCCCCCCCCCATCACAAAACAAGGTGAGTAGGGAGCACAGAGACAGGGACAAAGAACAGAGGCTCTGGAATGGTGAACACTAGCAGCTTAGACCAGAAGGACAGGTTGGGGCCAGATTGTTGAGGGGCCTGGAATCCCAGCTCCCACCACTAACAAGCTGTGTGACCTTGGGCAGCTTTCCCAACATCTCTGTTCTTTAGCTTCATTGTAGTAAAATGTAGCAGTGGATGCCCACAGCTTATGACTCTCTGGAGGATTCATGGAGATAATGTATGTAGAATGCCTAACACTGGGCCTGGCACATAGCAGGTCCCAGGACACATTTGTTGTTTGTTGGTGATGATAAAACCACATAAGCATGGATGTGTGCACATAAATTAACAGCTGGAGTGCACTGAAACTGCTCTCCAGAGTTGGCCCTCAGTCTAATATCAAGTTTGATTCTCACCTTCAGCAAATACAGCAGCTGTCTCTTTAGAAGCTCTTGTCCATGAACAGCTGGTCCCTGGGGCTGACTCTCCTGTAAGGCATCTGGTCCTGTGCCCACCTCTGTCCTCTAGCTGAGACAGCTCTGGGCAGGTCAGAGAGGGCCTCCATCTTCTGCAGCTTCTAGGAAGAAGAGATCCATGGCCACAAGATAGGTTCCCCTCCCAGGGGGCTGTGCCTTGACAATGTTGGGGCTGGCTTTTGCACATCAAGAAATGGGAAGGTGCTTGAGGAAGGATGGTTCCAGAGTTCTCCAGAGAGCCTAGCCCAGTTGGCGAGACATCTTCAGATCTGAAAGATGATGCCACATCTGGGCTCTGAACTTTTGGTAGGAGACTGACCTACAGGGTGTATGTGTTCATCACACATTTATTTGAATCCCAGGACTTGAAGAATGGGAGATGAATAGATCCCAAGGAGGGCCTGACAGGGGAGTCAGCAGGACTCCCCCGGGGAGGGGGATGCTGCATGAGGCAGGCTGGGAATTCAGGAAGAGGAAGGGGTGATTTCATACTTCCTGTGCCTAGGGACAGTGGGATAGCCTTCCCCCAGGTGGGGACAATTAAGCTGGGTCTGAAAATTTGAATGAGAATTAGGAGTAGGGGGAGGAGGGGTGAGATCAGTGGGAGCAAAGGTGTGGTGTGGAGGAAGGGCAGGGCAGGCCTGGGGCAGAGTGAAAAAGGAGAGCCTGTGGCTGGTTGCTCCTGTGAGGGTGAGGAGTGCCTTGGTGGGTAGGTGGGGCCTAGTGATCAGGGAGGCCTGGTTCTCCTAAGGTGCTGGAACCCGGCAGGAGTGACTGGATCCTGGCAGCCTCCGGAATTCCCCCCAGCTATCTGTGGCCAAGTCACTGTGTGTTCTGTACTTTCACATATTGTTCAAGTTGACTCTGAAAGGAACTTACAGGAGGTTATTTAGCCCTCTGATCTAAGGCTGGAAGGGTATGGAGGAGGGAACTTATTCAAGGTCAAGCAGCTGGTGAGTGTGGGAGCCTGACTCCGGGATGTACATTTTCTGACCCCAAATATGGGCTTCTTTCTTACTTTTATCTTATTTTCTTAAATTGAAGTATAGTTGATGTACAATATTATATTGGTTTTAGGTGTACAACATGATTTGACAGTTACATATATGAAAAAACTTGTTTCTTTTTAGCTTTTGACCCCCTCCTGTGGTAGCTGTCATATTGAGAAGCCGGTGTCATAGGGGCCTCTTTTGTAGAACAAAAGCTTAAAACTGAGAGGACCCACCAGCAGGGTGGCTTCCTGCCTGGGGGTAATCTGGGAAGGCCTCCAGGAGAAAGGGGTTGTTACAGAATTGGAGAGGGAGACTGAGAGGACCAGATGGGTAGTAGGTACAGATGGTTGTCTGGAGTGAGGCATATCTGCTTTCAGATGAAGCTAGGTCAACTTGTGCAAGTGACTGAGCTTCTCTGGGCTTGATTTCTTCATCTGTAAAGGGGTCACAGTCTTGGCCTTGCCTGTTTGTTGCCAGACTAAGCTCAAGTAGGAGATCTTGTAGGGCCTGCACCTAGTGGAGGTGCTTGGGAAGTGTTCTCTGGCCCTCCTTCTGTCACCAGGGGCTTGCTTCTGCCCTAAGACATCTCTCTCTCTCTCTGCTTATAGCCTCACTTCTCCCCTCTTCTGAAATTTCCCCTAGGACATTGGGATCTTGGGCTTGGAGCCCTCTGGGCTGTGGGTGTGGGCTGATGGAGATGTTGGGGGCTGCAGGCCTTCTCCACCAGTGGTCAGGGTCACCGTTGCCTAAATGGAGCTGAGCCAAAGTGAGGACACTGCAGGGGATGGAGTGAATTACAGACTTCCCAGTTTAGGGGTTGCTTTGGGGCCACAGTCAGACCTCTTCACCAGCCTTTAGTGCTCCAGCCAGAGTCCTGGCTGTCTGCACACAGTAGGTGCTAGACAGTCTGGCACTTGATAGGAGCTCAGATGTTTGCCGAGGGACTGGAGCAAGCTGAAACCACTGTGAGCTGAACGGGGGCTTGTGATGTCTCTGGATATAGAAGCCAAGGAGTAGGCAGGACCCCCAGCAAGGGCTGTATACTCTCCCCGACCCCCACTTCTCTATCCATATTTACATGGTGGGATTGGATGCCGTTATCTCATTGTCTCAGAAAGCTGTGCGGCGGCCAAGCCAGTGGAGGCTTCTGGGTGCTGGACCCCAGCTTGATTAACCCTCAGGGTGGTGGCTGTAAGAGAAGGTGTTCCCTGTGTGGCAGAGGCTCACTATGTAGCCGGCTCAAGTGTAATGGAAAAGGGGTGACTCCAGGCCAAAATGTTGAGTTGATTGGGTGTGCCCTTCCCAGAGGGATTTGTGTTTTGGTGTGACCTGAAGATGAATCTCTACGCCAGAGAGTGGGGTGGCATTTGGGCCCGTGGGTCAGACTGGGTCTGCCTGCCCCCCATATCCTTCCCAAACCTGGGCAGCTGCCCTTGCTCACCCAAGCGCCTCCTCCGTCCTGGTAGTTAAACCTACTCCTGTCATCGTGGCCCCATCCACGATGTGGGTGTGTGGGTGCTTCCCCTACAGATGAACCGGGCGGGAGAAGGAACTTGAGCTCAGGACTGCTGCGCAGGGGTCTGCGCCAGTGACTTGGGTAAGCAAATCCCTGGCTGTGCCGGTACCTTCGCCTTCGTTCACACTTTGGAAATGTTTGAATGGAAGTGCGAGGTGGCAGGGGAGTGGGAAAGCTCCGGGCTGCGGCTCCGAGCTGGGGAGCCCGGGTGTGGCCACCGCGGCGGCGGATCTGGCGGCAGCGGCCGGGCAGGAGCGGAAAGCGGTTGCAGCTGCGGACAGCTGGCCACGCAGACCGGCGCCGCCGCGGGGCCTGGGAAGGGAGGGACGTGCGGCTCCCAGTGGGCGGGCTCCTGGGACAGCGGCTGGGGCGGGGCCGGCAGCTTCCGGCCTGGGGGAATGGGGCGTGGACCCGCCCGAAGGAATGCGCCGGGAGCCGCTGGCGGAGAGGCGCTTTGGCGCATCCCCCGAGTTACCCCGCTCAGCTTCCCGAGCTATGACAGGTCTGTGACAGGCCAGCCAGGAAGGTACCGAAAGATATTCCTCAGCACATGTGCCGCTGCCTGCTTTTTGCCAGACACTGGTCGGAGGTGTTCGGGCTTACCAGGGTGAACAGGTCCCTGTTCTTAACAAACCTTTCCTATGGTGGGAGAGAGAATAAGATGATTTAAGATCAGGGCTAGAGGAAAGTGAAGCCGGGGTGTAACTTGGGGGTTGGGGTGGAAGTTACACCTTTAGCTGCCTGCCCCCTTTAGCTAGAGTGGCCAGGGACGGCCTCTCCTAGGACACTTGATATGAGACTTGATATGAGACCGGAATGAGGCGAAACCAGCCTTGCCTAGAGCCAGGGCCGCTCAGAGGGAATAGCAAGTGCAAAGGCCCAGAGGCGGGACTGGGGCAAGATATGACCCGGGGCGGAGTCAGCGCTTCATGGGAGGAGCCTGCAACGGACCTCTCTGGCCGAGGTTTCTCCAGCTTCCTGGACCCAGAGCTTGGCGCCAGGTCTGCACCCTGCCCCCGTGCTCTGGGAGGAAGACTTGCCTGTGGCGGAAGCAATTGTTGGTTTTCAGGAGTCTTTCTAGACTTCTTGGATGTTGTGCCTTGTGGTTACCTGTATGGAAGACTGTAATTTTCCACTTGTTCTCTGAAGGACCCGGAAATCTCTAGATGTTGTCACCGCTGTGTTGTTTGTTTTTTTTTTTTTTTTTTAAGTCATTTTTGAAATTTCAACTTGGAAGACAGATTCAGCATGTGCTTTGCGGGAAGGGGAGGCACGCCTGAACACACCTCTTAGATGCTGGCCCGAGTGGAGAGGCCCCCTGATCTGGCTGGGAGAGGCACTTGGCTGCAGGCCATTCTCAGGAATGGGCCTCTGTGGCCTCGGACTCCTTGGTGACAATCTTGGCAAGATTCTGGGCCGGGCCAGAGCACCAGCTCTGTGGAGACCCGGTCAACCTCGCAAACCAGATCTGGCTCCCAGGCTCCCAGTGCGCAGACTGGGGTCATTCGAGAAAACTGCGATTCCACTGCCAAGGTCTGTGGGGGGCTCCGTGGGAGGAAAGGGGCACAGGAAACTTACTCCCTGGTGGGTGGGCACGGATCTAGCTGGAAGGTGTGGGGCTATTTCTCCAAGGAGGCCCAGCCCTGGGACATCCCCCTCACCTGGGTCCAGGGCCTCCTTGGTGTGCTGAGGAGGTCTACAACAGCAACCCTTTCTCTTACCTCTGACTGGCCCACGGGCACTGAATGGGAGGCTTCCCCAAGAGCTTGGGAAGAGTGAAGGTGGGGCCGGGGTTGCTAGGCTGGCTCCTCTCCTGGGACTCAGGAGCTCTTCTGAGGGAACATCAAGTCTGGGTGGCAGGGTGGAGAGAGGCCCAGGAGCACAGGACCAAGGAGGCCAAAGCAGGAATACTCTGGGGTGCCTGGAAGGTAACCTAGGCCCAAGGACTGGCAGGGTTGCCGAGGTGGGCGGTGAGAAGTGGGCTTTGACCCCATGCTGCCTGGTGAGGAGTCAGTGAGGGCCCCGGGCTGCTGTTCCCTTAGCCTGGGGCTCCCAGCAGGCCTCTTGGAGACAGATTTAATAATCTGTGCCTGTCTCTCAGGCGGTTAGTGTTGCAGGAGAGAAGCTTTACTCCTAAAACTTTTATTGATCAAGACACTAATAAAAAGTAAAAGGTTTTTTGGAGCAAGGTTTTTTGTTTTTGTTTTTTTTTTTTCCTTTTTTCCTACTGGAGCAAAGAACACCAGAGCCCTAAAACACAAATCTGTTTTCCTTCCTCTCCCTAGATTTAGGGCTGGGGGTGGGATTTGGCCTTGTTCAGCTTTCCCCTCTTCAGTAAGTCTTGCCTGGGCTGTACTGGCCTTGTGGTCACTCCTCTGTTTGCCAGTAGTTCATCGGAGCTGCCATTGCGCATCTGGTCTGTTCCCCAGTAGGGTCGAGGGTAGGGCTTACAGAAGCCTGAGACCCCGAGGGCAGTGAAGGGCATCTGCCCTTGGAGATAGGGAAGGCTTGCTCTTGACTTCTCAGGCTTTTTCTTTTTTTTTTTCTTTTTTTTTTTTTTAAAGATTTTATTTATTTATTTGACAGATCACACCTAGGCAGAGAGAGAGAGGAGGAAGCAGGCTCCCTGCTGAGCAGAGAGCCCGATGCGGGGCTCGATCCCAGGACCCTGAGATCATGACCTGAGCCGAAGGCAGAGGCTTAACCCACTGAGCCACCCAGGCCCCCCACTTCTCAGGCTTTTTGGGTTTGGTTCTTTTGCTGCCTTGTTCTTCATTTCCTAAACACTTCCTGAGCTCCAACACCCTGCTGTAGCCTCCCTTCCGACGCAGAAATAGAAGATGCGGCCGCGGCCTTGCAGAGCTTGCCTTCTGTCAGGAGAGACAGATGCTCGTAAATAAGTGGGAAAGCAGAGTAATTCGGACTGGGGAAAGTTGTCCTCCTGACATGTAAGTCAGGGATGTTTGTCTCCTCTGTTCGGCACCTTGTTTCCCAGTGCCTAAAATAGTGCCTGGCACAGAGTTTGCACTAAATAAATATTTGCTGGCTGGATGAGCCAAACACTCTGAAGAAAACAAGTGTCTCAGTGGGGAGTAATGGGGTGTGGCAGGACCTATGATAGCTATCCAGGGGCTATCCATGGGGAACAACTGAGCTCCAGACGCTGGCGTTTCCCTGAGGCCTTTCCCTTGCGGAGGTAAAAGGAGAACGCCCACCGCCCACCGAGGCAGCAGCTAGTACAAAGTCCCCAAGGCTGTAGTCCCCAAGGCGGGAAAGCAGAAGCTGCGGGGGTGGGTGGGGGTTGGGTTTGGTGGATGAGGTCAGAGGGTAGGCACCTGCCTACTTCTTCCACTTGGGGAGGAGTGTGGATTTATTCAGAGTGCTGTAGGGAGTATTGGAGGAGTTTCTCACTCCAGCGTTAAATAATCCAATTTACATTTCTGTCTGTCCCTCTGGCTCCCTGGTAGGGGTGGGAGTGAGGCTCCGGGCTGGGGCGTGCAAGGGAGATGTTAGAGGGGTGGCAGGTTTTGCTGATGGATTGGATTCTGAAGGCTGGGGTGGGGGGGTGTCCTGGCTCCTGAGTCTTCACTTTGGACATTTCGGACTTGAGATTCCTTGAGGCATCCAAGAGAAGATGTCAGCCCAGCATGTCCTTTGTGAGTCTGGAGCTCAGAGGAGAGGAGGGCTGGGGATAGAACTCAGAGGGGCCTTGGGCACACTAGAGTTGATGAAAGCAAAGGAACAGATGAAATTCCCAAAGCAAGGTGCTCTACTGAAAGGGAGTGCCCCCAGGTTAGAGCCTGAGCAACTCCAATCCCCCCCCCAACCCAGGGAAGGGGCCGAGGTAGCAGGAAAGGAGATGGGAGAACCTTAGGTATTGGTGGCAGGGAGGGAGGAGGAACACCAGAGGGTCTGGTGGCCTGGGTTTCAGGGAGGGTGTGGGCTGTCTTCTCTCAGTGAAGAGAGGATAGAAACTGTGGTTGGCCTTGGCCCCATGAAGGCTCTTGGGGACCATGAGGAGAACCACTGGGGTCAGGATAGGTGAGTTGGATAGTAGAGGAGGAGGCAGTGGTGTCAGGGAAGGGCAGGAAGCACCAGCCAATCTGGGAAGTTGGGGAGGATGGGGTAAGGGCTCAGACCCTCCTCTCTCTTCTTTGGGTTTACCAGGGTCTTGCCCATTCATCTCAACCCTGCACCCCATCCAAATCCTCTGAGCAGAATCCTTGGAGGCTGATGGAGAGGGCTGGAGGGGTGCCCTAACGTGCTCTTGAACCCCTGTCTGGGCTCCTCTCTCCCTTTCTCAGCAGAGCTCGCTCACCGCCCTGTAGTGGCTCACTTTTTCTGGTTCGTGGGACCACCTGACCCCTGTTCTTCCCCATCTCCCTACTTCGTCTCTCTCTGGGTCCAAGGCCCCTAGAGGAGAGCATTGTGGAACTGGGTTTGCTTGGAGGGTCTTTCCTTCTTTGTCAGAGCACGCTGGACTTCATTTACACTGGTAACGTTGCTCTGGAAAGCTCCTTTATGTGTTGGGCATTCAGAGAAGTTTGAAGTCTTTTTCAAGGTATTTTGGTGGCCAGAACCTGGACCTCCCCCAAGGCGTGGCTGGCTGTGTGGGGAGTTTAGAATGTGTTTGGCTTGTGGGTGGACAGGGTAGGGTTGGGGACAGCCTAAATTCTAATGGTCCTCAGGTGGGGGTTCTCAGTAACTGTCAAATGAATGACACTCAGATATTTGCGTGTTTGGGCTCCCAGGTTGTTTGGTTAAATGCTTCCTCTGCTGGTTAACCAGTGTTTTCACATCTCTTATCTGCAGGGGGTGTTTCTTCATTTCATACCTGAAGAAACTGTGGCCCAGGAAAGTGAAAGGTCTTGCCCAGAGATCACAGTTGCTAGGTAACATCACCAGAATTGCACACCAAGCCTGCAGACCTCCCATGAGGCTGCCCTTAGGGACCAGCCTCGGGGGTGCGGCATGGATGGTGGGGTGCAGGGCGCACGGTCTCCTCCTGCCCGTTCAGAGCAGTGGCCATTTGCTATGCCGGGCTGTAGGGCATTCCTCCTGACCACCTGTTTCCTGTGGCAGTCCAGACCCTCCCATCCCTGGCTCCAGGCTCCAGGAAGATAGGATGAGGTAGCCTTGAACTGGGTCAAGCCTTGGGGGGTCCCCAGCTTCTGGGAGGCTGTTTGTGTGTGGCTTATATGGCTGTTGTAGAAATCCCCACAGGAAAGCCAGCTCAGGTGCACAGCATCCCTGGGGAGACACCCGAGCAGGACAGGGCCTTCCCCATCACTGGGGACTGGGGAGACTGAGGAGACTCAGAGACGGCAGGGGTGGGGCTAGGCTGCCCCTGGAGGGGTGGCTCTTGTGCTCCCTCTCCCCATGGGCCAGGTGCCTCTGCACTCTTGCTTCCCTCCTCCTACCCGGTAGACTCCAGTTAGCCTGGGGCAGGTGCAGGACAGAGGCAGGTTCTTTCCAGGTTTCTAAGGATTTGGGCGACAGCCGCCTGCCCCCCCCCCCCCCCCCGCCCCACTGTCTCCATGGCTTTCTGGCCTGGATGTTTCTTGGGGAGGGCAGGCACCTGGGAAGAGCTACAGAGTAGTCTTGTGTGGTAGCCCCTGAGGGTTCCAGGTGGATCCCCCCTCTTTACAGTGGGCATCTGAGGACCCGAGGAAGAAGTGACTTGTTCAGGATCACTACCCAGTGAGCTGGTTTCCTACTTTGATTCCCAGCATATCATGGGGGGCAACCTCCTGCAGCCTAGCTTATCTGACTGCTCTTTGTAAAGTGCTCGCTCTGAGCCGGGCCTTGTTCTGTATCGTCAGTTCTTCATAGCCACCCCGTTGGGGGGTTAAGTACTGTTATTGCCCATTTTACAGAGAGGGGCTTGTCCTCGACCACCTGGGTTGCAAGTCACATGGCCCACATTTGAACTCAGTCTCTTCTTAACCAGCAGCCTACCCAGCTTCAAACTTATGTGGTTGCTGGGTTCTCTAGAATCAGAAACAAAAACAAAATGGTCAACCCTTGAAGGACCTGGCCCTCGAAGAGTTAGGTCCGAGGACACTGCCTGGCCTTGGCCGTTCTCATGGAGGATGGCCACTTCCAACGTGCCCAGCCACTCCAGATGCCAGGAAACAGTCCACCTCTCTTGGAGTTTGTTAGACCAGGTACCAAGGTCCAGGCTGTAAGTCTCCTTTCCTCACCTCTGCCCACTCCTGTTCTAGCAGCTCGGCAGGCCCTGCCTACCCTTGGAGCCTCAGGGCCTCTGGAGAGCACTCAGCCCTGCAGCCCTGCCTTCTCCTTTCTCTTGGACAGTGGAAGGGCTTCGGCCACTGAGCTTGGAAGGACGGCTCTCCTCACCTGTCCCTTCCTCTGGCCATACATCCTTTCCAGAAAGGGATGAGGGCCTGAGTGTCAAGCAGTCCTTCTGCAGGGCTGCAGACCTGCCTCATGTCCCTCTCCCTCCTCCTCTCTCCTTTTCCTGTATCTCACCCTTACCTAGCATCTGTCTGTTTCCTGCTGTGTTGTGTCCAGGCGTGATTCCCAGTGTTTCCATCTATAAGGGGGAAACAATAGAAGAGACCCCACAGGGTTTTGAGGCCCAAACTGAAAGCCCAGTGGCTGGGCACTTGTAATAAGTGAGTCCCCATCTACCCTCCACATTCTCCCCGTGAAGGCGGAACAGGTAGGGCCTGCAGGTCAGGGTAGGGAAAGCGGGCCTCCAGAGGGGGCAGGTGGGAGCCAGAAGCCTGGCTTCCTCATCTGTGAGATGGGGTGTGAGGACACGTGCCTGTGGAGGGCTGTGAGCAATGCCCGGCAGTGTTAGCCATGCTGAGCACCGTGTCCGGCCCATACTGAGTGCCAAAGAGAGCTATGCTTTCTGCTCTTCCTGCTTCAGAGGTAGCTGCGTTTGGGGGTGTTTGGCGCTCTTCGGGTGAAATTTGAATTTTTACTGTTGTGTATTTTGTCTAGATTTCCTGAGAAGGCCAAGCCCTCCATTCTGATCATGATTTGTGGGGAGTTTTTTTGGGTTTTGCTGTCTTGTCTCCTGCACTGAAAAAGGGATCTGTGCCTTTAAGGCGCCGACAGCCCCGAGTGGGACACTGGCCCTTTAAAAGCACATTACAGAGAGTTGGAACTTAGCCTTTGTTTAACTAGCAGTGATTAGTCCCAGCGGACAGGGCTGGAGTGGTATGTCTAGGACCAGACCGGAGTGCTGCTGACTGGCTGGGCCCACTGAGGGACAGCGGGCTGACCGGTGGCTGGCCTGGCCCCTCGCTTTCCCCCGGCCTGGTGATTCTGGTGGCTTAGGGACCCTGGTGGCCGTGCTGAGGGATGGTAAGTGGCCTGATTGTTCTGATTTGCCTGAGCAGAAGCTGGAATGTGGGTGGTTGCCAGCCCCAGGGCCCCTGACCAGCCTCCTGGGCCCAGGGAGCCCCAGTGAGATAGGTGGGAGCAGGCTGGTAGGGAGGGGCTGTCACAGGTACTCAGTCTTGGGAGGGATTCCGTGTCTCATGCAGACATCTCCCGCCTGCCCAAAATGTGGAAACAGTTAGATTAGCCGCGCCAAAAAGCGAGAAACTGAGAAGTGTTGCTCCTGGTTTTCGTTTTTACAGCCAAGCCTTGATGGCCTACCCCTTTGAGAACCAGGAAAGGCTAGGAATGGCTGAAAAGTTTTCTGAGCTGGGGATCTTGGCCTTTGCTCTGGGTGGCCCAACCCTGGGCTGGACTGGGTGGGGCTGCCCTGGGGTTTGGGGGCCATGTCATCTCCACCCCAGCTCCCCAGCCCCCCAGTAGGGCTCTTTTATATTCCCCCCTCCCTTCCTGGATCTGTTCCCTGATCCCTGGGACTGCGGGCGGTGGAAGATCAGGAAGGCTGCTCCGGGCCTGGAGTGTGTTCTGCTCCCGCGTACACATCTGAAACCGTGTTAGGAGCCGGGTCACTGTGATGTGGCAGCCTTTCCTGGGGAAGTACCTCTGTCTCCAGGGAAGGCAGGGATCCAGCTTGTTAGTGGAGGGCTTGTGAGGATTAAATGAGCCAGTGCCGCGAAGCGCCAAGCGCTGTGCCGGGCGTGTTCCAGCCTTGGTCCCAGCCACCCTCACTGCCGTTTCCGGGGGGCTGGTGGTGGATCCGACTCCTACCAGCAGGGTGTCCTTCTCACCATTTTCTAGACAGGGTCACACCAGAGGTGACAAAGGCAGAGCTCAGGGTACAGGTCTGGCGATCCAGAATTTCTGTAAGTTCTCTGAAAGCTGGTGCATGGGCTCACATGATTTCTGTAGTTTTGGTGAAAGCCTGAGGCTTTGACAAGCAGTGAAGATAGTTTGGAGCTGGAGCCCAAATGCTAGGCCTCCAGCTCTGCCCCATACCTGGGAATGGTGACCTTGGACAAGCTGCTGGACCTCTCCTCGCCTCCACATCCCAGTGTCTGAGGGGGTGGGGTGCGTGGGTCAAACCCTGGAGGGAGTTCTCGGTTTTGCTGGGGCACATACATGGAGGTAGAGGGTCTTTGAGCTAGGATTCATGGATAAAGCAGACATAGCTGCTGGGTTGGGACCCACCTTGATGCTATATTTAAAAGTATTTGGCATTATTGGTTGGAATCCCATGGGCCAGGTGGCAAATGACAGATTGGGCTAGTTTATCCTAGAGGCAGCCAGTGTGGGGGGTTGGTGGGGAGAGTTGGTGAGCTCTCGGAGTCTGGCATACTGTCTGGGCTTGGGAAGCCGCTTGAGGTCTCGAGCCTCAGTTTCCTTAACTGTAGTCAGGGGGCTGGGTTTTATGAGCATCAGAAGCCCACATTTAGTGGACCCATTACACTTCCCAGGTGTGAGATGTTATGGGTGAGGTAGGCACTGTAGAACCACAGATGGCTGTGGCTTATGGTCACTAGGAGCAGGAGGAACTCAGCAGCTACACCCCACTTTCCTTTGACGTCTAGATTCCTGTCTTTGTTGGTGGCCTGGGAACCTGCGGCTCACTGGTGGCCACCCTCTCCTGCTAGTTTGCTGCTGTTGAATGACCCAGGCAGTCTCCTGCTAGTTACAGTCTGGGAAGCAGAGCTCTGATGTCCCACTGAGACTCCCAGATACCAGGCTTAGGGACGACTAGGAAGGCCAGGTCCCAAGGCCTCCAGGCTGTGTCGGCGTATTGGAGGCACCTGGTAGCTCTCTGCTGGGGTGCTGGATTAACTCAAACCGGGAGTGGGGGGCATAATGAGGTTTGTGAGCACAAGGAGCCTCCAGCAGGCTCTGGCAGGAGGGAAGGGCAGCCCATTTGTCAGGTAAAGAGGCCGAGGTGCAGGAGAGGCCAACTTGAGAACTCTGCTCTCTTGGCCCAGTGCCTGTTCCCATCTTTGATTCTTGTCTCCCTGAGACCACAAAGCTGCTCTGTCCCAAATTGTGGCTGGAATTAAAAAGACAGCAGGGCTGGAGATGAGCACTGGGGCTGGAACCTAGGGTGTCTGTGTTTGTTCCCAGATGTCTGTCCATCTCTCTTCAAATGGGGGCTTGAGGTGCCTGCTTAAAATGACAGCACTCTCAACCTTGCTGTTGGGGGTGGTATGTGGAATGGCCAAGGTTCTCCGGGCTCAGATGGCAGAGAGGCTCTTCAAGAGCCCCCGTACAGGGAGGGCCGGGCGGGCCCTGCATGCTGGGCAGAGTGAGAGGCGTCTTGGAAATAACTGTGTGCCCAGGGAGAAGCCAGGAACCTGCAGAGCAGTGCTGCTGGGTAGGGAAGGGGCGGAGTGTCCAGGCAAAGGCAGAACCAGGCCTGATCATAGGGCTCACTGCGTGTCAGAGGTGGTGTCACCCCCATTTTACAGATGACAAACGGAGACATAGGGAGTAACTAATGTGAGCAAAGTCCTAGAGCTTTATTCTCACGTGTGTTTGTTTTTAAGGAAGGAGTCTTCTCCACATTGACCAGTCATCAGCCAGCACAGTGCCGGGAGCTGAGGCTGTGTTGACAAGGGGCTGGTCCTTGGTTGAAGCAGGAAGCTTGGTGACCAGGGATGGGGAAGATAGTCCACACATAGCTTTGTCACCCTAACATGAACAGCTTGCACAGAACAGGAGGGGACATGGCATGGCCCTCGGGTGTTAGGAGGGGAGAAGGTCCTGTCTCTGTCCCCATCCTCACATTTCTTGGAGGGGCAACCTGAACCTAGGATGACTTCCCGGAGGTGAAGAGCTGGGAGGAATTAGATTAGCCAGAGGGAAAAGTGGCTTTCTTGGGGGACGGAAGTCCTTGGTTTTCAATTCATTTGTTTTTTTATTTCATCATCTTTCACCCCACTTGGGTCATGAGTCCCCAGGGCCTGAGGTAGCTGTTGGCGGTATTTATGGTTGCTGCCCCGGGGGGTGGCGGGGTTGCTGGGGAACCAGTCAGAAACCAGTCCCACACTCGGTGGTGTGATCCGTGGGACCAAGGGGATGGATGGGTGCGTTCACGTGTGTGAGAAGGAGAGGGTACAGACCGCCTCAGGGTGGGAGCAGCTCGGTGAGGGAACCATTCTCGAGAGTTGTCCGAGGGAGAAGGTGGGAAGGGCATCCGGCAGGGACCCAGCGTGTGTGCCGTGGGTTGCAGTCTGGGTCCTGGGAGACCTGTAGTGTCAGGGTTGCCGCACACGAGGCTGGGGGCAGTGCTCCTGGGGCTGGGAGTGTGGGGCTTAAGCTTTAGGGGCGTCACCCTCTTTAGTCTTTCGGAGTGCCCTGGCCAGGCTCTTGGCTGTTTGTCCTGTGGAACAGCGAGGGGGCCGGAAAGCTGTCCCCGCTCCGAAGCAGGAGGGGCACTCGGCCCTCAACTCACTTTCGATTTGTCCAGATCTCATCCCATTCAACGAGTGTTCCTCAGATTCTCTTCTTTTAAAATTCAGGGCACTTCGCTGTTCTACTGAGGTTTATGAATGTTTAAAAACTGCTTTGCGGTCCCCAAAGTAATTTGACAAGTCTGACAGCTATTGATTAAAAACCTGAAATTATTCAGGCTGCAGGATGACTTGGGGGATTAGATGGAAAGTTTTTTGTTTCTTCTCACTCTGTGTGCCCCTTGCCCTCCCACCCCCCGAAAAGACATAAGAGGTGGGAGGTAAATGTGTTCCCAAATGTTTTTTGAAAACTCCATTAGGCTGCGGAATGGCACTGGAGAGGGTGGGGATGGGGATCACCCCTCACGTCCCCCGTCTGGGCTCCAGCTCCGCGGCAGGCAGCAGTGAGGTGCCCTGGGAAGGCGCTGGAGGTGGTGGCAGCGGGGGGAGGCGGTGTGCTCTTTTGTGTCTGGTCCCTTGCACTCTTGGGTTGTCAACATGGTGGGGTTTCTGTGGCACCCTTGGAAGTGGCCTAGCGGGTGAGGCACTGCACCCCAGAGAGAGGAGGGAGCTGGTTTGGGGCTGCTATGCAGCAAGTCCAGGGGTCCGAGGGATGGGGTGGGGGGGCAGGGTTGTCCAGGACAGGAGCCCTCCTGGAAAGGTTTCTCATCTCCCTCTCTGTGAGAGCCTCCTGTGTGGCCTGGCCACACAGTGTGAGCTGAGTACCAGCACTGGCCCCCTGAGGGTGATGAAGCCCTTTGGCTCTCAGCATCCATTCTGCCCTGTGTCACCGGGCCGAGGCACTCCGTTCTCCTAGCCTGTTTCCTCTGCTGTCTTTTTTTTTTTTAAGAGTTTATTTATTTGACAGAGATCACAAGTAGGCAGAGAGGCAGGCAGAGAGAGAAGAGGAAGCAAGCTCACCACTGAGCAGAGAGCCTGACACCGGGCTCGATCCCAGGACCCTGGGATCATGACCTGAGCCGAAGGCAGAGGCTTTAACCCACTGAGCCACCCAGGTGCCCCTCCTCTGCTGTCTTAAAGCTTCCTTCATCAGATCCTTCAGATTAACTGGGGTATGTAGGGGGAAAGTTGCCCCATGAGGTAGGGCTCTGCGGACCTATTTGAGTTCATGTTCCCTGTTTCTGCTAGGGCGATGCTGCCTTTTGTGCGGGGCTATTGGGAGAAGGCTGTGCTGTGATGTGTGCACCTTAATAGGCATTCCTGTCCCACAGTTGGGTACACAGTAGGTGCTTATTAGTAAGTGGCTGTTAAGTCCAGGCAGCCACAGTGTTGATCATTAAATCAGCACCTATGGGGCACTTCTTAGGAGCCAGGCCTCGGGCTGCGCCATAGCCATAGCACACGATAAGCCTGTTGTTGTTGTAGTGGTGTAGACCTCCTTTGCCAGCTTGGCCCTGCGGCGTGGAAGGGAAGCACGGACTCCCAGGGGTCGGGTGAAGGCTGGAGACCAGCCCTGCCCAGCCCAGGGCTCAGCATGTGGATAGAGATGGGGTCACACTGGTTCCAGTGACTGCTAGGGCCTGTCCCCTGGCCTTGGATGAGAGAACCCCAGGCTGAGAGGGACCATGCTTCCAGGCCCTGTCATCCCAGGAAGACTTCCCAGGCAGGGCAGCCAGCCTCCTTGCCTTTTAAGGACAGGCTCTGTCTCCCCTGGGCCCTGGGAGCCGCTAGGCAGCTGCATTCTTCTCCCCTCTCCTGGGACCGCAGCTGGGCCAGGAGTAAGCACTGGCCTTCTCAGCATCGGGTTCCCAGGCCAACTGGGCAAGGCTGGGTGTGGGGAGATATGGCTCTGCTGGGTGTTCTGGGTGGGGTGCTGCCCTGTTTGTGTCCTGCTGCTCGATTCCCAGGACGTTGGCGCCCACACCCCGACTGTGCTCCAGTTTTGGAGGGCAGAGTTTTCCAGCACAGCTGTCTGGACCGCCTGGCTGTGACAGGCAGAAGTGAGTTTGGCATGTTCTGACCTGACTCCAGAGTCCACAGTTCCCGCCAGCCCTCAGGCGGGCACCTCCTCCATGGAGACCAACCTTCATCCAGGATTTCTACCCCTTCCAGGCCTGGTTGTGGTCGTGGGCAGCGGCAGCGGACCACACCAGCATGAGTGGGAGCCTGGGTCAGGGGATGCTGTGCTTGGGAGTCACAGGCACAGGGGCTAAAGTGGCCCCTCGAGGGGTCTACTGACCACCCGTTCCTTTCATTCAGGAAATTAAGGGCCTTTTTTTTTTTTTTTTTGAGGTATCCCAGAACATTTGGGTAGATGTAGTTTGTCCCCATTTTATAGATGGGGAAAATTGAGGCGTGGAGAAGGTGAAAAGACTAGAGTGGTCAGAGGAAAGGAACAGAAAATGGCCAGAGAAGTCCTTATCTCATCACCCCAAATGTCAGGAGCATCACCCACCTTGGAAAAAGCCTTCAGACAGACAGGTAGGTCCTGTGTTGGCCTTGCTCGTAGCTGCACCCCTGCACTCACAGTGGTATCTGGCACTCACCCGCACCATCTTACTTGATCCTTCTAACAGCCCTGTAGGGGAGGTAGGCCATTCTCCCTATTTATGGGTGCAGAAACTGAGGCCCGGAGAGTTGAATGACTTTCAAGTGATTGTGGTTGAGTGGTTTTTAAGGAATGGAGACTAACTTTGCCGCGGTGGCTGGGCACCATTGACACTAGGCCCTCCTACCCTCCTCCCTGTTCCCGGCTGTGAGTGGGGAGGGCGTGCATGCCTTTGCCCCGGGGCTCACTCCACCGCCTGCCTGCATAGCCTGGTGCCCAGCCGTCCTCCGGTAGGGCAGGCGTCCCCTCTGCGCATGCCTAAAGGGGCTACCAGCTCCTGCTTGCACACTCCCACAGATAGGGTGCTCACTCCTTTAAACCAAACCAGCCTGTGCCTGAGTAGTGACTGGCCTCTCCTGGTCCCAGCTCTGCCCTCTGGGGGCATGCAGGGCAGCTCCCTCTGCCCCTTTAAGACTTTGAAGGGAATTTTGAATCTCTCGTTTTCCAAGCTATATAACCTCTCAACTCACCCTGTCCGCTGGGAACATCCTCCCCTGTCAGAAAGGGCTTCTTAATTATCGCAAGTCTTGTTTTTGGGTCTCCTCCCTTCTTGAAATAATGGGGTATTTGCTAAACTTCTGTGTTAGTAACCTTTGAAGCAAAAAAAAGCTGGAGTTGAAAAACAGCTCGTGGGTTGGCTGGAAGGCTATCAGATAAGACTGTGGCCCCAGAGCTGGGACAATGTCCTCTTGTCCTGCTCCCTGGCCCTCACAATGAGCTGCGGTTGGGGCTTGGCTCTGTCTCCAGCCGTGGCTCCGCCCATGCCCGTGCCTGTGCCGGGCCCACGTTTCTTGGGCAGGGGCTGTCCCACCCTCACCAGCCCCCCTGGTTCTTCCCTCTGGACGTGGAATGAGTGGGTCATGGTGAGCAAGTCAGCTGGCCATGGCCCTCGGTGGCTCAGCTGGCTGTGGGGCGATGGAAGGTTGAACGAGGCACGGATGGAGCTAGCCTTAGACTCTGCTGAACGGGTTCAGATCTCACTTGGCTGCTCACCACCCATGCGATCTTGGGTGAGTTTCCCGGCCCTTCCGGGGTGCAACACCTCGGCCCTGGTGGGTTGTCCCGAGGAGACAGGTGGGAGAGCGGTACGGGATGTGGGTCTCAGCCGCGTGGCCTGGGCGTGAGCTCTGTCTGCCTGGGGACGCCAGGCGGCAGGCTGGTGGCAGCAGCATTTGGGCTGGGCTTCGACAGCTGAGAAAGAGAGAATTCGTTAGGCGGAGGAAATAGCATGGGCAAAGGGCCCCAAAGGGGGACGAATCAGGAGGAGAGTCTAGGTCACTTGTCGGGGTGTGGTGTGAGGGGAGATAGAGAAGGCGTTTCGGGGAGGGCTTCAGTGCCAGGTTAAGGCACAGTGACGTGTTTCTCTTCGGGATGTGAGGGGACAGCAGAGGGATGGGGGTCACGCTGCGTTGGGTGGAGGGGCCCATCTGGTAGGATGGTGCTGCTGTGGTCAGATGGAGAAGGCTGGTGGGAGGCCCCCCGCACTGCCCCCCAGGCCCTGGCCAAGACTGCTGAAGCGGAGGAGTCCAGGGCAGGTCTCCCTCCCCTGTGGCCCGTGGCACTCCCATCTGTGACCTGGGAACCGTGGTACCCTCCCCTTCTCAGGAAGTACGAGGATTCCATGCCATGGAGATAAAGGCCTGAGCAGACGGCCTCAGCTGAGGAGGGGACACGGGGCTTTTGGTCCTTGGGGTCTGATGATGGTCTAGAGAATCCATTGTGTCTAGGACTCAGAGACGTCTCAGAGGGTGGGGCAGTCGTGGGGGGTGTGGTCGTGGTGGGGTGTGGCCATGGAGGGTACGATGAGCCATCTGGCCTTGGGAGAGGTGGAGGGAGCTCCCCATAACTGGACAGTGCCAGAACAGGGGCATCTCTCAAATTCTGGGGGAGTCCTGGGGCGCTGCTCCTGGGACCTGACGTCAAGCAGACAACCACTGTGATCAACGCTTGGGTTGTCTTTGTCCCTTTTCCCAGTCACTGGGGTTGAGGTAACCCAACCAGCTCAGGGAGGATTGCTCCGATCCCAGCTGAGCTCCTCCCCCTTCCCAGAGCTTAGCTGACCTTGGCTGCTAGGATACTGTGGCTTTGGTCTGGGAACCCCAGGGGCCCAGAATCTTCTTTCTGAGACATATCCAGCCCTACCCACCAGGAGCCCCCAGCCAGACAGGAAGATGGTCTGTGACAGACCTTCCTAGCATAGCCTGATGACTGTCAGGGGTTGGGACCATTGCAAGGTTACTGTCTCCGGGAACTCTGGGAAGGCTTCACGGAGGAGGGTGTGCTGATGTTGAGTGTTGAATTTGGATAGGACGAGGGGACGACATATCCCTGGAGGCCTGCCTGAGGGAGCTGTGAGTCCTGGGGAAGAGCAGACCAGGGTGAGGGAGAGCAGGCAGAGGGACCCCAGCAAGCGGGGCTGGTACTGAATTCCATGCATTCCTGGCCGGGAACCCCTCTTCTGCTCCAGGCCCTGAGAATCGCCTCTCTCTGAAAATTCTCTTTATACACTTCAGTGTCTGCTTGTTTCTGTTGGATTTTGTTTGAAGCAAGGCCCTTCTTTTTCAGATAAAGAAGTGGCCCCCAGGGGGTTGAGGTATGGAGGTGACACTAGGAGGAAGACCAGCCCCTGGGCCTGCCCTCTCGGAGCAGGCTTGTCTCTCCCTGGTGAAGTGGGGGTGAGCTCAGTATTTGCTTCTCGGCCATGTGAGGTTTCAGCAAAGGGATATATGTAACATTTCCTGTGGGCACAGCCCAGAGCTGCCAGCTCTGCTCTGGTGAGGAGGGCCAGGCGCACGGAGCCCGCAGTCTGGACTGAGATCTGAGCCCAGTGCAGTCCCATGGCATCCCTGGCAGGGTTGTTGTGAGAATGAGCTCGGACCTGGGCTGCAGCAATGTGAAGGCTTTTGCTCCCTTTAGTGTGGTAGCTCTGGTCTCCAGGGACCACAGGAGGTCATTGGGGTAAGCCATCATGGGACAAATCTGGGCGCTGGAGGAGGCCATGCAGTGGGACTCTTGGGCCACCTTCTCTCTTACGCTAGCCGTGGAGTGGCAGGGAGGGACCTGATGTGGGGTTAGGGGTCACAGAGACCTGTACACAATGGCATCAGGCTCCAGACCCCTGTACCATACAAGGCAACCGTGGGCAGGGCTCCCAGACCAACCAGGGCCCCATTGCAGCAGGGGCCTTGGGCAGATCAGGTCACTGCTGCTCCCTGAGCCCCTTACCTTTCTGTAAATGGGTAGATGAATGTTGCTGGTGAAAGGGATGTAGAAGTGAGCAGCTGGGTGTCCTGCACCTGATGGAGGCGGGTGCTTCTGGGTGGAGTACCTCCCGGCAATGGAGTTGGGAGCAAGGCAGTAGCTGGCAGCTGGTCTCCTTTTCCGGAGCTTCTTAGGTCGGGAGACTGAGCCTCCTGCTGCCTGCTGGGAGCCTGGGCGGTCTGCGGTGCCCTCCACCCTTCTCCCTGCCTCGTTGGGCTTTTTGGGCAGTTTATAGGTGAGCTTTAGGTGAGCAAAACACCACCCTAAGATGCTGTTCGAAGGCAAAGGCAGGGCTGGGTGAAGGCATACTTTGACTCATTGATGGCACGGGCTGGTGTAGAGTATTAGGGGGTCCTGCAGGCCTAGGACAGGGCTGGCTTCCTGGATGAGGTGGTTCCTAAGCCATTTGGTGATACTTCTGGTTTCAGGAAGTGACCAAGTGACAATTTTTCCTTCCCAAGCCCTAGTCATTTTATCAGCCACCACCAGGGACACACTCAGCCTCTGCCAGGACCTTTCACCCTGGCGGGGTCACAGCAGAACAGCTCCCTCTGGGCCTCTTGTGACCCTTTTCTCTCCCACCAGGAGCCTTTTGGGGAGGAGGGGAACAGGTGGACTCAGGCTGAGTGGGAAGGATATGTGTCTGCCTGCGAATCAGGAGCCCCGCCCCTCTGGTTCTGTCCCTACCCAATGGGGCAGCACTTTGAGCCTGGCCCTTTCCTGTGCAGAAACAGACTGGCACACCTCGGAGTAGCTACTGGCTGGCCCAGGTGTGGCCTCTGCTCCAGTCCCCCAGCCTAGAGAAGCCCCCGGGAGGTTGGGAGGGTCACGGCTGCCCAGCTGCAGCCAGGTTGCCCTAGCTGTGAGTTTGCCCACCGCCTCTGTTCAGCCAGGAACCTTCTCAAGGAGGCCTGGGCCAGCTGGGGCGTATTTATGGAGCAGGATGATGAGGAAGGAAGAGGAGGGTTCTGCAGCCATAGGTTCCAGGCTCTGGCTGCTTTGAGGTCTGACCTGGACTGCGGGGCTCCTGGGCTATAAAACCAGAGCCCCCTAGCTCTCCCTGGGTAGGACCAGTCTGTTGAACCGTGACTCCCTTTGCACTTCCTGGGTCCATACTCCGCCCTCCCAGCATCCTTACCTGGCAGGAGTTTCCAGGCTGGGTCAGAAAGCAGCTTGATCCTGGCCTGCCGGCTGGGTTTCTAGTCCCAGACAGCAAGTGTAGGCGTGGTGGGTCCCAGCCCTTCCTGGGTGGGGTGACTTTTCCTGCCTCTGGGGCAGGGCCTCTCTTGCACTGAGCTGTGAAGCCCCATCCTGGGAGGGAGGCCTGGAGTCTGCCCCATGTGGTGGACAGCCCAGGGTGGCCTATTGCAGCTGCAGGGACTACAAACCTACCCCCAGCCCAGGCCAGTGCTGTGATGAGGGTGGGGAACGGGCCACTGGAGCAGGACCTGGGGAACTGGTTAAGGGCAGGTGGTGTGGTGGGCCACTGTGCATGTTTGGGAAAGCCACTTCCCAGGGACAGGGTGCCAGAGAAGCGGAGCCAGTGTAGCTGTGTATGCTACTGGCCTGGAGTCTCGCTAGGCTCTACGTGTGAGCTCACAGGCTCTAACCTGACCTCAGCCTGCCCCACAGCTTCCCTCTGGTCTGCGCATTCCCCTTGGGCTCTCAGGAGTCCTACGTGAACGCATCTGTTCAGCTTGAGTGATCTGAGCCTTACCCTGTGCCAGCTTCATGCTGGGCATGGTGGGGAGCAGTTGCAGGGAGGCTCACTGGGTCTCTTGGGTCAAGCTCTGGGGCTCCCTAGGGCTGGGGTCCCACTTCGGGCTCTGACTCCCATGGAGTGCCTAGCACAGGACTCCATGTTAGAGAAGGCTGCTGCCATGGACATGGAGAGTCTAGAGGGTGGAGAGTGGCTTCTTGAAGCCTGTGAAGCCTCTGGGCAGGGCCTGTTGGCTCATCTCTGGATTCCTGAGCCCCCACATTGTGGGCCTCAGTTCCCCCTTACCTCCAATGGTCGTAGAGATAAGGGCTACAGCATTGTGACCTGTGGGAAGTGTCTGGTGTCCCTGCCAGATCTTCCTGCCTGAGGTGGGATCTTTGCTGAGACAGGGAGAGAATGATAGCTTGGGCCTTGGGCCATTAGAGGCCAGGAGCTGAAAGGCAGAAGTTGTTGGGGGAAGGAAGTCTGGGTGGGCTAAGCCCAGGGTGGGTTCTGTGCTGGTTGCAGGGGTGTGGGCTATGGACAACAGTAGGAGCAAGGCTTGCCCAGCTTCCATGCCAGGGGAGGGCTTGGCAGGCCTGCTAGTCCTCAGGTCCCAGCTGTGGGAGGGGGCTGCGGTAGGGCTCTGCTCTGTGCCATTGGCTCTGGAAGGGACATTCACCTCTCTGAGGACTCCACCAAGCTCTGGTACATGTGCCATCTGAGGTGCTTTCCATGTGATATGCTGAGGAAACCTAGGCTCAGAGAGGGGAATTGACTTCCTCAGGGCCACACAGTAAGTAAGCAGTGTGCACAGGTCTCTCAGAGCCCATCCTGGTCTGGGCTCCATTTGGGCACCAGGTGGCCCTCTACCTCTGCTCTTTGTGTCCACATGGGGCCCACTGACCCTGGCCTTGGGCCCAAGCTCCAGTACATGGGCCCTGTCCGAGTTTCAGTATCTCAGGGACCGAGCAGAGACTGCTGCATCCTTCCTGGTTTGAGCCTCGTGTCCTTGTATGTAGCTGGGGAGAGGCGGAAGTCCTGTTGCTGTCCTCCCTGAGCTGCTGCGCGGACTGTGATGCTCTCTGTGAAAGGGCTCTGTTGACAATGACGTTCTGGACAAATGGCTGACTCCGTAGGTCTTGGAGGAAGACCAGGGCCAAGGAAAGGAAGGTGGGGAAGGTTGCCTGGGTGCTGTGAGTCTCCAAGGCCAGGACCCTGCCCCAGACCCGGTGCTGATGTTCAGCTCCTGCGTGGTGGCCTCATCCTCAGCAGTTTGCTCCCTGAGAGGCTGAGCCACTTCCCCAGAGTCCCCCAGTGGGGAAGAGGGCCTGGTGGGTCCCTGTAACTCCAGGACTGTAATGCCCCTTCTTGGGAGGAGTGATTGCCTCTAGCTGGGAGGTCTGGGCAGACTTCCTGGAGAAAGGGGGAAGGGAGGGGCGTGGCAGGCTGGGCCTGATGCAAGAGCCACCCCCGCCCCCCCCCCCCCCCCAGGTCCCATCTGATGCCCAGGCTGAAGGAGTCTCGCTCCCACGAGTCCCTGCTCAGCCCCAGCAACGCGGTGGAAGCGCTGGACCTCAGCATGGAGGAGGAGGTGGTCATCAAGCCGGTGCACAGCAGCATCCTAGGCCAGGACTACTGCTTCGAGGTGGGTCCCCCTGCATGGGTGGGGTGGGGCATGGGTGTCCTCTCTTGGTCAGGCCGGTTTGCATCCAGACACTCTCTGGATTGCTTTGGGGCAAGGCTGGAAATCTCATAGCTTTTGGCCCCTAAGAAACCAGAAACAGGGTGCTTGTTTCTGCTCCGTGGGCTCCTTGAAAATGGGCCAGCACTGTCCTCCATGTGCAGGGCACAAGGTCCCAGTGGGTGAGGGAGAGAAAGCCTGTATAGAATCGCTTAAGCCCCAGAGCCTGCTCACTCCTCAGAAACCCCCCAAACGCATTGTGGGGTAGGAGAGGCCATTGCCTTTTGGGGCTTTGTCTCCCCTTGTGCATAATGAGAGCCAGAGCCTTTCTTCTTCTAGCTTTCTGTGACCCAAGGTTTGAGAGCAGAGGGACAGCCACCCAACATATGCAGGGTGTGCAAGGCTGTGACCTGCGCAGTCCATCACTGTAGATGGGGAAGCCGAGGCCCAGAGTGATCAAGAAGATGTCAGCCGTCACACGGCAGCCCGAGGCCAAACCAGGGCCAGGGTAGCTAATGTTGCAGGTGTCCTGGGAGTTCCTAATAGCTTCTCCAATTATTCGTATTCTCTTCCCACCTCTGTTTCTGGGAGGCTTCCCACCCCTAACAATCTTGCATGATTAGGGGAGCTCTCTGATAGAGGAATGAGCCTGGTAATGAAAATCAGCTACTCAGGGACAACCTCCAAGCGCTCCTGCCCTGGGGAAAGAACGGAGTGCAGCCTGGCACCTGCTGCGCGCTCTGTGCTCACTGGGTGCCACCTCTTGCTCCAGGCTCCTGGTCCAGCGGGCTCTGATGTCTTTGCTTGGGATAGACTGAAGTTGATGCCTGTCGGCTTGTCCACAGCAGGGGGTGCTGTTTTGTGCAGGCCCTTGAGTGGCTGGATGAGGACTCTGCTTTCCCCCTGTAGAGCCCTAGGCCTGGTGCTGGGGACAGCAGGAACAGAGTAGGAGCTGCTTGGGTTAGGTCCCCTCATCTGGAGGAGACCGAAGGATGAGGAAGACAGGGGAGGGGAACGGTTTCAGACAGAAACACCCCAGGGCCCAGCAGGCCTAGATAGCCCAATTCTTTTTTTTCTTTTTTTAAAGATTTTATTTATTTATTTGACAGAGAGAGAGATCACAAGCAGGCAGAGAGGCAGGCAGAGAGAGGTGGGGAAGCAGGCTCCCTGCTGAGCAGAGAGCCCGATGCGGGGCTCGATCCCAGGACCCTGAGATCATGACCTGAGCCAAAGGCAGAGGCTTAACCCTCTGAGCCACCCAGGCACCCCTAGATAGCCCAATTCTTATTTCTCCAGTGTGGGCCCCAAAATGCTAAGTTTCTGTGACCATCACTGTTGTCACTGCCACTTGGGAAAAGAACTGTCAGAAGGCATCAACTGAGGACTTAGGTGATCCTTTGTGTTCACCGGTGGTTGTCTCCTTGGTGCCTGTGGTTTTACCTATAGAGGGAGGTTCTGGGTAAGCATTGCCCTCTGACCTGGACAGGGGGCCCCTCACCTTCTCTCCTGCCATCTCTGGGGGAGAGACTGGAGCCAGAAAGATGCTTTCCTATGGACAAGGGTGCTGAGACAAGGGTGGGGAGCCGGGGCCAGGCACCAACTGGTATAGGCTTGGGCTGTCCTGCTGTTGCTGACCTGCTCTGGGACCTTGGGTCTCAGCGAGTCACCTGCAAACGAGGTCTTTGTGAGCCTTGTTCTGCCTCCTCTCTGTGGCTGTGGCGCAGACCCGGCAGCTGAAGTCCCCAGAGCCCAGAGGTCTTCCGTCATACCAGCCTTGCTGTGCTCCCCTCCTGTGACACTATCCTGCCCGTCCCTCAGGTGACGACATCGTCGGGAAGCAAGTGCTTCTCCTGCCGATCGGCAGCCGAGCGGGATAAGTGGATGGAGAACCTCCGGCGAGCGGTACACCCCAACAAGGTAAGCCTAGACCCAGACCACACACAGACTCTGGCAAGGAGGACGGAATAGGGTTCTCTGGTGTAGGCCGTGATGGGGGGTGGAGGCGGCGCCCGAGTGGGCAGTGGTGTTGGCCCCTGAAGTAGGAGCTCCATTTGGCCAGGCTGACGCGGGCCAGAGGACGGAGTATGGGGCCATTAAGGACTTGGGTGCTGGTGCCCTGCTGCCTGAATTTCCTGTCCCCACCCTGCCCCCTAACCATGCATATGGCTGGTTCCATATGCATCCAGTTCCAGCTTGGACGGCTGTTCCTTCAGAGGAGCACCACTGGCCTAGGCTGGTGGGCCCCCAGCTCCTCCCATCAGATTCATGGATCCCTCTCCTATAACTGGCCACTTCTGTGCCTGCTTCCATGGCCTGCCTGCAGGGCCTGGGCAGAGTCCTGGTCGCCGTGACCTCACTAAAGAAGGGGACTTAGCAGCGGTCACCTCTAAGTGACTTTACAGACTTTACAGACCAGCAAATGCAGAAGAGCTGGGAAATGGCACAGTTTTCTGCCTTGTGCTGCCCTCTTACTTGGCCTGTCACTCCATTTTGTTCCCATTTCACAGAAAAGGGACCCGAGGCTTAGCTTAAGTCACGGGCTTAAGGTCAGTGGGCTAGCGCAAGGCAGAGCAGAGACCCAGCCCCTTGTCCGCCAGACTCCAGAGCTGTCCCTGCCTCCTCCCGATCCCATGTCGGGGCTGGGCCCCTCCCGGGTCTGAGAGCTCTCCGCAGCCCCCACAGTGAGCGTGGCCCCCTTGTACATGTGCAGGACAACAGCCGGCGTGTGGAGCACATCCTGAAGCTGTGGGTGATTGAGGCCAAGGACCTGCCGGCCAAGAAGAAGTACCTGTGCGAGTTGTGCCTGGACGACGTGCTCTACGCCCGCACCACGGGCAAGCTCAAGACCGACAATGTCTTCTGGGGGGAGCACTTTGAGTTCCACAACCTGCCGCCCCTGCGCACTGTCACCGTCCACCTGTACCGGGAGACGGACAAGAAGAAGAAGAAGGAGCGCAACAGTTACCTGGGCCTGGTGAGCCTGCCGGCTGCCTCCGTGGCCGGGCGACAGTTTGTGGAGAAGTGGTACCCGGTGGTGACGCCCAACCCCAAGGGTGGCAAGGGCCCCGGGCCCATGATCCGCATCAAGGCGCGCTACCAGACCATCACCATCCTGCCCATGGAGATGTACAAGGAGTTTGCCGAGCACATCACCAACCACTACCTGGGGCTCTGTGCGGCCCTCGAGCCAATCCTCAGTGCCAAGACTAAGGAGGAGATGGCATCGGCCCTGGTGCACATTCTGCAGAGCACGGGCAAGGTCAAGGTGCGTGTGTGGGCACAGGTGGGTCTTTGCACATTGTGCGGCCCACAGGGAGGCCTGGTGGTGCGTACTAGGTTACCCACTGTCCCCCGTGTCCGAGTCACGGTGTTTAGCTCTCACAGAGGCACCATCACAGCCAGGTGGGCCCCTTAAGCCCCAGAGTTGCGTCACAGAATGGGGGCCTTTGTGTCCCTCCTCCACGGTTGGTTGGTAATGCACGCATGGAGCCGAGGGATGGGGTCGCGGCGTAGAGCGAAGGAGCAGGTTTGAGGGGCCTCTCCGCGGCCCTCGAGGGCTGGCTTCTCCTAGACACACATCCAGTGAGGGATGACATCCCCGACGTGTGACAGCTTGTCCTAGCCCCCAGCCTCCCCCTCCCACGTAAGACACACAGGCTCACAGCCAGGCTCACATACACGGTGCACACAGTGCCTGTGCCGTTCAGCAGTCAGCCTGCTATGGTGACAGCTGTTCCTGGCCGCACAGCCCACGGAACGGGGATTGTCCCAGAGCCATCCGACAGGCCCTCCTGTAGGGTTGGAGGGCCCCATCTCTCTGCCTGCTCCCCGCTTTCATCTTCCAGGCTGCACTCAGCCCCTCGCACCTGACTGGAGACAAGTAGGCTCTTTCAGGAAGGCCCCCACTGCCCAGCTGCCCAGCACAGTGGAGCGTGGTTCTGTGGGCTTCAGAGGTGGACCCCTACCCCTCCACCCTGCCCTTTCCGTTGGTGGAGAGCTACCTGAAGGGGGTTCAGTGGAGAAGGACTGGACAGTGCGGAAGGCCGCGGGTGCTGGCCCGTGTCATAGGAGAATAAAACATGAATGTCTTATCCACATTTACGAAGTAAAAAGAAGGAGCTGGGCCTCTGTGCTCTGGACATGGTGTGGTTTGAGAGCCAAGTGGCCTGTGATGGAGGTGAGGGACCGCCATGTGTCAAGGTCCTGAGTCCTCACAGTCTGGGACAGGGGTAGATGTGGGGTGGGGGCCCAGGCTCATAACTCCCATCAGGGCCCCTTATTCCCTTACCTGTTCCCAGAAGTCTTTGGCCCCCTTTGGGCCCTCTAGAGCCCCCCACCTATTGGACTGGTGGCCCCCCTCAAGGAGAGGGACTTCCTCAGCATGGTCTATGTGCGGGGAGGGAGTGCTGAGTTTCCTCCCCCCCCCAGCCTTTGGACCTGACTAGGCTGGACAGGCTCTGGTCAGTGTTGGTAGGCTGCTGGGAAACCGAATGAACTGAGGGAGCCCCTAGCCCCCAGAGAGGGAGTGAGCGAGGCCTCTTCTGCTGCTGTGTCTGTTCTTTCAAGACCCGACCGCAAGGGCTGGGCTGGGCTGGCCTGGCAATCCGACTTCCTTCTGCGGTGACCTTTGTTTATAAGGCTTGTGGTCCCCACCGTGGAGGGAGTTGGACGCCCGGCTCTAGCTGCCCTCAGTGGGCCTGGGGGATCATTAGAACCATGGAAAGTAACTTGAGCTGGGGTGATGTGCCTGTGAGCTTCTTCTCTCTGAACACTTGGGAACTAATGGGGCATTCTGGGGGAGAAGCAGAGTGTCTAATAAGGGCCCTGCAATCCTGAGATAAAGGTTGTGGGAGTGGGCATCTCAGCACCTTTCTGCCCTCTCCCCAGGCTCTGCCCTCCAGGGCGGTGACTTTGTAGATTTCCTGCCCTTGGACTCCAGGGTTTCTCCCTGCCATCCCCACTCCAGATCTGGCCCAGGTAGCTGTGTGTGGACTTGGACAGGTCACTTTACTATTCTGTGCCTGTTTCCCTTCATTGGGTTTTAGCTCTAAAGAGAGCTTCTCGTCCCAGCCTGGGCCTCGCGCCCACCCCAGGAGTTGAGGAAGACCTGTGACCGGGAGCCAGAGCCCAGTGGAGCTGCAAGGCCCCATGGCAGTACTTGCCTCTGCTTCTGTGTCCTCAGAGAAGGGGGCCCTCCATCTCATCCGTAGGGCAGGAAGGGGTACTTGGGCTGTGTGATACCCAGAGAGGCATCAGCCACTCCCCCTCTCCCCCTTTGGCCGGTAGGTCTCCTCCACCTAGAACTGATTTCTCTATTTCAGGGGCCACTTGTGATTTCAAAGGGCCCAAAGCGGTGCGTATTAGTGTGAGGGATTTCCAGGGCACCAGAAACCCTGGCCCATGCTGGCTGCCTTGCCACCTCTGTCTCCCTCCGCTAGGTCTCTGATTCCCTCTCTTCCCCTCCCCCAGGTCACAGGGTTGGCTGAGGGCTTGAGGAGGCAGGGGCTCCCAAGGGAGGCAGGCTCACCGTACCTCATCTTCGCAGTCAGGAGAGAGGGCATAGGCTCAGGCTCCTTCCAGGGTCGCCCTGTGACACTGTGTAGGGGACCTGTAGTATCCTCAGGTTCATAGCTGCCTTCCAGAAGCCTGGGACCCACAGCGGTGAGGGGCTGCCTCACCACTCAAGCCGAGGACTGTGTTCTCGCCATCTGAGCCCTGGTCCACGGCCTTCCAGGGCGTCTGGACAGCTTCCCCCGTGGGGCGGCACAAAACAAGTCTGTCTGGTGTGGGAGACCCTGCCAGAGTCATGGGCAGGAGGATCGTGGCGGCTGTTAATACAGTGGAGGGAGGTGGCCTATGTGTCCTCTTCAGCGCTGTTGGCGACGGGAAGGGAGATCTGCTCCAGTCTCCTGGCCAGGCCTGGTCAGGGTTTGAGTCAGGCGGGGCTGACCACAGTGCAGTTGGCTCCGGGATCCATGTGGCAGCTGGACCCAGCTCTCATGTTACCTCCTCCAGGTGTCTACCCTCCATGGGCCGCCCATGCTCACCCGCCCGAGGCTCTCGGAGGTGGGCACCACAGCGGCCAGCTGCAAGGAGGGGGTCCTTCTGGCTGGGGAGTGGGGGTGGGGATCCTTGGGTCCTGCGATTCGGGCCTGCTCACATCCGCTCTTCTCACCTGCCTTCCCAGGACTTCCTGACCGACCTGATGATGTCAGAGGTAGACCGCTGCGGGGACAATGAACACCTTATTTTCCGGGAGAACACCCTGGCCACTAAGGCCATCGAGGAGTACCTCAAGCTGGTGGGCCAGAAGTACCTGCAGGACGCGCTAGGTAGGGAGCATGCAGGCTAGCTGCGGGCGGTGGGAGGCCCGCCCTCGCCAGTCCTTACGCCCTCTCGCTGCCTCCTGCCCCAGGTGAGTTCATCAAAGCACTGTATGAGTCGGACGAGAACTGCGAAGTAGACCCGAGCAAGTGCTCGGCCGCCGACCTCCCTGAGCACCAGGGCAACCTCAAGATGTGCTGCGAGCTGGCCTTCTGCAAGATCATCAACTCCTACTGGTCAGTGCCGCCGGCGCCCCTGGCCCTGCTCCTGTCAGTGTGTCCACAGGGTGCTGGGCAAGGCCCTCGGGCTCCATCCTCCATGACTCCTACATGATAGAGCGGAGGGTTGATGAGGGCACTGGTGGCCCAGCTGTAGCCTCACGTAGCTCCCAAGTAGTGGCTCTGGGAGGGGACCTCCCTCCTGCCTGGCCCCCTGTCCTGGTCCTTGGTGGGCTCTCCGATGTAGAAGAGGGTCCCAGAATCTGTGCAGGACACGGGGTGGAGAATCGATGGGGCAGCGCGTCACTGAGTCTCTTAGCGGGCCCCGTCCGTGGGCCGGCCGCTGTCGCAGGTGTCAGAGCCGCAGCGCGGGGAGCGAGGTGGGTAAGGCCCTGTCCAGGCACCCTCCAGGGCCAGGCAGATGGCTTCATGCGAGGCCTCTCCACTGTCCACAGGGTTGCCGCCACCACCTGTCCCCCGCGCCATACCTCACTCCTTTCTTGGGCAGGACCTCCCTCCCCCGCCGCAGCCCCACCACCACATGCCACCTCCCTTCCTGTTTTAAGGCCTTATGCCTGCCTCCCCTCAGCGGCCCCCCTTCATGGTATCAAACATGGTTGTCTCACCCCTCCTGGGCACTTCTGTCAGAGGGAGATTGTGCCTGTGTCCAGATCTTTCCTGCATATACTTGGAACTCCCTGGGGTAGTTTGATCCGCCAGCTCAGGGCTGGACCTAGGAGGGCCCAGGAATGGCTTGCTGCTCCTGAAAGACTAGCAGAGATAGGCCTGCTCGGTGAGTGAGAGCCGCGGGCAGGGAGCAGAGGGAACAGCCAGAGACCGCAGAATGGATGTTTCCCTACTATGTCCTCTGCCCCTGGGCTGCACAGGGTACCCACCTAGGGTCAGCCTGGCCCCCTGGGCTGGGCCAGAAGTGATCACGGGACCTGGTGGTAGAGACACAGCCCTGAACGCTTTGGGAACATACCTCCCGCCCTTGGGCTGGGCTGTGCTTTCACCCTCCGGCACCTTCCCAGGGTAGACTGGGTGTGGGACACAGGGAAACACCCGTGGACAATTTCCCATTTCCTCTTTCTGACATTTGTCAGACGCCCAGAGGCACCCTTCTGGACAGGCCTTCCACAGATATCATTGCTCCACAGCCGCCCCCTGCCTGGTCTTGGTCAGGCATTTCGAGGGCCAGGACTAAGGATCCTTGGCCTGCTCCCCTGTCGCTGTCTCTCCAGCATGCTTTTGCCGGTTCAGCCTCATTCACTGTGGAGAGCCTGCTGGGCAGGTGCTGGGCTTGTTGGGCAAAAGCCTTGTGAGTTGATTAAGGCTTCCTACGGCCTTGAGATGGTCCTTGAGATGGTCGTGTGAACTTGGCAGGGCAGGCCCTATTCTCATTGTAAGAGTGAGGGAACTGAAGGTCAGGGAGGGCTGGGCACTTGCTCAGAACACCCTGAGCCAGCGACAGAGCTAGCAATGGAGCCAGTGACAGAGCCAGTGATGGAGCCAGGCGTAGAGTCTACGCAGGGCTGGGCCTGGTCTTTCCTGGGGTGGGAAGCATCTCTTTTCTGGGTAAAGGTTAGGGAAACCACTTCAAGATTGGCCAGTGGGGCCTGACTGGAGCAGGCAGTGGATGCTCAGCAGAGAGAGCCCCCAGCTGGGTGCTAGGAACCCTGTCCATCCCCACTGGCCCCCCATGGGTGGGTGGGGGTGCACTCCCTCCATTTGCCTTCCCGCCGAGAAAGGGGAAAGCTGTCTTCTCATCCCATCTTGATCATTCTGAGCTCTGCTGAGGCCGTCCAATTCCTGCACATGATTCAAGCGAAGGGAGTGAGTCTCAGCAGCCAGTGATGGCTTTAGGGAGCAGTAACCGGTTCCAGTTGTGTTCTCCTCCCTGTGCCTCGTGCCTGGTGTTGGAAGCGGAGAGTGAAGCCCCGGGGCAGGCTAGCCACTGCCACTGGTTCTTGTTGGGACAGAGACCTGGCCTTTCTGTGCCCGTGCCCCTCCCCTCTTGGCCCCTTTGTGGAGAGTCTACCGCCCTGCCTGGAGCTCAACTGTCCTGCTCCTTCCACCAAGCTTTCCCTTGGCCCTCGCTGCGCCATGCTCCCCTGTGCTGGCTAGCTCCCCCGCAGCCCACCTCCCCCGCTCCCAGGCCCAGAACTGGGTCCCTGCTGTGCACCCTCCTGCCCTGGCACCCTGCCCGATGACTGGCCCCCCGTCCTCTGTCCCCTCAGTGTCTTCCCACGGGAGCTGAAAGAGGTGTTTGCCTCGTGGCGGCAGGAGTGTAGCAGCCGCGGCCGGCCTGACATCAGCGAGCGGCTCATCAGTGCCTCCCTGTTCCTGCGCTTCCTCTGCCCGGCCATCATGTCGCCCTCACTCTTCAACCTGCTGCAGGAGTACCCTGACGACCGCACCGCCCGCACCCTCACCCTCATCGCCAAGGTCACCCAGAACCTGGCCAACTTCGCCAAGTGAGTGCCGGGCGCCCCTCGGGACGGAGTCTGGGCGCCGGCTGGAGCCGCCGGGATGAGTTGGAGTTGGGTGGTGCACAGTCCCCATGTATGGCCCCGCTGTCCTCAGTTCTTCCTGTCCCCGTTGTTCACAACAAAATCTCCACCCCTCATCCTCCCCCTACAGAAAGTACATGGCATTTGGGTACGTTTCCTTCATTTTTCAAAGGTGAGAAGAGGAGATATTTTTTCCTTCTGCTTTTTTGAATTAACATTTTATCATAAGGATTATCCCGTGTACTTAACATTCATAAGCCTCATTTTGCAATGAATGACTAATATGCCTTCCAGGGAGAATGGCCCGTGTTTCCGTAACCCGCCTGGCCGGCTGGGCTCTCAGGTTGTTACAGACTGCCCTTGTTTGATGCCGTGAAGGAGGTCTTTGCTCAGAAAGCACTTCAGTGTTCTTAGCTGTCCCTTGGAGCCAGTGGGTGGAAACGGAAGGGCTCGTTTGCAGTGTGGATGGGGCCCTATGTAGGCATCTCTGTGCGGGGCTCTGAGTCACATCTGGCCCCAGCCTGCCGGACCCATGCTTCCCCAGGGAGAGGGATGTGGGAGAAGCAGTAGAGCAGTGAGAGAGACGCGCAGGCCTCTTAGGAGGGGCCTGGGCTGGTGGTCCTGGGAGACGTGCCCCTGCTGCGTGTCAGGACGAGGCAAGCAGGAGCAGAGGTGTGGCAGGCCCCGGGAGGGCCATGTGCTGGCAGGATGAGGACCCCGGCATCCCCGACTCATCATGCGCCAGGCCAGGGGGAGTGGGAGGCGAGATGTGAGAGGTCTCAGGGACTTGAGGTGCAGGTGGGGCAGCGAGAGCCACTGGACAGCCTGAAGCAAGAGGGAGGTTGGCTGTCCTCCGTTCGGGGTCCTAAACCCATTAGCCCGAAAGTCAGGGGCACGTGGAGGGAGCACAGCAGGCAGCTGGAAGCCGTGGTTCCCACCCACAAAAGAAACTGTGGCAGAAGTGTTGGGGGCACGGGGTGGCGGTACAGGAGGCAGTGGCTGTGGGGTCTGGAGTTACTGGAAGATAAAGTCAGCAGGTCTCACCGGTGAGAAAGTGAGAAGCCGGACACCACCAGGCTTCTGGCTCAGCTATCTGGGGGATGGTCCCCCCGAGGATAGGCAGCTTGGTGGCAGGGCATGGGTCTGGGGCAACAGAGCGGATGTCACTTGGCCAGGCCAGGGGCAGGGGAGGGGCGTGTGGATGTGCACGTCCAAAAGCTCAGCAGAGAGGCCTGCCAGACACAAACTGAAAGGCATCTAGACGCCAAGCCTTCGGAACCTGGCGGAAAAGAAGAAGGAGACTGACCAGCAGTGAATGGGGAGTGAGGGCCACAGAGTGTTCTATGTGCTGTGAGAAGAGGTCCCGAAAAGGGTCTCTGGGCTTAGCCAGGAACGAGGGCCCTGAATCAGAACAGATGGGTCAGCTAGGGGAGTGAGCGGCAGGGGAGGCAGCTGCAGTGGGCTAGGAGGGATGGGAGTTGAGGAGGCAGAGTGCCTCAGAGAAGGGAGGCTCCTGGGCGGGGCCCCGGAGCTCTTACCCTGCCTGCTCTCTGTCCAGGTTTGGCAGCAAGGAGGAGTACATGTCATTCATGAACCAGTTCCTGGAGCACGAGTGGACCAACATGCAGCGCTTCCTGTTGGAGATCTCCAACCCTGAGACCGTCTCCAACACGGCCGGCTTCGAGGGCTACATTGACCTGGGCCGGGAGCTCTCTAGTCTGCACTCGCTGCTCTGGGAGGCCGTCAGCCAGCTGGAGCAGGTGCCTGGCCCCATGGGGCTGCAGGGGGTCAGGCTGGGCCAGAGGCTGCTACAGCGCTGAAGAGTTCTCCTCCAGACTAATTCGGGGAGCAAAAGTGTTTGCTCACCCAGGTGCTGGAGCCGGAGGTGCCAGCCCAGGCCTTGTCATGCACTGGGGGGCTCTGGGCCCCATTTCCTGGGAGGGGCGTGTCCCATTCACTTGGCCAGCTCCTGCCACGGGAGCCCACTCTGTGTACCAGGGCTCTCGCTCTGCCTGGGCACACTCAGCAGTGAGTGGATGGGTTTGTGCATGACGGTGTGCTCCCTGCCTGTGAGAAATGTGATCATCTTTTGCTGCTTCTCCAGAAATGTCCTTGCTTCAGGGTTTAAGGCTACTGACATGAAAAATGTAGACTGAAGATATGGTACCTCCCCATGTCAGGCAGGAAGGCGTAGACCTTTCCAGAGCTGCTCTTGACCGTCAGTTGAAAATCTTACTCCCCAGCCACCTCTGACCCTGCTGCAGCCACCTGGCAGGCGCCCTCTGTGACCTGGGGTCCCCCCATTGACCCCGCAGCCCCAGCCCACACAGTGGACAGGTTCCTGGCGGCAAGGGCCAGGCCTGCAGGATCTGCTTCCAGAATATCTCCTGCTTTCCGGGACCTCACGAGACCGCCTGGCTAAAGTAGTTACTGCTAGACAGGGCTGGAAGGCCTCCCTGCTGCTGTCACAGTCCCACTCAGGGCCCTCTGGTGTGCAGCTCTCCGGATTCCTCTGCTCGTGGGTGAAGTACACACACAGGCACAGAGTTCTTTTCCTCTTGTTCGTGGTCAAGCAGGAACTTTGGTGGGCCCACAGTATGCATTTCTGTCTCACTGTTGTCAGTCCTGCCGCATCACCGCTGTGGCCTGATGGCTGCACGCTGTCTGGCACAGGAGCACACAGGCCACCGTACTGTCGCTGGACACTCAGGTTCGTCCCAGCGCTCTGCTGCTGCACTCCCTTCTGCTTGCGGGAGTCCACTGCCCTTTGGCTGCAAGAGGCACCAGAGGGGTCATGCCCTAAGGGCCACTGCCCACCGAGTCCCTGAGCTGGCCTCCGACCGCTACATCTGCTCCAGCAGGTGGAAGCATGGCTGGTGGCCGCTGCCGTCACGGCTGATGCCGGTGCAGCCAGGATTTGAAATTGAGCTTCCGCTTCTCAAGTCTGTGCTGTGTTGACAACATGAGTTTCACACTTTCCTTCTGCACAAAGTCCTGGAAGCCAGTGTATAAGTAGAGGACATCCCAGAAGCCTCTCAGAGAAGGAGGTGTCACTGTGGCAGATTCTGGGGTACCCCCTGGGCTCCCCTCTCTGGGGCACAGGGATAGGACAAACCCGGGTTGAAGGCTTGGGCTAGGTCACCATTTCTCCCTTTGGGCTTTGCGCCCCTCCCTCATTCCCAGAAATAGCTGAGAGGCCTGGAAAAATGTTCATGTGCAGATTCCTGGCCTTCCCAGCCGCTTCCCAGACCTCCTGGATCTGACAGGTGGGGGAGGGCAGGGCCTGCCTTTCCAAGGGGCTCCTCTGCAGCTGCAAAGCACTTGGCCTTCCCAATGGGCCCCCACAGATCACACCTGCCTCTTACTGTGTGTTTGCAGAGCATCATATCCAAACTGGGGCCCCTGCCTCGAATCCTGAGGGATGTCCACACAGCACTGAGCACCCCAGGCAGTGGGCAGCTCCCAGGGACCAACGACTTGGCTTCCACTCCTGGCTCTGGCAGTAGCAGCATCTCGGCTGGACTGCAGAAAATGGTGATAGAGAACGACCTCTCTGGGTAAGACCTGCTAGGCATACCGGGTGTTGTAGGGTACGCACGAAGGCAAGGTGCGGCAGTCTACAGCCCCAGTTGGGGAGGAGGTCTACACAAATGTTTATAAAGTAAGCTAGATGAGACTTGAAATGTGTTATGCAGACTGTAGGCAGTGAACCTCCATTTGGGAAAAATCAGGGAAGGCTTCTTGGAGAAGGTGGTGCCATAGTTTGGGGCTCGTTAGGAAAAGGAATATTTCCATTGGTGGAAAAGGCCTTCTACATAGAGGAACTAACACAAAGACTTGGAGAAATACGCTCTGTGAAGAACTATTTGGTCCCAAATACCTCTAGGTTACCCAGTCGTGTGTTCAGAATACTCTGTTGGTATTTCCGGCGTCTGAATCAACCTCCAGGAGTAGCACTCAGGCATGTGTGTTTTCAGCAAGCGCCGGGGTGACTGACTGCAAGGCTCCGAGTCTGGGAGCTCCAGAAACTAGGGGAGGTGTTGAGGTCCAGACCACAGTCTGAGCCCTCGGCCCAAAGGCACAGTGACCTGTAAATAAAGCAGTTGGTGGACAGGGAGGCAGAACGTTCTCGAATGTTAATATCAAAATGAGGATGTTCCTTTGAAAGACTTGGGTTTATGGGGAACTGTTTCTGCCACACTCATGCCTTCCCCTTTAGCAGCCGTTTTGGGCCAACTCGTAAGGACAAGGCTGGACAGCAGAGCTGGGAGTCGGGTCCTGTCTTGAGGCGGCGGCAGGCCTATAAGCAGGCAAGGGCACTGAGATCAGGAACCTCAGGGGTGTGGTGTGCCGGACTGGAGGCCGGGGAGGAGGCCAGTGGTGCAAAGGACTGGACGCCACTTCCCAGCTCTCTGTGAGCCTTGGGCATCCATTCATACAAGCTGCTGAGCGAGACAAAGCAGTTCAGGTAGAGTTCAGTTCAGGCTGAGAGGGAGCCAGGCACCTCTCCATCTCAGGCTGGGCCAACTCCAGCCCCCCATAGTTGAGCCCCCGCCTGCTCAGAGCTCTCTTTACACCACCCCTACAACCTCCCCTCCGAAGCCCACTTGACCTACCACATTGTGCTTTCTAAGGAGCTGGCTTCCTGGGATGGGCCAGGGAGAGGCTGGGGGACTGGGGAAAGGGTACAGCCTGCCTCTGCAGGTGCAGACCTTCCTGCCTGAGTCATACCTCCTCTGATTCCCTGTTTTTGCCAGGAACAGCAGCCCCCGCCTGCCAGTCAGACAAAGGTGGCAGCAGGAGGCTGGGCGGGGTAGGGGTGGGGGTGGGGGGGGAAGGCTTCACTAGGTCCCCATTCTGGTTGTCAGTCTGGGGAGGAACAAGAGGGAAGAGGCTGCGGGAGCCCCTTTGGCTTTGAAGTCAGACCCTTGGATAGCAGAAAGCCACTGCGTTGTGGGTTTGGGTTTAGCTAGGGGGAATTTTCCAGAACACTCCAGGCCGCGGCACCCAATGTCCCAAGGTGTAGCTCAACCAGGAACGGATGTGCCGGGCTGCCTAGCCTGGAACTAGCAGCACCGGCCCCTAGAAGGGAGGTGCTGTGCAGGAGCGGCTTTCCTGGCCTCCCGGTCCCTGAGGTGGCCTCCACCCGGGGCTGCGGCCGGGGCTGTGGTTTGGTGCTGCAGCCAGGCCACTGGTCGCAAGACCACCCCACTTCCGCAGCCCGCGCACCTCCTCTCCCCTGCCCTGCCTCCCTCTCCCCCCGCAGCCCCGGCTCGTGCTCAGGCTGCCAGGCCCCGGCAGGCTGGCGGGGCTCTCGGTTTGGAGCCGCCTTGGCCGCACTCACAGCTCTTCTCTTCCCCCTTCTTTCCCTGTGTGTGCTTGTCTCCCTACAGTCTCATAGATTTCACCCGGTTACCGTCTCCAACCCCCGAAAACAAGGACTTGTTTTTTGTCACAAGGTCCTCCGGGGTCCAGCCCTCACCTGCCCGCAGCTCGAGTTACTCGGAAGCCAACGAGCCTGATCTTCAGATGGCCAATGGTGGCAAGAGCCTGTCTATGGTGGACCTCCAAGATGCCCGCACGCTGGACGGGGAGGCGGGCTCCCCGGCGGGCCCCGACGCCCTCACCGCCGATGGGCAGGCACCGGCATCACAGCTGGTGGCCGGGTGGCCGGCTCGGGCAGCCCCAGCGAGCCTGGCGGGGCTGGCCACGGTGAGGCGGGCCGGCCAGACGCCGACCACGCCGGGTAGCTCCGAGGGCGCCCCAGGCCGGCCCCAGCTACTGGCGCCACTCTCCTTCCAGAACCCCGTGTACCAGATGGCGGCTGGCCTGCCGCTTTCGCCTCGTGGCCTGGGCGACTCGGGCTCGGAGGGCCACAGCTCCTTGAGCTCCCACAGCAACAGCGAGGAGTTGGCAGCTGCCGCCAAGCTGGGAGGTTTCAGCGGTGCCGCCGAGGACCTGGCGCGGCGGCCCGGGGAGCTGGCGCGGCGGCAGATGTCACTGACTGAGAAGGGCGGGCCGCCCACCGTGCCACGGCAGAACAGTGCCGGCCCCCAGCGGAGGATCGACCAGCCGCCGCCGCCGCCCCCGCCGCCACCTCCCGCGCCCCGCGGCCGGACACCACCCACCCTGCTGAGCACCCTGCAGTACCCGCGGCCCTCGAGTGGGACCCTGGCGTCAGCCTCGCCTGACTGGGCTGGCCCCGGAGCCCGGCTTCGGCAGCCCTCATCCTCGTCCAAGGGTGACAGCCCGGAGCTGAAGCCTCGTGCAGTGCACAAGCAGGTCAGTGGTGCTGTCCAAGGGCAGGCCGTGCTCTCGGGCCGCCAGGCCAGCATACCCCACCCGTGTCGTGCTGCTCCTCTGGGTCATTTCACCTGTCCTCAGCTGCCATCCCATGCTGAACAAGGCCACACGTGGCCCCATCCCACCAACCTGCCACGCATACCACCTCTCCTCTCCCCTGAGGCCCACCGGTCCCTGCCGGAATCCTTTGAACCAGGAACAGTGTGGCCTTAGGGTCTCTCTGCCAGTTCTCCCAGGGGCAGCTGGGGTCAGGGAGAGAGGGGAGGGGTCCATCCATCTTCAGTTCCAGGCCCCACCCAGGTTAGGAGTCGACCAGACCCCCAGCACCCCCACCTTTATGCTCTGAGCTGGCCTCCGGGACTTTCGTGTCACCCTGGGGCCACACACAGTACGTGGGACAGATGTGCTCTGGGTTGAATGCCCGCCCACCTGCCTGGCCGAGCTCACTTGCTGTCACCTGGGTGGCAGAGAGGGGCACTCAGGCCACCTGGGCTCCTGACTCTGCCCAGGCTGCCATCAGGAGTGGGAATTCCTGAGTCAGGGACTGTATCAGTAACTATCTGGCCAGTTGGAGGTCCCCTACCCTTGCAATGTCCCTGAGCCACTTGTCCCTGTGACTCACCTGGTGCCACCCTCCTGCCTCCCTCCAGACCCTCACAGCTGTGTTTCATTGTAGGGCCCTTCACCCGTGAGCCCCAATGCCCTGGACCGCACAGCCGCTTGGCTCTTGACCATGAACGCGCAGTTGTTAGAAGACGAGGGCCTGGGCCCAGATCCCCCCCACAGGGATAGGCTAAGGAGTAAGGAGGAGCTCAGCCAAGCAGAAAAGGTAAAGCTGGACCCTGGCATTTCGGGGTAGGGCGGGGCTGCCTGCCTATGGCCATTGGCAACGTTCTCTCCCCTCGAGCCCTGAGTGAGAGGTGCTGCTTGTTCCCTGCGTATGGCCAGTCAGTCCCCTCTCCACCCCTGGGCCCCATATGGACATCAGCCGTGGACTCTGGAAAAAGAGCAGCAAGAGGAATTTCGCTTAGAGCTAAGAATTCCTGTACCGGCTGCACATGAGGCTCAGCTGGAGATTGTACAGAATCCAGATTCTGGTTCCTAGTCCTCAGACCTCTGGAAACCCTTCCCTGAGTGACCAGGCCACCGAGCTTCTGTGAGGCTGGGACTTGAGGGCTGGGGGTGCCAGAGAGGCACATGGAGACCGTCATAGGGAGTTTCGTGCATGAGGAGGCAGAGAGGTGTGGTTCCCCGAGACAGCGGGGAGGGCTGTCCCCAACCAGGCCCCCCACTCTGGGTTTGCGCCTATCCAGAGCCTGGCTCTTGCCCAGTTCCTGTCTCCAGCAGGACATGAGAGAGAAAGAGCCAGGTAAAGGGTCCGACTGCTACTGAGAGGTTTTCTTCCCCCGGGGGAAGCGGTTCTGAAATACCCAGACTCCACCCACCACACACATCTCGCAATTAGTGGGGCAGTGGGGGGGGCTTCTGTCCTGTTGTTATGGCAACTGCCGTGGTTCCATGGCTGGTTCTTGTGTCCTCCTGCGGGCCAGAGCCTGGAAGACGCAGGACCCAGCGCAAAGCCACCTCAGAACGGCAGCCACTTCTTCCACTCCCCGAGATGCCCTCGCCTCGGCCCTAGGAAAGCCATTAGCAGCCTCTTAGGCAAGGGCACGGAGGTCAGGGAGGCAGCTCTCCCTCCCCCTGGCCTAGGGCGAGGTTCACGTCCATGCTGCATTCCGCCACCCTCCACCATCCCCTAGTCCGCTGCGTCCACCGGCTTTCACCATAATTACGTGAAGGGGGCAGGGGCATGGGGCTCGGTGCTCCAAGAGCCAGAGTTTGGTTGGGCGGCAAGTTGGGCCAGCCTTAGCCCTGACTCCCTTTGTGAGCCTGGGGCTAGGCTCTCACCTCTCGGAGACCCAGAGTCCCGTTCATGACTTGCAGGGGTCAGGCTGCAGCTGGAGTGCCCTCTTTCCTTGCCGTTCCATGGCTGAACGAGCTACTGCTTCTCTTATCCTCTCTGCTGCTAACCCCCACAGGCGGGTCCGAGGGAGACCTTTTTCTCTCGAGCTCCCTAGAGACATGGCACTGCCTCTGTCAGGAAGGAAGCTCTCTACCCAGCTCTGGTGGCTGAGCAGGACTTGGGACGGGCCGGGGTCATCTGTCCCAGAGCCAGGCTCTCCTGTGGGTCCAACTTTGCTTCAGGAGCTTAGCATGGGCTGGGGCTGGGCCTCTCATCAGCGTCTGGACTTGCTGCCTTCTAACTTTCAGGTGGTCCTTTGCCAAAGTGTACTAGGCTTGCATTGCCTAGGACTCCAGGAGAGGCTCCCCCTGCTTCCCCAGTCCCATATTGTCACAGCACCCTGGACCCCAACCCCTTGGTGTCAACCCCACCTTACCTTTAGCCTCTCTGCCCCCTCACTTCCCCATGCCACTACCCTTGCTTTACAGTCGAGTAGAGGCTGGGAGGCTAGGATCTCACCCCACGGGTCAGTCACCATGGGACTGGGGAACCTTCTGGGGCCTCGGTTCCCCCTCCTATGGAGTCCCTATCTCTCAGGGCGCTGTCAGATCTTAATATATTCAAGAGTGTGTTTTAACATTTGTTTATTATTTTAAAAAACTCAGTACTCTAGTTCAATCCTTACTTTTGAGATTTAGGTTTGAATCTTCATTCCCTCATAGCTGTAAGATTAGGCTGCAGGGGTGGGAGTTTGGAGGGGAGGAGCCCTGGACGGGGACAGGCTTGGAGTCTCACCCTGGCCCTTCCGGCTGGGCCCCGAAGGCATCTCCTCACTGTGTCAAGTGGGCTGAAGTGGTGAAGACCCCTGGTACATCCCGAGCTGGGCTCCCTCCCACCCTGTGCTCCTGCTCGGGCTCATGAGGCTGTGCTCTCTGTCCTGGGTGCTGTGCCCGTGGCACGCTGCCCTCCTGGTAGGACCTGGCAGTGCTGCAGGACAAGCTGCGAATCTCTACCAAGAAGCTGGAAGAGTATGAGACCCTGTTCAAGTGCCAGGAGGAGACGACGCAGAAGCTGGTGCTGGAGTACCAGGCACGGCTGGAGGAGGGTGAGGAGCGGCTCCGGCGGCAGCAGGAAGACAAGGACATCCAGATGAAGGGCATCATCAGCAGGTGAGGACAGCCTTCTCCTGCTCTGGGCCAGAACTGGTCCTGTCTCCCTCTCCCCTCCCCCCCACCCGACACAGTGGGCAGACCTTTGCACCGCCCTCCTAAAGGGAGGAAGGGCTGATCAGCTGCAGGGGGAGATGAGAGTGGAAGGAGGAGAGTGCCCCAGGGGACAGAGACAGTGTGGCACAGGCCAGGAGGTGGGAAGCAGCCTGGGGCGTGGGGAGCCCTGCCATCAGTGTGTACTGATGGTAGAATGCAGATTTGGGCCCAGCAGAAGGTCAGCCAAGGCCAGCTGACATGGCCTGTGACCCCTGGAAGGAGTCCTGTGCTCTTGGTGAGCCCTGTCAGGGGAGGTAGGATTGGAGGTGCCAGGAAACACAGTGAGGACCCAACTCAGGGTAGGAAAAGTAGGGATAAGTCAGTTACATTCAGTGGGTGAAGGAGAAGGAGGCAGAATGACCCCAGATTTCTACCAAGAGCATCGGGGTGTCTCGGTGCCAGTTGCTGAGATTAGGGTCCTTGGGTGTTTAGGCGTCGCAGCCATGCCAGTTTGGGATCTGTTGAGTTGGAAGGTGAGGGATCTAGCAAAGATCTCCGTTGGCTTCGATGCTGACTCTCATCTCTGTTGATGGCTTGGATATCACATGCTGTGGTGCTTTTCTCTCTCTCTCATTCTCTGTCTCTCTCTGTCTGCACCCATGGGTGGGGCGGGTACACCCTCGTGCGTGTCTGTAGGCGGGGAGTGCAGTGAAGGTGTAGCATCCTGGCCGTCCCATGGTGTCCCGGTCGTGACGTTCACTTCTTCACGACAGTAGTAGGTTGAGGAGGACACGTTGTGGGTTTTGCCGCTTGTTATTTGCATGATTCAAGTCCGTCGTCTGGGCAGGCTTCGCAGGACTGCCAGAGCCAGCAGGTTTCCCCACCCGGCCTTCATCCACTACAGTAACCCTTCCCAGGTGCTTCCTCTTTAGGCTGCCTGTTTCTCTGCTCCTAATTATTGTTTGCTTCGCTTACCTACGGGTTTGTTCGTTGTAAAATGGTTAGCATGAGCAGAGGGCCTGTAACCGGGCTGACTAGAAATCCACCGTTCACTTGACAGCCAGCTCTGTTCTCAGCTCTCTTCATGTGTGTGGTTTCAAGAATGGACATGCTTCTCAAACTAACCACCACCTCCTCATCATGTCTCTTCTCTGAAGGGTGCGTGGTCTCTGAATTCACTGGCTTGCTTAATACATTTATTTCTACTAACCCATCCCGCTGTTTTTCCTCCCTAATGGAAATGTCGCTTATCGATTCTGTTGGTAGCATGGTTTGAATCCTTCTATGTTATTACTAGTTTTTTGCCTACTTGTTAAGTGCTCATTGTTCTATTACTTACTGAGAAAAGAATATTGAAGGTTTTAATCGTAATTGTGGATTTGTGTATTTCTTTTTTCTTTTGTTTTTGCTTCGTGTACACTGAAACTATGCATCCACATCTAGGACTGTTATGTGCTGGTGATGAACTGGCATCTTTATTGTTATAAAATCACCTTCTTTATCTCTCATAATACTTTTTGCTTTGAAATCTACTTTGATGTTGATTATAGATACACCAACTTTATTCTGATTAGTGTTAGCGAGGTATATCCTTTCTTGTTCTTATACTTTGAACCAATCTGTGTCTTTCTATATAAATGAGTTTCTTTTGTAGACACCTTTTTAGTTTTTGCTTTTTATCTAATCTGGCAGTTATTTTGCCTTTTAATTGGAGTGTTTAGACCATTTACATTTAATGTAATTATAATATAATTAGGTTTAAATCTCTTTATCTTGCTACTGTTTTCTATTCCTACCATCTGTTCTGTTCCCTTTTTTCCTGCATTCTTTTGGATTGAGCATTTTTATGATGCATTTTATCTCTTACTGGCTTATTAGCTATATCTCTGTCACTTTAGGGCAAGAGTTGGTGACGTCCCGTAAAGGGGCAGATAATAAATATTTTAGGCCTTGCAAGACCATATGGCCTCTGTAAGTGTTCAGCCACGCTATTCGAGCAGAGCTGTGCGTGTGGTATGGCTATTTACAAAAACAGGCAGTGGGCCTAGTTGGGCCCTGTCAGACTGTAATAGTAGGGATTCTGTCATTACTTTTGTTCCTTTGTATTTAAACTGTCTTTATTCTTTGGTTCTTTTTAAGATTTTTTTTATCATTAATTGCCGATAATTTGATTATGATGATCCTTGGCATGGTTTTCTTCATGTTTCTTGGGTTTGAGCTCTTGAATCTGTAGGTATGCCATCCTTCCTCTAGGAATCCCATCCCACATACATTAGGCTGCTTTATATTGTCCCACATTACTCTGAAGCTCCATTGTGTCCTTTTTAAACTTTTTTTTTTAAAAGACTTTATTTATTTATTTGACAAAGTGAGAGAGAGAGAGAGATCACATGTAGGCAGAGGCAGGCAGTGGGAGACAGGGAAGCAGGCTCCCCGCCGAGTGGAAAGCCTGATGCAGGGCTGGATACAGGATTGGATGTGGGGCTCTATCCCAGGACCCTGAGACCCTGACCTGAGCCAAAGGCAGAGGTGTAACCCACTGAGTCACCCAGGGGCTCCCTTTTTATTCTTTTTCCCCCCATTATGTATCAGGTGATTTCTATCTCTGTGTCTACAAGATTAATAATCATTTATTCTTCAGCGTCTAATCTGCTATTAATCCTACCTAGTATTTTTTCATTTCATTTCAGATACTGTATTTTTCACTTTCAGACTTTCAGCTCGGTTTAAATTCTGTCCATTTCTCTTCTCATCATACTTATGCTTTCCTCTATATTTTCTCAAACATGTGGAATATATTTACAATAGCTGTTTCAACGTCTGCTAATTCTGTCATCTGTGACATTTCTGAGTCTGTTTTTATTAATTTTCTTCCTGGTTATTGATTCTGTTTTTCTCTTTCTCTTATGCTTGTTGATTTGGGGTTGGATGCCAGACATTGTGACTTTTAGTAGGTGTGGGATATTTTGTGTTCTTTTAAATATTTCTGAGGCTTTGTTCTGGGACACAGTGAGGTTATTTGGAATTAGTTTGATTCTTTGGAGGCTTATGTTTAAGCTTTGTTGGGGTGGGTCTGGACAGCCTCTAATTTAACCTAATCTGGCTCCACTTTCCTTCTGGGGAGTCTACTTTATGTCCCCATGTTAGTATTTCTTTCTACTCTGCCAGGTAGGAGTGTGAGCTCTCCTTGGGGTTGTTTATTCTAATGTTCCCGTGGTTCCTGCCCCAGCCTGTGTTCTCACAGGCCTGCAGACCCATCCCCAGCTGAAGACTCAAGGGGAACTCTAAGGAGATACGTGGACTTTTCCCTGTGTCTTCTTCTTGGGCACTGCTTCCCTGGCTCTCCTCAACTCCATGACATTACTTCCCTTTTGTTTGACCTGGACACTCCAGGCCGTCAGCGGGGGGTTCAGCTCATGCATTCCCTTTCCTTAGGATGCGCTGCCTGTTGTTCATTGTCGGGAAGCCTTTTTTTTTTTTTTTTTTTCCCATATTTTTCATTTGGTTTTCTAGTTTCTTAGTATTATTGTTTGATGGCAGGAGGGTAAACCCAGTCCCTGTTTTCCCACCAACTGGAAGCCCAAGTCTCTCTCCCCTAGTGTAATTTCCCTTCGGATTGACGCCATTCAGAGCCCCTCTGCTCCCTGGTCTTCCCTCCCTGCTTCTTACAGACTTTACTCAGTGTCTGATCTTACTGTGACACGGAAGCCCCCTCCTTGGCATGGCCCTTCACCCCTTCCTCCTGATCAGTGCTCCCTGACTGCTAATCCTGTTGACTTCGAACATGGGTACTTGCCCCAGCACAGTTGACCTCCCCGTGCTCCTTCTGCATCAGGGGCTCAGGGCCCACCCGAGGGTTAGGTTACAGCTCTGCAGGCCTGGAGAAGTTGTGCAGGTAGCAGTGGGCACGAAGCCAGGTGAGCTTGTCTGAGAAGAGCATGGGGAACAAGAACAACGGGCACTGGGACTGACCCCGCAGGGCCCTGACATGCTGGGGGCAGGGGAAACAGGCATCGGCAGAGCAGTGGCCTGCCAGCTAGGAGGCAGACCCAGAGAGTGTGGAGTCCAGAAGCTAATGCAAGAGCATCAGAAGGTAGGTGTGAGCCACTGTGATTGATAGGTGCACCACGAGGTGAGGCCAGGAGGGGTTTCAGGGAAGGAGCAGCTGGTGACAGACACACACGTGCCTTAGCTCTGGGCTTCTGCACATGGCTTTCCTCCCGTCTTCCCTACTGATTACCGTACCTTCAGACCTTGTTGATACCCCACCCCACCCTCCAGGACAGTTATCTACTCCCTATTCTCGTTCCCATGGCCTCCAGGCCTCCCGTGCAGGGCATGGCTGCTGTCTGCCTGTCTATGTCCCTGCCACCTTGTAACTTTTTGAGTGATGGAGATCTCTATTCATCTCACTATGTCGAGTGCTGCACCTGTCTTAGCGTAGCCTTGGTGAATGCGGGTAGGTGGAGAAAGCCCTAGAGCCTTGCAGAGTTTTCATCCTCCCCCCATGCCATAGATCGGATCTTCTGACGCTACACCCCCTGCCTTGCTCTGGGGGGCGGTGAAGATCTAACCCTCTCCCCACCTACCTTGGCTCCTGGAAGAACATCCAGAAATGGGCACCTCCAAGGGCTTTTGGGGGATTTGGGAACAGACTCTGGAGCAGGTTAAGTATAAGAAGGAACAGACCCATCTCTTGTCAGTGGTTGGAGGCCCGCTGGACGGGCTCTCCTAGTATGTGCCCTCTGTGCCCGTGTGATGGCTTCTTCCCACGAGCCCCCTCCCCCCGCCCCACCTCCTTAGCTGCTCCCTTGAGTGCCAGCTGGACTGTCCTTCTGTCTGGTCACAGGCTGATGTCAGTGGAGGAGGAGCTGAAGAAGGACCATGCTGAGATGCAGGCAGCGGTAGACTCCAAACAGAAGATCATCGACGCCCAGGTGGGTTCTGGCCCTTTGGTCAGCCAGAGGTATTGAGGGACCTGGGGGAAGGAGCGGGCTGATTTTGACATCTCCACATCCCCAGTCATACCCCCACTGTAAAAGCTGAGGAGGGACAGGAGGCCACGCTCTCTGATCTGAGAAGTCTGGCTTCGAGGTCTCAGTGGATCACAAGCTCACTAGCACAGGCTCTGGAAAGGGTGGGGCACCTCCTGCCCTACCGGGGCAACTTGGTGGGTACTGACCCAAGAGGGAAAGCTTTCAGGAGGGGACTGGGGATGGCATGGGGTGACAGCAAGCTGGGCTGACAGAGCAGAGGGGCTCTAGTTCAGAACTGTGGCTTCCCGGGGGACTGAGAGAGGAGGCACAGAAGACACTCTGGCCTCCATTCACCTTCCCTGCTCTCCTCCCCTCTCACTCACCCAGGAATAGGGCCAGGCCTTGCTCAGATTATGAGCAGCACGGGCCAGCCAGGAGCTGTGACCTCTGTGTCACATACATGTATGTGAGCGAGGGCACAGACCTCGTACCCTTGTACCTGATGGACAACACCACTAGGCCACTCTGGGGAGAAGCAATAATGTGAGAGACCCAGGAAGGCAGGCTTGAGGTCTCGGGCCACGGCGCTGAGACCGCCTGCTTCCCGGCCTCCTCCCCACACACCCACAGCCCCATGACCTCAGCCCCTTTCCCGCCCTTCGCATGCCGTGGGCTCCCGATCCTCCCCCCGTCAGCCCTGGGAAGACCCCTGTCCCAGCACAGCCCCCTGTGGCCCCAACTAATGCCCTCTTTGCCCCCAGGAGAAGCGCATCGCCTCGCTGGACGCCGCCAACGCCCGCCTCATGAGCGCCCTGACGCAGCTGAAAGAGAGGTACAGCATGCAAGCCCGTAACGGCGTCTCCCCCACCAACCCCACCAAATTGCAGATTACCGAGAACGGCGAGTTCCGAAACAGCAGCCACTGTTAACCTGCCCGAGGAGGGAGGACTGTGGTGGTGCGGGGCAGACCTCAGCCCGGGGAGCCCCAGCGCGGGGGCGGGAGGCCCAGGCTCCCCCCCTTTCCCTCCACCTGCGGTCCAGGAGGTGCCACGGAGGGAGCCTCGACAGACTGACGCGGCATGGGCCTGCTCCCCTCTTTTCTGGCCCGAGAAGCGAGTTCGGTGCAGGCCAAGGAGACTGCACGCTGTGGGGGGGATGGCCTGGTGGGAGCAGCGGCCTGCCAAAATATGTCTCTGTTGGTTATTGAATTTGGTGTGTGTCACCTTTCTTTCTTGACCTGGCCAAGTGCATGTAGCCCCTATACCCTCCCTTGGGAGGGAGCAGTGCAGAGGGGAGCACCGCAGAGGTGGAGGACTGAAGAGGCGGGGGCCCCGGCCCCTGCCCTGGGGGGCTTGCCCATTGCTTCCCGGTCGCTTCCCAGGGCTGCCCGGCCAGTTGGCAGGCAGGGAGAGGGTGGGAGGGATGGAGCCATCAGAGTTCCTGTCCCTGCAGGGCTCCGCCCTCAGAACCTGCTCCTGCATGCAGTCCGCCGGGGGACCCTTCCTGGCTGTGAGGAACCGAGGACTTCCCCCATACCTGTCCCCAGATTCCCTACCCTCCCCCCCATTCATGTGGCCAAATAGACCCAGTGAGGATCCTGGCTCGCTCTTCTGGGCCCTCATCTCTGTGGAGAGGATCCAGAGCCTCCCTCACTTGCCCCCTGGCCCAGGTTGACCCTCCTGGCCTCCCCAAAGCCAAAGATCTGGGCGGAGCCAGCCCAGATGGCCCTGTGCCTGGTACCCGCCCTTCTCCCGGGGCTGGCACGCCAGGACGTGGTGGCCGCGCGGGGAGTGGCCAGCTGGTGCTCACCCCGAAAGAAAGGCCGACCTTCCCTGATGGATGGTGGAAAGAAAGTCTGATGCCAGCAGGCCCTGAGAAGGTGGATAACTGTGATTTTTTTTCCTTTCACAGTATGCATTAGAAACAAAAGCCCGCTTGCTCGCTTGCTGGAACACAGGGGCCTTTTAAATTGAGCGTGCGCACTGCATGGGAAATAGCAGCCCTGGAGGATGTTAGCCTTGCTCCCTCTCCAAGACAGCAGCGGCCTGCACCAGGCCCCGTGTGTGCGGCCAGCCGCCTCCTCACCCTTCCCGGGCCCCCAGCCGAGGACCCAGGCGCTGCAGACAGGACAGGGGCACGGCTGGGGCTGGCTTTCCCCAGCTCTAGGCTGTTCTGTGGCTTCTCAGCCCTCCCTGCTCCCCCCCTCTTGTGGGACATAGGTGGGCAGGAGCTTGGGTCTGTCTCGGTCCCTCCCTGTCCCTGCCCCTAGCCCTGGGTAATCTTGGGCCAGAGCTGGTCGTTTGCCCAGCCACAGGGCCGCGGAGCCACCCCCTCCGCCTCAGCCTCGGGAAGCCGGGGAGACCCTCGGAAAGAGCCTGAGCCCTTCCCGGCCCTGGGACTGGAGGCCTGCCGCTGCCAGGGGCCAAGGTCCCCGCAGAGCCCGCCGGGTCGGGGAGTGCGGGAAGGGTGGCCCAGATCGTGCAGCACCCTGTCCTGGCCCGTGCCCCAGGAGGGGCCTCTCAGATGCAGCCTGCAGTTCGGTGTGGCCAGAGATCGGCCGGTGAGGAGAGGGCAGGCCCCCCAAGGGTCACAGACCTCAGGAAGGAAGGCCGTGGGGGCTATGGCGCTGCCCCCACTCTTGCCCACACAGGCAGGGCCCAGCCCCAGTGACATCCTCTGGTTCGGTCTCCTCCCCTCTTCCCCCCACCCCTCTCCCACCAATGCCTCGATGCCTCGTAGAGCAACCTCGGACTGAGCGCCTCTTAGCAATACCGGGGAGGTTCCCGGGGCCCCGGGTGGAGGAGGCCAGCGCTGGTCTGGTGCTGGCGGCCCTTGGCGTGGGTTGTGAGCTCTCAGGCCGAGAGCCTTATTTACTTAGTGCAAAAACTGTAAAAGTGTACAGACTCTTCACAGATTTTTATCTGAATTGCAAGTCTGACAATTTTTGTAAATGTTCTTGGTGTTCGACTGTAATGTAACTATTTCACCTAATGGTTGTACATAGTCTTTAGTCCTGGTGCTGCAGAGGGCTGCCCGGGACCGCTGCTCTCCGATGGTGTGTATTTTATTTTTTAATCTAGAGAACAGTATTGGGCAGGAGGAAGAGGTTTGCGATTTGGGTGTTGGGGTTTTCCCTACCCACGGCATGTACTTGCTGGCTTCGCAGCACGCGGTCTGGGTGGGTTGCTGGGGACATGCACCCTGACGGGACCAGCAAAGTGGCTTCTGTCCCAGCCACGCAGAACCCTCGTCCCAGTGTTGGGCCGGTTTGCCTGAGGGCCAGAGGGAAGGGGAGGGAGGGAAGGCAGGCCCTGCTCTGGGAAGGTAAGGCCCCAGGCCCAATGGGGCCCCAAGCCCAGAGTCTGCTGGAGACAGCTAGCTCTCCTCCCCTGCCAACACAGAGAGGCCTGACTTTTTTGCTTAACTCTTACGTTTAGGGTGAAGGAAACTGCCAAACTTCCTATAAGTGAAGACTTTTTTCCGACTGCCCAGAAAGGGGGGTGGGGAACCGAGACCAGAGCTCCGCCCCCCCCCCCAGAGCATCTGCCCCGGGGTACGCCTCTCTCCCTGCCCCCCCGCCCATCCGCGGAAGGCAGGCTGTCCAGGGAAACAGACCCTCTTTTCTACACCTTTGGCCCCAAAGCCATCCCCAGCCCCACAACCACCTCCTTGCTCCCCCTTTTGTAAGTATGTGAAAAAGAAAAAATGCAAACGTCGGAGTCTTGGCTGGAGGTCCTCCTTCCAGCTATGACTTTTAACCATGTAATAATGTACAGAGAAAGTTGTTGGTGTTCTACAACTGTGTGGCTGTGCAATTTCTGTACATTTGCAATTAGAAATATTAAAGATTTATTTAGCTATTTTAAGCCTGACTCACCTCCCTTCAGCTGTGTCTCAGGAGATTTTCCAGGGGTGACTCTTGAGTTGTGGGCTTTACCTAGGGGCGGCAGTGTGGGGTTCACCCTGGCAGTAGTCGTGGACAGGGGAGACTCCCGGAGCACGGGGAGCAGCGGTCTCAGCATACCGAGTGAGCGCCACCTCCAGCAGGTGGGGGTCTCCACTTAGGGAGTGGACTGGTGCCGTCTGCAGGGCCCTTCCTGCCCCAAGAAGCTCCAAAGGGAGTTCTTTGCTGGTCCCACAGCTCCGGGGGATGGCATGGCTCCTGCACATCCTGTGGCAGACACCATCTCCTGCCAAGCTCAGATGCTTTCTCCAGGCGCGGGGCAGGAGTTTGGTCTGTGTCACCAGCAGGTCAAGGCTGAGCTGGCTAAACCAAGCTTCCAGTGCCTGGAAGGCCGAAATGCATGTGGCTCTCAACGAGCCGGACCCGTTTGCAAGGCCCCACCCAGGGTCTCTGAAACCAAGCAGCCCCCAAACCCCTTCGGCTGCACCCATGCAGATAGAGGGGGGGCATTGCAGCGGGGGGCTAACTCAGCAGGAGCCAGGCCCCGCCCAGTAACCCCAAGGGGTCAGTGCCGGTCCTACTCACACCTGCCTGAGAGGGGGCATGGCCAAGCCTCAGTCCATCCCCTCGGAAGGGGGACCAGATACAATAGGGGGCAGGGATGTGTCTCATCAGATCCCCGATGGAGACCTCCCGTCTGTCACCTGCACAGGTATCTCTGGCTCCTGCCAGGGACTTGGACCCCGGCTGTCCAGCATTCCCAGAGAGAAACCCCAGGGCCTGTGCTTGTCTTTGAAAACAGTGGGAGGCCTGGTTCGAGAACAGCGTGGCATGGTGTAGCAGAGCCCCATGTCGCTGCCCACCTACACCAGCCCGCCTGTGTCCCTCTCGGCCGTGGGTGCCTCGAAACCCAGGGGCTTTGGTTGGGGGAGGGGCTGCCTCCCACCTCCCAGACCTGTGCTTCTCCTGGCTCGGCCCCTGCCCCACACCGCTGCCTGCCTGCCCAGCGCCCCTCAGACTCTGCCCCTCCACCATCCCTCCGGCCATCAGCCTGGGTCACCAGAGCCCTCTGGTCTCCTGTGAAGACCCCTCCCCATTGTCTACATTAGTACCCCGGCCTTAGACCCCCTTCCCTCCCAGGTGTCTTTGCTGTGTCTTTGCTGCCTTCGCCACCCAGCTTAGCCCCTGTGGTCTCCCTCTTTTCTCGGGCCCCCTTTTTGACAATCTCCTTGGATCACCTCAGCCCTGAGTCTACCCATGACCTATGCTCTCTGGGTGGCTGAGCACGGCAGACGAAAAACACCCCAGTTCGCACCGAGCCCCTGTGGGTTCCTGTGTCCCGCCCCTCTTTTCCCATCTCCCAGCCAGACGCCCGCCTGCTCAGAGGGCCGTCCTGCCTGCGGGGAGAGGGCTCCATCGTTGACCCTCTGACCCTTCCCGGGCTCACTCCCAGCCCTCACTGCCTGCAGCCACAGGGAAGGAGGGGACCCTCTTCCTGAGGCAGCCCCTGGCCAGGGCCCTACCCTCACCATCTGCATCGCTCCTAAAACCAGCCCCACTGCTCTTTCCCACGGCACCAGAAGTGCTCACCTGCTCCAGGCTGGCTTTTCTTCCCTCCCCCTTCAGCCAACCTTTAAGGTATGCTGCCCCAGGGACCCTGTCTCCACCTTGTCACCTCCGCTCCTCCCCCTGCCCAGTTCCACCGGGCTTCACCTCCCACACCTCTACCGCCTCGTTGCCAAACCCCTGGGCCCCCTTAGCGCTTCCATCCCGCTGTCCTTGGTCCTCAAGATCAAGGACCACCATTCCTCCGCTGGGCAGGACCACGTAAACACCACAGGAGGCAAGGAAGTAGCTGCAAAGGAGATAAATCATGTTGACAAAGGGCGTCTCTCATCTAACGTCCGGAAGCCATGACCTCCATGTGTGCATTAAGTAGCATCAAACAGAAAGCGAAAACTGGGAATGCAAAGGAAAAAAATCAACAGAAACACAATTACCTTCGAGACTAACACACCACTGCTTTTGGTTTATTATGGATGAAGAAGACAATAAGAACCCCGAGGCTTTTAATAATTCATAACGTTTAATAAGCAGGGATACCTTACTCTTGCCCCAGAGAGCATACCTTCTTTCTGAGTATGCTTGGAACATGACCCAAAGTCAACTATATATTGAGACATGAAATCCTCAGAAAGGTACCCAAAGACACAGCTGGGGCCATATTCTGTGCCTCGAAGCAATAAAACTAAAAATCAGTAATAAATGTTTAAACAAGAAAAAAAAAAGCTACCATCAGGAAGTTTAAAAAAATAAATATTGAATCAATAGAATTAGATTTTCGAAAGAAACGTCTTCTCATTAAAGCGTAAGGACCACACTCATTTATCTCTTTAACTCCCTAAATGCCACCCTGACAGGGAAAGGACTGTAAAGATGATCAGCAGTGAATGTGGGAGGAGACTCAGTAGACAGGAGAATTTGAAAAGCCTTGGCAGATGGAAGCTGAGGAGGGAGACAGACAAATTGGGGTGCGCTGAGCAGCCCCGCCCGAGAGGCTGGGGAGTGAGAGGTCCCAGCATGATGGGACTGAGCCAAGACACCAGGTGGGAAAAAGGAGAACCAGGCCCCAGCTTCCTCCCCTGCTCTGCACAACCAGGAAATTTCTCTTTATCGTCTCATCTCCTTGGAAGGAACTGGACATTTATTCTATGGAGGAATCAAACCAGGCATGCTCCAGACCTGGGGACACAAGGCAGAGCAGAGGGCTCTGTGAGGTATAGGTCTGCGAGCTGGTGGCAGGGGGTAAAGTGAGCTTCTGCCCCCAGTAGTGCTTGCCCCACACTCACCTGCACTGCTCCCAGAATGCCCGGAGCCCATCCCCCCAGGCAGCCCGACTGGAACATTCTTTGGAAAACTGGCTTTGGAGAAAAGACCCCCAGATGCCCCAATGCCAAGATTCCCCAATGCCAAGACTGCATCTCTGTCCCAGCATCCCATAACGTCACCCAGCAATCAACATGTTCTGTGTGCGTGCGTGGGAGTGGGAAGAGCATGGACATCCCAGGAACGCCCCACCCCCGCCCCCCAGACTAAGGAAAGCTTCCAGTGAGTAAAAGGAACTGGATATGAATTTCTCTGGGCCTTTGCTTCAATATGGCAATAAAGCCCCTATTTGCAAATATAACAGCTCAAGAAAGAATGAAGGAAAGCAAGGAGAGAAGGAGGGAGGAGAAGAAAAGAAAGAAACAAATCTTCTAACGTGAAAGAGAGATGAAACCAACCAGCCAAAGAGAGGAAACAGGAAAGAGAGAGACAATGCAGGAAAGAGAGGATCATTAAAAAAAAACAAAAAACAAAAAAACAAAAAAACAGTAATAATCCCAAACTCTAATATCGTTATGGAGCTAAAACAAGAACAGGTGCCACGAAAAAGAAACCAGGATCAAGAAAAAAGACTATTAGGGGCGCCTGGGTGGCTCAGTGGGTTAAGCCTCTGCCTTCGGCTCAGGTCATGATCCCAGGGTCCTGGTATCGAGCCCCACGTCGGGTTCTCTGCTCGGCAGGGAACCTGCTTCCCCCTCTCTCTCTGCCTGCTTCTCTGCCTGCTTGTGATCTCTCTCTCCCTCTGTCAAATAAATAAATAAAATCTTAAAAAAAAAAAAAAGAAAAGACTATTAGATTCTTCACAAAAACAGAATATCCAGTAGAAGTGATGGAATACAAAGTTGGGGTGCGCTTCCAGAAAGTACAACAAAATAAACAAGCAGAGAATGGGATGGAGCGAGGGGAAAAAAATCTAGAAGCTCAATCCAGCTCATCCCAACATCTAACTACTGGGAATTCCTGAAGGAGGGGAAAGAGGAAAAAGGAGACCTGGGTGGCCCTGTTGGCTGGGCGTCCCACTCCACTTCTGCTCAGGTTGGGGATGAGCCCCATGGGGACGGGGCTTGAGCGTGGAGCCTACTTAAGTCTCTCTCTCCCCCAGGGGTGCCTGGGTGGTTCACTTGGTTAAGCGGCTGCCTTTGGTTCAGGTCATGATCCCAGGGTCCTAGATCGAGTCCCGCATCGGGCTCCCTGCTCAGTGGGAACTCTGCTTCTCTCTCTGCCTCCCCCCATGCTCGCTCTCTCGCTGTCTCTATCATGCATGCAAAAAAAATAAAGAAATAAAAATACTTTTTAAAAAGTCTCTCTTCCCTCCGTCTGCACGCCCCCGCTCACGCATGCAGAGTGGGGGCTCACTCTAGAAAAAAAAAAAAAAGAAAGAAAGAAAGAAAAAGAAAGGGAAAAAAGAATAAAACTTTAAAAAGATAAACAACAAACAAACCCCAATACTCTAGGGGACCCTGGAACGATGAGCTGGCCTCTTTTGCCTTAATTGCAAAGTTGGATGATTTTTCTGAATGTTCTCTGACAATGCAAAACGCAAGGCCTCAGTGAGCGGGCAGGCAATGTGAGTGACGGAAGCAGGGCCACCTGCGACGACTGTCACCAGAGCAGCAGGTGGGGCCTGGGGTGAACTGCCGAGCACTTGCCCTTCCTGCAGGCGTGGCTCCCCCCAGCAGGGCACACAGCCGCGGATTTCCATACCGTGGCTTTTCTGATGGACCTGCACGTTTCCATACCCAGCTCTACCTCTCTCTGAGCTCCACGTTCCCAGGGTCATGGGCCCACTTAGCGTCGCCAGTTGGCATCCGGCTCCACGTGCCCGAAACCGAGCTCCGGACTTTTCCGACCCCAAAACGGCACTGCCATCCTCCCCGTCGCTGTCACCAGGAGCCAGGGGAGACTTCTTGATTCTCGTGCATGAAAAAGGACAGATGGTTCTGGAATGGTGTTCACGATCTAGTGGGTGTGAATGGCAGGAAGTAAATCCACATGCCCCCCAACCTTTAAAGGAAAACAAATTACACAGTGAGTGACACGGCCGAGCCGTGGAAACAAACATGTTACTAACTAGCGATGATTTCCTCCGCTGTGCGGGGCTCAGCAGGGTGGGACAGGAGGACGGGCCCTTTCTGCTTCATACTATTATTGTGTCCGTACTTCCCAACCAGTCTTCATTGCTTGTTTTGGTTCGGAGCCCTTTAGGAACAAATAAAACATATCCATGTAATAAAAAGCTGGACAGCCATTAAATCTATGGAATAACAAGGGATGGCTAGAGCTATTAACACTACATCGGGTGTAAAAGCTGATAACAGGACCGTATGTCCAGGAGGATTGGAGTTTAGTTTCTAAAATCTATTTGCAAAAGCAAATCTGGATTAAGAGGCAGTGGAGGGTAAGTAAGACCTTGAGCCAGGGTGTAAGGGACCCTGGGCTTCAGTCTGATGTCTGCTGATATGTGAGCTTAGGGGATTGGGGCAAGTCTGCTTCGTCTTAACGGCCCCGACTCTAGGTGGGACTGACCGTCTCTGCAACTGTCCGCAGAGATGCTGTTTGTCACCCCTGTCCGTCCACAGGTGCTGATGCGGAAATGAACATTACCTGCTCTGGGAGCAATAATAATCATTCTCATAAAGATCTTAAGATAAGGGGCGTCTGGGTGGCTCAGTGGGTTAAAGCCTCTGCCTTCGGCTCGGGTCATGATCCCAGGGTCCTGGGGTCGAGCCCTGCATTGGGCTCTCTGCTCAGCAGGGAGCCTGCTTCCTCCTCTCTCTCTCTGCCTGCCTCTCTGCCTACTTGTGATCTCTGTCAAATAAATAAATAAAATCTTTTAAAAAAAGATCTTAAAATAATAATTACTATTACTAAAGACGTACACTGAGCTGATCGCAAAACACGGACAGAGAGGGGGCAAGGACTTGTATTCTACCCCCCCGTGCTTATCAGTATTTTCTGAGCATATTTTTGCTTTTTAATAAAAGCATATTAAAAAAAAAAAGAAAGACTACCTCAAGCCAATAGCCAAGATCGCCCTCAAGAGTGAAACATACCTGATGAGGTAAGAAGTTAAGATTCGGTTGTAGGACTGCCCTGTCAGCGGCACATGCCAGCAGCCAACTATAACCACCGCGCAAGAGAAGACAAAAGACAGGGTTGTCTTAGGATTTCCCTGGGGGTCAGCTAAAAACTGGTCACAATTCAGTAAAGTGTCTACGTATGCAATAAATATACAAAATTGAAACTGCTTCTCCATGGGCGCTCATACCTGGATCCCCCAGAGAGGTGGTCCACATGGTCTGGGTGGTGCCCGGACCCCCGGCAAGGGGAAGAGGCCGTCTCCAGAGCACACCCCAATCACACACCAGATCCTGGTCTCATTTTCTGATGAGCAGGACAACTACGCAGCACTGTTTGTTGAATTCGTATTAAAACATTCATGTATGCAACATAAATGTTTAAAATTTACTCTATTTTTGTGACTCTCTTTTGGCATTTCTTTGTTTTTATATATCCTTGAAATGCCCAGAAAACAAATTAACCGAGGATGTCTTGCTCTCTGAGACGCCTAGTCAGTCGGAAACAGAAAGAATCCCTTTCCCAGAGGACGGTGGTCTGACTTTGGCCACGTCCTCCCGGCCAGCCAGTGACTCTGGGTCAGTGACAATGAGGGGCCCGGAAGCCCCACTCACTGGGGGGCACAGGATCCCCGGGGAAGGCTGGGTGGGGTCCCGGGATTGGGGTGCGCACACTTGGTGTTTACACTTTGCTGGTGCATGAAGTTGGGCTTCTTGCCCATCAGGGAATCCAGCACTGAGATCAGAAGCACCCCCTCCCGGGTGCCTGGGTGGCTCAGTGGGTTAAGCTACTGCCTTCGGCTTGGGTTGTGATCCTGGGGTCCTGGGATCGAGTCCCACATCGGGCTCCTTGCTCAGCAGGGAGCCTGCTTCTCTCTCTGCCTCTCCCTGCCACTCTGCCTGCCTGTGTGCTCTCTCTCTCTGTCTGACAAATAAATAAATAAAATATTTAAAAAAAAAAAAAAAAAAGAAGCACCCCCTCCCACCCTTCCCCAGGATTCTGATTTGGCTCTCTGGAGAATCTCTGGACTGCCTTTCTTTTAAAATGTTTCTAGATTTTACCTTTCGGTATGAAAGTGACAAATGCTTGTGTTAAAAGACACGTTTTATTAAAATGATGAAACCATGCCTCTCACGCAAATAAAATGAACGTATGTTTAGCATTTTTAAAACTCATTAATTAATGAGGAAACCCGCCAGTTGTCACAACCCATTCGGAGGAGAATTTAAAGAGCCACATTTATATAGGAAATCACAAATGCTGAACAAATGTTACAAATAGCTGTGAAACTAGTCTGTCCACTGGGCCATAATCAAGGGCATTCCACTGGGCAAGATCTATTTGTGTTTCTACCTACAAATAGGGATAAGAATCACATGACTTTTTTTTTTTTTTTTTTTTTTTTTTTAGATTTTGTTTATTTATTCATGAGAGGCGGGGGCAGGGGCAGAGGGAGAAGCAGGCTCCCCACTGAGCAGGAAGCCGGATGTGGGGCTCGATCCCAGGACCCTGGGATCAGGACCTGAGCTGATGGCAGTCTGAGCCAACTGAGGCCCCCGCCTGCCCAAATCATATGCCTTTTCATCAGGTTTTTGTGATCGAAGGAGCTGAAAAGTAGCTCAAGGATAATGAAAAGCAGTTTCTGGGTCCAGGAGTCGGGTAATCCTTGTTCCCTATTTTGAAGTCTTTCACTAATTTTCCTGACACCTGTGAAAAACAACCACAACAAACAGAAACCTCTAAAGTTAAAAGGGATTTCCTCCTTCACAAATCCCCTTCTTGATGGAAATCGTTTGTGAACCGTTGACTGAGATTTCTGACAGACTTTACTCCTGAGCACACAAACTAATATCTTTAAGACAAAAATGCAATCACACTCCCCACCAATGGACAGTTTGCTTTTTACACTTGGCAGTATATCATGGACACCAAACAATTCATGACAGATACAAACCTTTTCCTAAGCTGTCCTTGTCGGCCCCCCTGAAATCAATAATACTGAAATCAATAATACAAAGAACACCCAGATTCTCCTAGTAACGCTGTTACCCCATTTGCCTTATCATTTGGTCTCTCTCCTCCCCACCTCCCCCCCACAATTTTTTTCTGAACTCTTTGAAGATAAGTGACATACGTCATGGTCCTTTACCCCTAAGTACTCCCACGTGCATTCAGTAAGATTGGAGATCCTCTGTTGCATAATCGAGGGATAGTCATCAACCTCAGTCAGTTTCGCATCAGTCCATACTGTAATCCGACATCACATTCCAATCTTCTGTGTTGAACCAGTGATGTTCTTTTATAGTATTTTCCCCTCCAGCACGGGATCCAGTGGAGGGTCGAGACTGTGTTTAGGTATTGTGCCTTTAATCTCTGCTAATCTAGAATATTTCCATGGCTTTTCTCTATTTTACCATGTTTTGGAAGACTGCGGCAAACTATTCCCTCCTCCTTCTTTAATAGAAATATAATGCTGCAATTTGTCTGATATTTCCTTGTGGCTAGTTTCTGGTTATTCATTCTTGGCCAAAATAATGCAGGGAGCATATTCTGTTCCATCTGAAAGCACATGATACCCGTCTCTCCCTCACGGGTGATGTTCATTTTGATCATCTGATCAAGGTATGGTCCTATTTCTCCATCGTGTAATTACTGGTTTTTTTTTTTCCTTCCGTCTTGGTTCCAACTAATAAGCAGCCTACGGGGGAGACATTTTGAGACCATGCAAATATCTTGCTATTCATCAAACTGTCCCCCTAGATTTAGCAACCATTAACGATTCTTGATTGACTCAGCCTTTACTAGGATGGCTACAAAGGATGATTTTCCAATGCCAGCACCCCTTTTCCCTTACCAGTTGACGCTCAGAATTTTGCTGCCAACAAAGGATCTCCTTTCTCTTCAGGTATTTATTTATTATCGGTATATGGATACATGAAGTCCTATTTTTAAGGGTTTATAAGTCATTGCTTAATTATTTTGGTGTTCAGACAATCCCAGATTTGGCCACAGGAAGCCCTTCACGCTGGTGCCCATGTCCCCTGACACCCTCAATGTCTTTTTGAACCATTGCCTTATTTTTAGCATCATAAGAGGAGCAGGCTTACCTTGTACCCTCTCCTCCAGCTCTGGATCAGTCATCTCCCTGAGCAACTCTGGAGATTGGAATTACGGACCAAGACCTGAGAGCCACTAGAACATCCTTTCTTTTTTACCTTTTCAGCAGGCAGAGCCAGGAAACAAATAAACATCTGTGTATGTGTGTGTAAATATGTGTGTATGTATGCACATGCACGTACAGTACAAATATGCACCCATACGCATACACATGTGCGCACAAACATACATAGTCACCTTCCAGGTATCAGGAGTTGGCACATAAGTCTCTGATTTCACGGAATCCGAAGTGTAGCAGCTGTCAGGGGGCCTCCGCATCAGGTGGGCAGGAAGAGCCACCGTAGGCTGAGCAGAAGGGAGACACCTGCAGCGGGGGAAACGGAGCTGCTCCCCATCCCGCCCCCCCCCCCCAGTGGGCGGGGGGCACAGGCTCAGACTGAGTGGAGGGAATGGCTGAGCCTGCCAGCATGGTACGCAGATCCTCGGGGAGATTCGCTCTCAGTCCTCTCCACAGGGCAAGGGAGAGTCCTGCGTTGCCCCCGACGGTGCCCCAAGCCTTAGCGCGTCAGGATTGCACAAGAGCCTCAGCCATCCTGAATGAACTCTCAGATGATTCAAATAATGCTTCGTCAGTCCACAGGAGTGTGTCGTTAAGGAGTGGGTGCAGCCAGAAAAAAAACCTTGGGGGTATAAAATATCATTGCCGACAGCAAAACCCAGAACGCACGTGCTTGAAAGTCAAAGTCATGCTTCATCCCAGAATATCGGCTTGGGGTCTTATCCGAGAATATTGCAAAAGACAAATAACTGGAGATTTGAAGAATTGAACAATTAATCCCAGCAGAAAAACAGCAAGCTGCAAAGAAGGAATACAAACAGCAATAAATGCAAATGTGGCCATCGACGCTGATGATTCAAGAAAAGCAAATGGGTGTGATACTGAAATCTCTCTCTCTCTCCCTCTTTTTTGCCTAGAAGTGGTTAGGTAATTAACGAAAAAAGGAATCAACCCAAGTAGAAAAAAAATATATGATACATTAAAGAAAATATATGTTCTGGCATTCCCTCTGCCATCCATGCATCAAATTGTCCATGTGGATTTGTCTTTTCCATTATTAGGCTCTGGAGTCCAAATTTATTCAACTTTCCGTAATTAGCACGGACATAGTGCTTGGCACAGGGTAGGTTCAAAAAAGGAAGTCATGTTTCTTGACCACAGAGCAACTAAAACAGGAATTAATAACAAAAGTTTATGGGGATATAATGTACAACATGGGGAATATAGTCAATAATATTGTAATAACTTTGTATGGTGACAGATGGTCCCTGGCCTTAGCCAGGGGATCATTTCGTATTGTATAAAAAATATCGAATCCCCATGATGTACACCCGAGACTCATCGGGTATTGTCTGTCAATTAGCCTTCAATAAAAAACAAAGTTAATCTGCTGCTTAAAAATCAAAAATGTGTATGGAAGTGTGTATGTGACTATACGTGTGTGTGTGAGTGTGTATCAGGTGTGCCTGCTGTGAGAGGTGTGCTGTGTGTCCATGTGGGCTACGTGTACCCTACACGCCGGGATGCGAGGGGTTGTCTGTGGGCGTGTCTCCGTGTGTGACTCTGTCCCCTGTGGCTTGCACACCCACATGGGTGTGTTCCCCGTCTTGGTTGGTGTAGAGCCGTGGCCACTGTGTGTGGCCCGTACTGAAGGGAGAAGCCCTGGCCTGTGGCTCCTGGGGTGCGGCCAGGTTGTGAGCTCCGGGGGCTGAGCCCCTGGCTGGCCTGGCTCCAGGTCCTTCTGTGGTCGTGCGCGAGGGCCAGGGAAGCCAGGGACAGGGCGATGAGCAGACAGACCCAGGGCAGAGGGCAGGACAGGAGGACAGCAGGGGGCCTGGTATCATGTCTCTGCAAGCAGCACCCGAGCTCAGCCCCCAGCGCCCAGCACTGGCCCCCACGTGCTCCATTGCTCATCATTCCCTCTTGTTCTCAACCTGTACACAAGGAGTGGGTTCAAGACCCTCCCACACCTGCTTCTGGTTTGGAAAACCGGTCCTGGCAAGGGCAAGGGGCACATGCTCTTCCCAGGAAATAAGTAGCACGGTCACGTTGTAATAAATCAGCGCAGGTTTCAGAGCAGCACGGGCTCTCGCGGGCTCCGCGGGCCGTGGAATCCAATACGATATGCTTCAGCCTGTTGGCTAATGGGCTGCTGCTGGACGCCACGTGACCCAACCTTCCGGGGACGTTAAACGATGCTGAAAAGTGGCCCAGATTTATTTACTGGGACCGTGCCTGTTCCTGCCTGTGGGTGAGCCGGGAGGTGACGAGTCCTCGTGAGCAGGTGGGAGGAGCTGGGTTTCCCTGCGGCCCCGGGGCCTGGGCAGGCCACCTGTGGCCTCCCTCTTGGCCCTGCAGCCGGATCTGGCCCAGCCCAGGGTGGTCACCAGCTCCCCAGATGACACACCACCCCACGACTTAGAGCGTCAGTTTCCCCGAGTGTCAAATCCTCCATTCACTCGGCATTTCCTCTTATTACCTGTGTCGTTCATTCATTCACTCCCAGAACATTCCACCTGCTGTGGACTGAGCTGTGCACTGGGACGTGCCAACAGGATGGCGCAGGCCCTGCCTTCCCAGAGGGAGGTGAGGCGGTGGCCAAGCCCCTGCCGTGGGAGGTGCCCTCAGTGTTGCCTCCTATAAGCCTCGTGGTGTCTGTGCCCCATGTCCCCTCGTGGTGTCTGTGCTCCGTGTCCCCAGAGCCCTGGCCAGGTTACAGCCGCCATCCCCGCTGCCTGGACTCTGGCCTCCCTCCCTCGCACCCACGTACCACCCACCCTGCCTAGCCCACCCTCCAAATTCAAAGCTTGTTTATTTTAAAACACAAGCCCCTCTGAACACTCTTCGATAGCAAAGAAGAAATCTTCCTTGGGCCAGCAGGGGCTGCGGGGCCTGGCCTCTCTTGCCAGCCTCTCCCTGCCTCCTCCTCACCCCTGCTTTCCACCCCCACAGTGGGAACCCCCCAACCCCAACCCACGCAGCCATCTGCACTTAGTTCCCCACTCCCTCCCCGGGGGCTCCCATGGCAGAGAGGGCTGTACCTGACCCCATGCCTACTGCGTCCTCCTACGATGCCCCTTTGGGGGAATTAGAGGAATAAGGAGAACCTGCTTCCTGAATGGGCCCTAATTTTTTATCGGAAAAGAGCAATGGACCTACTAATGAAAGGCCTTCACTGCGGACTCACAGGCCAGACTCTAATTACCTGGGAAGAACCGGTCTGCTGAATTTTTTAAAAATTTGCATTTTGTGGAGTGTTTAATGGATATTTATGCAAAAGAAGAACCTATTGGGTAGATGCACGGCTTTCCATTAGGCTGAAAGGCTGAGGAGGTTCTGGGTCTGCAGCTCGCGTCATGCCCACCGCGTCTGGCAGTCAGAGGCTGCCTGCCTGCCCGCCGGCCTTCCTTCACTTGGGCACTCATTCCACACGCATTTCCTCCTCCGTGCGGGGCCCTGGCTGGCCGTGGGATTCAGACATCAAAGAGCACAGCCCTGCCCTACAGAGAGATTCGCCTTAACCTGAGTTCAAGGGGTAACAGGAGGGCTGTGGGGCCCCAGGGGAGGGTGAGCCCATCCTCGAGCAGAGGTAGTGGCCACAACACCTGGAGGAGGAAGCTGCCCAGGCCCACAGGGGAGGAAGGGCATTAGGAGCAGACGGAAGAGCACGGATGAAGCCAGGGAGGAACGGAAGTGCCCGGGGCGTATGGGAAATGGCAAAAATCTGGGAGAGCTCAGGTCAGGTGTATGGGACCCAGAGGCAGCAGCTCTCAGGCTGGCCCTTATTTGCCTGTAGGGGGCGCCCTGGGTTCTCCTTCATGTGTCCTTGACCCCTGTGCAGGGCACAACCTTCATGGTTGCCCATGGTGGCCCTGCTGGTCAGGGCTGGGGAATGCTGGACCCCACATGGAGGTCCCCCCGCAAAGCAGGTGAGGCGTTTGAGCTGGATCCCGACAATGGGACGCTGTCCTCCATCTCGAGGTAGGAAGGTGACGTGATCAGATTGGCATTTCAGAAAGGCCACTCTGGCAGCCTGAGGAGAGTGTGTTGGAGGCAAAAAGACAGTTGGCTGCCAAAAAATGGCCCTGATAGAACACATAGTTTGCAAAAATATGACAAAAGGCTAAGTCTTCTCATCAGCCACGAGAGGCTACAAATCGACAAGAAAAAGACTAGCAGAGAAATGGGCAAAGAACAGGAGCAACCAGTTCACAGAAAAGGAAATACTAGAGGTCGTTTTTTTTCCCATCCATTGGCAAAAGTGGGCATTTTGAGACTATGCTCTGTTGGGGAGGGCGTGGGGATCTGGCCCTCTCACGTCTTGGGGGGGAACGAAAACAGGTCCAGTGTCTTGGGAGAGCACTTGAACACTTTATCGATTGCAATTTAAAGTGTGCGTCTCCTTTGACCTGGTCATTCATCCTCTTGGGTAGAGCTGGACAGGTAAATCGAGATGCGTGTACATAAAGAAGAGTCCCGTTATGGGGTAACAGAAAACCGGACACAGTGTGAATGCCTCCCCTTGGGGACCAGCTAAGCGAACTACGTATTAGAAGCGGCTGTAGAGGGTTTTATAAAGGCGCGCCCTAACGCCGTTAAGAGACTGAGGCTCGCCCCCACGTCGGTGTCCCACAACAACGTCCAAGAAATAACGCCCTGCGGCGGAAGCCGAGTGCCGGGCGGCGTATGAAAGAGAGGAAAAGGGGAATAGGCACATACCTAAGACTTCTGGTGTGTGCACGTACTGTCTTTGAAAGAACGTACAAACCCCCAGGAGTGATAGTTGTCTCTGGGGACGGACTGGAGGACTGAGGGACGGGGTGGAGGGAGACTGCATACGACTGAACATCTTTGTGCTGTTTTATTTGGTTTAGCCGTCTATCTGCATGTGTGCCGTATGTGCATTTAAGTGTGTGTGTGTGTGTGTGTGTGTGTGTGTGTGTGTGTGTGTGTGTGTGTGATATTTACATCTCCATTGCGTATTTCTTTGAAACTGACAACAACCACGTGGAGCCCAGACGGGCTGAGTGTCTTTCTCATGCAGTGGGGTTGGCATTTTACCTACTGTCCTTGGGGACTGTTTTTTCCTGAAAGTAAATTCCCCAGATATCTTATAGGAATCGAAACTCTTTAAAAGCCATTTTTAAAGGAAACCTATGTAAGATGTATAATGTTCCTCCATATCCTTTTAGGCAAAGAATGTGGAATGTGAACGAACACTTCCTGGCTGGCCCCAAAGCCGAGAGTTCTTTGTCCCCGCACTGAAAGTCCCCTCTCTGCCGAGGCCCTCGTCCCTTCCCTTTCCCCGCACCGAATGCCACTTCACCCGCAGCATGTGAGCGCACTGAGAAGGGCTGAGACGGGGAGTGTCATTTCCAGACCCAGCGTGAGTGGCCTCTCTTGGGGCCTTGGAGCCAGGAGCCCGGGCTCCAGGGGCAGACCTTCTGGATGCTGCGATGCTGTGTGCGTGAACGCCGGGGGCCCCAGGGGAAGGGGGCCTGGAACATTCTGATCTGCAGGAATGTGGGCAGCTGCTTCCCTCCTCCTGCTGGCCTGTCATGTGGCCTTGTGGGCGGGAAAGGCGGCCTTCCGCAGCCTTAGGCAAGGCATGAAGCTCCTCTGAATCCCCATTTCCTTGGCTCTAAAAGGAAAGTGATGCCACCAGCCTCCCTGCCAGGGCTGCCGGGATTCCGGTACCTGCAACCAAGCCGGTCCATAACGTGGGCACCATTATGCCACTGGCCTCCGTGCCACGGTTCCCCTCGGCCGTGGCTCTGAGGCCAAGCTGAGCAGTTCCCAAGGCCCCTGCTCCATAAACTTGGCCGTACTCGGGCAGCCTCCAGGAAGCACAGACGGGCGGGCGAGGCCTTTCCTCAAGGATTTTACCACACTGTGCAAGGGCTTTTTCAGAGAAACATTTGCTGACATGGTGCTGCTGAAGGCCTCCCCCAGAACCTCCCACGCCCACATGTTCTGGGACACCTTCCTTGACAGGACTCAGCACCGTGTGAAGGGGGAGCCCCATCCCCCAACTCCCGAGGCGGCAGTGCTGAGAACCATCTGGAGTGCGGAGGCTCCACGAGGCCGGGATCCCAAACTGGCCTGGGCGTTTACAAACCGAGCTGCCTCGGGAAAGCCCTTCTGCCTTGGTTTTGAATCTCAGTTTCTTCACCTGTGAAATGGGGGTGATGATAGGAATGTCCATTTCCTGAACTTCTCAGATGAACGCACAAACCCATAGCGTGTGTCCGGCGTGGTCTGGCCAGTGTGTGTGCTTGGTGAGTTGAGGATGTGGGGGACACGCCCTCCCCACTGCCCTGTGCACAGCTGCCACCTGCTCCCGGAGGAGCCCTGCCGACATTCCACTCCCTGCACCGAGTTCACTCTGTGTGGGGCCCACTCTCTTCAGTGGGCCTGTGTACAAGGCCGGCCAGAGCCTGCTTAGCTGGACCCCCTGTCTCCAGGCCAGGGGGCCCCAGGGCTGGGCTGAGGGTGCTACTCCAGCCTGGGAAGGGCCACCCTGTCTGAGAGCCTCAGCCATGCTGGGAGCTGGGCCCAGCCCCCCTCCTCTTCAAGGGGAAACCTCAGGGCTCACCAGCTTCGGACTAGGTTTTCCAGGTGATGGGAGACCTACTCAGAGAGCTTGGAGACAAACTGCGGCTAAGTGACAGGCTTGGCATTGGGTTTCTCGGTGGGGAGAGACAAGATCCTTCGTCCTCTCCACAGCTCCAGAGTCTGACAAATCCACGCTCGCCATGGTGCTGAGCTTCTGAAAGGGACAGTAGGTGAGGATGGGGTGCGGGGGACACTCTGGACGGCTCTAAGGTGAAATGGATGACTGTTTTCTTGGAGCAGCAATTTTATTTGAAGATTTAGAGGAAGAAAAATCATAAAAAAGATACTACGTGCTCGCCAAGTCTTGTTTCATTTCTTCCAGCTGGGTGGCAGGAAGAACTCGTCTCCCAGCGTCCTGTGCCCTCAGCTTGCGGCCCTGGGATCCGGTGCCAGCCAAGGGCTTATGCACAGAGGTGAAGTCAGCGCTCCCTGAGCACCCCACCCCTGCAAGCCTCCCATCTTCTCACAGACACCCAGGAAGCCACCGCTGAGAGGAAAGGGCCCAGGCTGGAAGCAGCCTGGATCCTGCCCCCTGACTCAGGTCAGGTTTGCTTGAGAAGAAAAATCACCCTCCACGGGGTTCGGCCACTGTGATTTGGGGGGATTTGTTGTCACCTCAGCATCACGTAGCCTACCCTGACTAAAATAAGGACATAATATGAAGAAGGCCGTACTTCTAGGACTTGTAAAGCTAAAACATGAGGCTTCAAATAAGTGTCTGTTTGCCACTGGCCTCTGTGGGCCCCACTGGCAGACCTATGACCTGTCAGGGTCTGGGCTGCATTTCACCGAGCACAGCGGCAAGGGGCCCGGTGACCCTGATGCCGCGGCAGCGGGCTCCGGAACGAGCGCGAAGCAGATTTAAACTACCAGTGAGCAGCTACCAAGGTAGTGTGTCAGATCACGTCTCGAGCATCTCATGATTAGAGACAAGTGAGAAATGAGCCCAGCACAGGCCTCCAAGGGCCCCCCGTCCCCAGATTGTTCTGTGGTGGGTGGGAGAAGCCCCTTTACTCCGGGAAGCCCTGAAGCTCCCTGGGGCCCTGGTGTGAACCAGCCCGGACACCGAGCACCACCGCCTGAACGACACAGGTACATTCCCCGTGTCCAAGTGGTTAGGGCCGTGGTAGGGTCGCAGCTGGTCAGGTGGCTGGGGTGGGGCGGGAGAGGCTGCTGTGTTTATAACTTTGAACAAGTTATTTCCCCAAGGTTCCCAGCTTTGTCACGGATAAGAAATTGGAAGAGATGATGGCGGCACGTGAAGATTTTTCCTTACCTGCAAGCTCCGTCCGTAAAGCAGCTCGGAGCAGAGAGGCACCGTGGACTCTGGGAGCAGACCTCCTGCCTCCTGCCCTAAAGGCCCCTGGGCTGGCGTTGGCTTCTGCTCTTCACATTCCCTTCCCCAAGAGGCATTTGCTGGCATCACTAGCTTTGCTGGGCATTTGGGGCAAGGCCCTCCCCCTCTCTGGGCTTCCCTCGCTTTACTGGTCAAACTGACGAACAGCAGCCACGGATAGGATCTTGTCACTGAGTCCATTACGTGTGGGAGATACAGTGGGGGCTGCTTGGGCTAGAGCTGGAGGTGGGGACTGAGCCCTGAGAGGGGCCACCAAACACCCATGGGCTCCAGTGGGAGGCGGAGGTATGGAGAAACCCTTGCAGCCCCAATGGCCCCACTCACCCTTGCGAAGATGTGTCTGGCCCGGCTGCAGAGGGCCAAGGCCGATGTCACCTCTGAGGCTGCGGGACGGCCTCCCGGCAGCTCTGCCACTGGGCTGAGCTGTGACCTGCAGACCCGGGAGTCCAGAACCCGGGAGTCGCTGGCAGAGACGAGGAACACAGGGAATGCACAGCCCCTGAAGCTTCCCTAAAATGGAGCACATGGGGCCGAAGAACAAAGGAGTCCCCTGGGGTCAGAGCCAGCCTGCATGGCCCCTCATGAGGGGGCGCTCTGTGGAATGAACCTCTCTGATGCCACGGGGCGGTGGGATTTTCGGGGCAGGGGCGGGGATCCCAGTGTAACCCTGGGCTGTCTGCTTTTCACTTCCCATGGGGGGTGCTGTCTGGGAAACGGTCAGAGCAGACGTAGGCTGCTCCCTGGGAGTCCAGGGGAGAGGTGGTGCCAGGAAGTGGGGAAGACCTTTGTTCCCAGGGAAGGAGCCACCAGGTGAGCCCACAGCACCAGCAATCACCTTTCCCTCGCAGCTTGAAGGGCTCAGTTCTCCAGGGAGGTGTCCTGCCTCGAGCTTCCTGAGAGGGAAGAGTTTGCCCCGCATACCTGCTCGGCCTGGAGCTGCGGACAGTGGCTGCTGCACACTCGAGGCAGGAGGCAGGAGGGGCCACCCTCCCTCCCGGGGCAGCTGTCCTTGCCACCTGCCTCCGATAGGGCGCCACACTCGGGGGCACCTCCCTCCTTCCGTAGGGCAGGCGGTCCTCAGCGGACCAAGAGGTGGGGGATATTCCAAACTCTTCCTTCCATCTCCCCCTGGGATCTCACAGTTTCCTTGAGGCAATATTTAGCTTCCAAGGCAAACAGGAACCATTAGGGGAGGAACAAATAAAAAAGAGCCCTTTTCTCACCAATTGACCCAAAATGAACAAGCATTGTCCACCCCAGTGGATTTGCTGTGAAAAAGTACCATGTGGAAGAAATGGTCAATACTTTGCAGCCGTTTCTACAATGAGCCTGTGTTTAGCAACACTCGGCTTTGTTTTATTATTGCATTTTACGAAGTTACCAAGACAACTGAGGCCAAGTAACAGAACCTTGACTTTATGTGCCATGAAAATTTAATAAAGAGTGTTAAAAGGCTTTTCAGAAGCAGGAGCTGCAGCAGAGTCCTGCCTGGAGGGAGGACGGCTGGAGCGCGGGGCCCCTGCGGCACCTCGGGGGGCCCCTCTGGCGGGGACGTCCAGGTGGGCACAAGGGTTCTCTGGCATCCGTCCCGTTCTAGCATATCTCAACAGACATTTGTCAAGGTAGCTCCCAGATACCAAGTCCGGTGACAGGCTCCTCATGTTCATGAGGACACCATGGCCACCTTAGGGGTCCAAAAGAGGGCAGAGAGGTGAAGTCGCCGGTGAGAGAGTGTGACAGGGCAGCAAAAGCAGGTCTTCGGTTTCCCGTTGTGATGCTAGAGGTTCTGCAGGGAAAATATCCAGGCTGCTTCCTCCATCCCGGGCCGAGGCCTCGATCCTGCAGCCTGGGAGCGTCCCAGGAGAGCCCCAGCAAGGAGCAGCCAGGGTCCCCAAGGCCCAGGACCGCGGTCCTGGTCGGAATCCTCGCAAGCACCTTCACTTCAGAGGACGTTTCCCAGGAGCCTCTGGGGACAGGTTATGTCACCCCAGGGCTGCACAGAGCCCCTTTTTCCTCGGATCTCTAAATAAGACTCAGAAGGAAATTGCCAGAAATGAGAAAATCATCAGTAATTTTGCCGTTTTATACAAAAGCGTGATGGTGTGTGTGTGTGTGTGTGTGTGTGAGCATTGGGCTGCGTGGTTTTCCTAGTTATATAAACGTCAAGACTTTTGGTTACTACAGACTGAGGTAATGGAGTAGGGTGAGTGTTCTGCAAAGCTCCTTCATCCCTGGGAAGGGAAACACATTTTGGGTTTATTTCATGAGGGAGAAATCAGTATGCCATCTGGGAAAATCCTGCTCCCGTTCATCACACTGAATAGAAGACTGGCCAAAAATCTCAATTAGGGCCAGGCGGGTTTTAGGTCCCTTGACCTCGCTGAGAGAGGAGAACGGCTCCCTCGACCGTTGGGACACCAGCTCCCCCGCAAGAGATTTCATCATTTCTGAGCTTCGAGGGAAGCTGCTCAAACGCAGGCCACTTCAAGCCCAGTGTCCAATTATAGGGCCGAGGAGTTTAGGACATTAATCAAGAAGTAAAAAAAAAAAAAAAAGAAAAAGAAAAAAAGACGGAGGCTATTTTGGCATAATACTCTGCCAGTCACAAGGCAAATTCCGGGTGTTGGAGCTACAGCTGAGGCCATTTTTCAGCCTCGAGTGTCCTGAGGGTGAGGTGGAGAGGGAGAGGAGGTGCCTGTTTGGGCTTCATTCGTCCTGACGGATGACAACATTCAAGCAGGAAAGTTTTCCTTCATCCCTTCACACATTTTTCAGAAACCAGAGACCGTCGAGCCCCACCTTTGTGTGTCTTTGTGTTTGCTCTGTTTGCGTTTGCTGTTTCTTGTCTTTGCCCCCAGGGACCAGGTGAGTGAGGGCCTGTCACCCCCTTGTGTGGCTGAGGGACATGCCACTCAGCCCCTGGAGCCCAGCTGGGGTGCGCAGCACGAGAAGAGCAGGTGGGCAGCCCCTGGGAGCTCCCAGAAGCCCGGGTACGAGCTGAGCCACCCCCCACCACCAGCCTCCCACGTCTCTGAAGGGGGCTCCAGAGCCTCCCCGCTCCGGGCTTTGGAAGCACAGAGTCTCTGTGCAGAGCCATCACGGCGCCGAGAAAGGAGCACGGGGCTTCCCTGAGGGTCCCAGCTCTGCCCTTCTCTAGCTGCGAGCTTGGGACTGTCTGTAACAAGGGCGGTGAGAACCCCACCCCTCGCTGCGTTGTTGGAGGATCCGAGGGCAGGACGGCTGCACCAGACTTTGTAAACTGTGATGTGCGGAACAGGTGTTGCTAACGTCACGTGGGAAAGGGAGTTGGTTCTAGAAAGGCAGGAACATGGTTCCAAAGGTCTGGGCTCTAACCGAAACCAGTCCTAGCACCACCACCCCCCGCCACATGCCCCAAGCATCTACATTCATGTGGGGATTATCTCTGAGCTCGCCAACCCCACACGGACAGACGGACGGATGGATGGATGGATGCAGGCGGCTGCAGAGCTGAAGAAACGGCCCCACTCAAGGGAGGAGCTGTAGGGAGTGTCATCCAGCCCGGCGAGCCTTAGTCTCTGAGGTCAACAAGACAGGGTGCTGACGGGGTGGGGGACACAGCCCAGACCTGAACCCAGGACAAAGGGACAAAGCACAAAGGAAAGACGGTCCAGGGTCAGAGGAGCCATTGTCTGCTCAGGTTCATGGGACAGAGGTGGCCCCAGGGAGCCAAACAGCCAGCTGGGGACACGGAGGGGTTCAGTGAATCCCTTGGCAGGGTTTAAAAATCCATGATTCTTAAGGGTACACACAGGCTCGGGTGGGGGAGGGGAGCACCGCAACGCGCTCCTCCCCTGGGACTCGCTGAACATTGGTATCAACTCAACCGGCACCACAGGGCAAACATGATAACAGAACTTTCCAGATTCTCCCAAGTAGATGGAGGGAACAGTTCATTCTGCTGGGGGTATTGCAGTGGGACGTGTGAGCTGGACCTTGAAAATAAGTAAGTATCTGTCAGACGGAGGGAGGCCACCCAGGCATAGGGAACAGCTTGCGAAAATCAGAGCCGGAGTGGGTCCTCTTCCTGCGCCGGGGCCATGGCGGCAGGAAACAGCACGTTCTCTTCCCGGGGACGGGAGTTGGGGGGCAACAACAGATGGCCAGTGCCCCAGGAGCATGGGGGCCAGGACCGGAGCAGGCCAGGCCGAGGCTGCCCCCTGGTGTGTGTGGGCCGGGATGGAAGGGAAGGAAGGGGCGGGATTAAGAGCGGCCTTGAAAGCTGGGTTAAGCAGAGGCTTAATCTGGACAGAGATGACATCTGATTGAATTAGGGGATTGAGTGGTGAGCTCTGGGGTTCTCTGAGTTCCTTCGGGGCCACTGGGGATGGAGGATGGAGGATGAGTTGAACAGGGAGAGAGGCAGGAGGAGATGAAGTCCAAGCTGGGGAGAGTGGACAGGGACCCTCAGGAGAAACAAGAGGGCCCTTGTTGGGGGATGGAGGCTTCTGTCTCCGGGACGCTCTGTCCCTGCACCTGGGATGGGGCTCGATAAGGGGTGCTTGCTAACAGCCCCGCTGGCTCCCTTGGGCCTTTAGAAGCACCTCGAGTGGGCTCCACACTGGCCAGGCTGTGGGGACAGAGCTCCTGGCTATGACAGCAGAGAAGCCACGCACGTCTCGTCGGAGGATGGAGGGAGGGGAGCAGGATGGCCAGTGTGGAAGAGGAAGGACGCTGACTGAGGCACCAGCAGCAGCAAGACAGGCGTGGCCCTGTGGTGTCCCCCAAGCAGAACTCAGAGAGCCTGGTCTTCACCATTCACTGAACCCACTCTGGAGTGTGGGCCCTTCGGGGACTTTGGCTGGAGTATGTGTGTGTGTGTGTGTGTGTGTGTGTGTGTGTGTGAGACTCAGCAGGAGGGGGAGGAAGGGGCACTAGGGGAGAAGAGGGCCCAGGGGTGGATCCTGAGGGCCGTATCCTAGAAATGGGGTAACACAGGGCACAGCACAGGGGGCTCAGCTTCTCATGGGACATCTCTGGACCCCAGCTCCCCAGCTCTGGCTCCTCTCTTTAAGAGAAAGGGGACATCTGTCTTTGCTCTCATGTCAGCCTCACCCGGCAACACCGCTGGCCAGTTGTCCAAGGGGGGGCGTCCCCTGGGCCCCAAGGAGATGAGGTACTCTATCACTCTCCGGTAAGGGAGCAGCCTCTAATCCCTCCTGCTCAGCAGCATTGAGAAAGAAGGGCCCTGTCTGTCACTTACTGGCCTCATTTCACTGCAGGGCTCAGCCAGGCGCTGGCCATAGGTGGGGCTCCTTTGAGAAAGAGACCTCGGGGTCTGGGCAGAGCCACCCTCCTGCAGATGACGTGCAAAGGTGGGAGACAGGACATTCCTCACTGTGAGAACTGACATTTTCAAATCATCCCAAACCATGCCACTTGAATTCATCCTATCGACCCCCCCCACAATCCAATGCGCTTGGTTGATTTGGACCTGAAAACTGCACTCCATTTTGGCAAGTGAATGCTTTCTGAAAACAAAGTCAGAGCTTTGTTGCAAAGGCTCTGTGCTGCTCCCAGCTGCTAACAAGTGTGAGAGACGCGTTCACTTGGGTCTTTCACGGGGAAGCCCTTTTGCTCCAGCAGCGACAGGGACTGAAGAACAGGCCTGGGGTCATCCCAGATGGCTTCTCTCACAGCACCACTCAGGAACACGGATGGTCCTAGCCCAGCCCACCAGACTGCAGGAGAGGGGGCAGGGCCCTGGGACACCCCAGGCTGCCCTGGAGCAGTTGCGGGGGGTTGGGGGGTTTGGAGCTGGAGTCACGCTCACACAGGGACATAAAGGAAATGGGGCTCTGGGGTGGACCAACAGAATTGGACCAAGCTGACACTACAGATGACCCCCCCCCAGACCTTTCTTTTCCCATCTGAAAATGGGAACAGCAGTAGGAAACTACCCAAGGTGATTGGGGAGTCAGGCTGATGACTGTCCCTGAACAGGGGCATTCAGTAGCCTCAGCCTCCTCCCGCCCCTCCCATCTTAGGCCTCTTGTCCTGCTGTCTGTTTGGGAAAACAAAGTCATTACAGGGGGCTCTGGTTGACAAACAGCCCAGAGTGAGCTCTGTAGGGCTTGGTTTTCCAAAATGCCACCTTTGGAGGCCTCTGAGTCTTCCCCTCTGAGAAGGGCTTTGCCTGGGGACACGGAGACAAGGGAAGGGTCTCGTGGAAGGGAACGTGTGGGCCCTCCTTTCCCTCACGCCATGCCCACCACCTGAGCTTCGGACATCATGTTCCTGCTCTCACTGATCCTCCCCAGGGTCTTCTGTCCTCCACCCACCCAGGGCCCTCTGGCAGCACCTGCCGTCCACCTGCTGGCCATGCCCTATCCGTGCAGGGTGAGCCATCAGAAGCCACGTGACCGCGGGACACCGGCTTTGGAATCAAGTTCAAACAAAATCAAACAAAATGACCTCCGAGGCTCCTGTCAGCTTTAAGACTCTCAGAGCCTTCCTTAGTTACTCCTTGGTTAGTTATTTCATAATTAACAACAAAGCGAACACTGCAGGAACAGGCAAGCTAAACGAATAAAGGAGGCCGATCTGCTCACTGCACCCATGAAGCACATGATTGGGGACGGGAGAGTCGCGTCTGCCCGCGTGCCAGCGCCACTTGGTTCTCACAGCTCGCTGGGAGGAAATGAACATGATGTCCCTGGGACCGAACAGTTCTCTCGGAGGCTCCGGCACCGCCCCCCTTGTCCCCTCGCCGGGCTGTGGCTTCCTCGGGGTCTCCTGCCACGGCTCAGGCTGGGGGTCTCGGCTGCCCCGTGCCCCCAGCACAACAGTTCTGCCCGGTTGTTGCTTCCTGTGAGCCCAGAATAGGTGCTGCCATCTGTCACGTTTGGGATGTCATATGTACGCCGATGACTCACGAATCGCTGGGCCACCAAGAGGAAGGCGGGCGTGGAATCATCAGCCTCTCGAAGCGCGGCTGAGCGGCACGTGGAGACGAGGAGGGGCAGAGGAGGGGCTCTCCCGCAGGGGCTCTCCGCAGCCGGCCTCCCCTCTCCGCGGGCCAGAAGCCCAGAGGGTTCTCTTCGGCCCGGAGGGGCTCATTCTCCATCCGCAGCATCGAGGGGCCCTCAGGACAGTGCGTGTCTGGAGTGGGAGACCTTGTGGGTGCTGTTTGTGCAGGCCGGGGGGGTGCCCTGTGCCAGCGGGGCCGAGGCAGCGGCCTCCTGGGGGGTTCCGCTGTCCAGGGCCCGGGCCCCCGACGCGCCACTCCGGCCGCACACCAGGCGCTTCTCGTCCAGGAGGGAAAGGTGGTACTCGCACAGGTCGACCAGCGAGGCCACCTGCTCGTGGAGAGGCAGCATCTTGAACTTCCGCTGAGCCAGGTAAAAGAAAGCCTCCACGAAGCCCTGCAAGCACATGCCTGTGGACAAAGAGAGCAGCGGTGAGCGGGGCAAGGCCCCACGGCACCCGCCAGGCCGCCTCCTCCCCCGCCGCTTCCCTTCTGGAAACTTCAGCTTCGGGGTTCAAGTCCTAGGACGCCTACCCTGTGCCAGGCACCAGCCGGGCCTTCACCACCATCTGCGGATTCAAGCCCCTCATCAGTCCTCTGAGGTAGGCTTAATTCACACGGCTTGACAGACGAGGAAACTGAGTCTCAGAGAAGTGGAGCTGTCTGGGCCACGTCACGTGGGCGGAACGTGGCGGAGCTGGGATTTTAACCCGGGCCGAAGCCTTATTCCTCCGCACCGGCCTCACGGGTCCGCTTTAAAACCCAGCCCCTAAGTTTTCTAACAGTGAAGAAAGTAAGTTACGGAGAGAAACCTGAAGGTTTTAGCTCTTGACAGCTCTGGTTTCGTGGGTGCCTTGTCAAAACTTAGCCATTTTTACCTTAAAATGTGTGCATTTTGCTGTACGTAGATTTCACTTCAAAGAGTAAAATAAACCTGACCTCCTTCTCTCTACCCAAAATGCTATTCTAGACAGCAGTCCCACCACGTCCCTGAAACGTTCTTCTCTGACTTCACCTCCCAAGTTCCTACTCGTCCTTGGGATCTGAGCTCAAAAATCTCCAGCTCAGTAAAACTCTCCCTGATCCCCAGATTAGATGTGGCCCCTGGCACCCGCTTCCTGCATTTTCCTTGGCGGCACGGACTGCGGCTTCTTTCCTTGTTTGTGCGGTTGGTTCTTCAACTGTCTCTATCTTCCCTGCTGGGCTGCGAGCTTCAGCTCGCCACTCGTCCCCTGGCACCAGACCCTGGGGGCTCCAGATAGAATGTGTACGCGAGGGCATGAATGGATGAACAAATGAATTTGCGCTAGGTACTTCACTGACCTTGCCACTCACGACACCTTTTTGAGATCAGTGTTCTTACATCCCACTTTACAGATGAGGAAACTAACATTCAGAGAACATTCAGGCCATGAATGTTCCGCCCTGAACGTTCATGTAGGCCAGATAATAGTGACCTTGCAAATTCAAATTTGACTCTCAATTCTTTTTTTTCTTTTCTTTCCTTTTTTTTTTTTTTTTAAAGATTTTACTTATGCAAGATAAAGATCAAGAGAGAGCACAAATGGCAGGGAGGAGCAGAATCCCTCCTGAGCAGGGAGCTCAACGTGGGGTTCAATCCCAGGACCCTGGGATCATGACCTGAGCCGAAGGCAGACGCTTAACTGACTAAGCCATCCAGGCGCCCCTTAACTCTCACTTCTTTTAACTAAGTTGTGCTGCATGAAAAGTTCTGAGTCTTTTCAATGTCCAAGTGAAAATGAACCCCACGATTCAAAGTCATGGGATTCCTGGGCTCCTCAGGGCCGGTGACGCTTAGTATTGTAGAGGAGGCTGGCTTCACCCCTGCTAATCCATACCTTCCTAGTGGCCTAGCTTCCCCGCTCACCGCATTATTTAGGCTGCTGTCCTCAGGGAGAAGCCTGGCTGGGAGTTTGTAAATCCTGGCTTATATATGGACCCTGGGATCTGAGAGCTCTTTTTTGTTGGGAACTGGCGCAGAGCAAAGAAGCTGTTTCTTTGTCTCCTTCCAAGTCCATCAAAGCTTTTCTGCTCAGCTTTTCTGGACTCCAGATGCTCTGCCAGTGCCCTGCTCTGTTTGGCTCTGATGGGAGATGCTGATAAAGGGAATAGTAACCCTGGTGTAAAACCCTTTTAATGTAAACAGAGGCCTGGTGCAGACAGAGACACAGGGCCAAGGGGGGTTCCATCTGCTTCAAGAGACCGATATTTCTGGGGTGCCTGGGTGGCTCATTTGGTCGGGCTCTTGATTTTGGCTTGGGTTCTGATCTTGGGGTCAGGAGATTGAGGCCTGTGTTGGGCCCTGCACTCAGCAAGGAGTCTGCTCCAGATTCTCTTTCTCCCATCCCTCTGCCTTCCCCTGGCATGAGTGCATGCTCTCTCTCTTTTTTCTTTTTCTCTCTCTCCTAAATAAATAAATCTTTAAAAAAAAAAAAAAAGAAAGAGAGAGATATGGATGTTTCCTAATCACTGACAATGGGCCAGGGCTCTCCTAGATTGTGTGCATGAATGGGCATTTGTGCCGGCACGGGCGCTTGTCACCGGCAGTGGGAGGGGCAGATCCGAGCAGGCTGGAAGAGGCTGGGATCCAACGCCAGAGAGACCCAGCACAGCCCCAGCCCCCAGCGGCAGAAGTGTGTGATCTCACCCGTGCTACTCAAAGTGTGGTCGGCAGACGGGCACCCAGTCCAGGGACTGTGTGTCCCTGGTCCCTGACAAGATAAGGAGCCTGGGCCAGAATATAAATCACCCTCCTCATCACTCACATTGTTTAGCTCAGCTGGCAGTACTTTGTAGCCAGTCTTTCTCTGTAAAGGAAGCAGAGGGCATTTACATTCTGGCTCAAGCCTCTTGTCCAGGACGAGAAGGAACAATGGGTGGACTGCGGCTCCGAGCAGCCCTGGTCTACGGCCCTTCTCAGCTTTACGTGCATGACCTTGTCAAAATGCAGATTCTGGGGCGGGGCCTGAGACTCTGCATTTCTAACAAGCTTCCTGGTCGTGCCCGTGCTGGAGTAGCGAGCACTGAACACCTTTTACTCAATAAATATTTGTTTCCTTCCCTTAATTAAGTGCATAAGGCTGTGTTAAAGCTGTAATGCTCAGGGGAAAAAGAAAAATACAAGGACTTTTTTTTGGGGGGGGAAAGTATTATGGCTAAATCATCTGGAAGAAAACGTTCTACAATGAGAAATGAGATTTCGTGTGTTCTACTTGGTTTTCTTTATGCTTGTCTACATTTCCTGATTTTCTATAGGAAACACATACCCTATTTTGTCTTTTTATGGGGAATCTAAAAAAAAACCCAAACAAACAAACCCACCAAACGAATAAACAAACACAAAGCGAACCAGACCTATAAATTCAGAGAACGAACTGATGATTGCCAGACATGGTAGGGGGGCGGCGGTGGTGGACAAAATGGGTGAAGGGGAGATACAGGCTTCCCATTATGGAATCAATACCTCATGTACCCAGTTGTAAAATATGCAACGGGAAATTCTAGAGGGCTGAAAGAGGTGGCTAAGCAGCGGCAGCCACTTTTAATCGTGAACCCTTTGCTACTATTGGAATTTGAAGTTAAGTGCACATATGACTTTGAAGAAAAGGCAGAGTGCCAGCTTCCTGCATACATGTTATACTTTGATAAAGGTTATATACATGCAGGGAAAACGGAAGCGGAAGGGAAGGGCGCTGCACACTATTGACAGGAGTCAGGCTGGCTGTGCCAGGCGCTCAGATCCCGAGTATGACTCCCATCGTGCAGATGAGGAAACAGAGGCCCCGAGAGATGAAATAACTTGCCCTCCAGCCCCATGCTGGTAAGTGGCTGGTAAGTAACTGGGATTTGAACCCAGGCCTCACACACTGCTGATTCTGCATCTGATTCCTGCAATAAGGAATGCGCAAAGCAGGTAGGGCTCTGATGGCAGAGATGAACTGGGAGCAGTGGGCTTGGCTGGGAACAGGGAGGTGGGGCATGTGGCCTAGTCAGAACCCAGGGTGCCTGCAGCAGGACAGGTGGAGAAGGGCGCAGCTGGATGAGACTGGGAAGGGCTGGAAGGCTGGGGGACAAGCCAGTTGTGGAGTTCCAGGCCTAGAACAGTCTGAGCATATCCTCCAGTCAAGGGGTGTGTGTGTCCTATTTTGTGACAGCGATAGAAACATCATGGGATTTGCTTGTTTGCCTTAATTCCTCAAATGAAATCGTGTGTGTGTGGGGGGGGGGGGGGCGGGGGTGGTGGCTTGGAGCCCTGCCCTCCCAGACCGTCCTCACCAGAAACGACTCATCTAAGGGAATCTTGGCTCTTCATACCCAGCCGAGCACCAGCCCTCCCGTTGCTCTAAAAGCCTCGTCTGGCACCTGCATTTTACAGAAGAGAGGACCGGGAAGTGAGGCCCAAGTCAGAGCCAGTGACTGGCAGGAGCGGAACTAGATCCCAGGTCTCCTGACCTCAAACTGCACCACCACGACCAGCATAAGAAAGCAAAGCCGACACTTCTCAGGCCAGGGACTGGGGACAGGGCCTGAGAGCCCCTCATTGTCTGCTCAACCCTACTGAGTGTGTCTAAGAGAGTCTGAAGGCCAGGGAGGCTTGGAAGAGGGATGCCCCCAAACTATACACCACGAGGACACGGGTGGCTGGCTCCCCCCACAGCCAGGCTGAGGGGCTGTAGGTTTGAGTTTGACAGGACATGGTTCTTGCATCTCATTTCATCCAGTGGCCCAGGAAGTGGTGGCCAGACCCGGGTCAATATTCCCTGTGCTTGAGAGAATGGAAAGTGCTTAAGTCTCTGTGGGCTGGGGGTGGGAGGAAGAGGGAGGAGGAAATGTACTGGAGATAATCCAAGTTACCTTCTGGGGCGGGGCGGGGGGTGCCGGTCTCTCCTGCCTTTTCCAGATCCTCCACGGACAGTCCCCATGTTCTCTCTGGGTCTTTCCCCTTCCTTCTTACTATTTATTATAAAATACAGTGACAGTGCCAGCAGAAAGCATAGGGAAGCTCACGAATGTCCTCCCCTCTAGAAACTAAGTGTCCTTGATGACTGACCCTCTCTCCACTCTCTTTGTCCACGGAAGATGGGCTTTCACTCAATTGTAATATACGTGTACAAAATTTTGTACCTATTATGGCTTAAAACGATAGCATAAATATTTTTGTATGTTGCTATGCAGGCTTCATAACATTATTTTAATAGTTGTATAATATTCCATCAAACCTTGCTTTGCATACCATTTCGCCATACCCCCCCACTGCTAGATGCTGAAACTGGTTCTATTTTCTTCACTATTTTTGAGAAGTAGATCAGAAGCACTTGGTACATCACTGTTTTTATTTCTGATTCGTGTATTCTCTTGCAATGAAACCCTAGGAATCTGGGTTGGGTTTTTTTTTTTTTTTATGTTAAGTCTGGTTTTGGTAATTAATTTCATGTTGAAAATACTTAAACCTTATAGAGTCCTCCAACGGACCAAGCACATGAATGGGTAGTTCGCTTAGGTTAGCAAGTAAGAGAGAAAACATCCAGTCCCCACCCAAGCCCCAGAGCTCTATTGCTCATCCATTAACCAAAATGCAGAATAACAATAATAGGAAGTTAGTGGTGAAGTTGCCATGGATGGTTGAAAAGTAGTTTGGCAAAAGTTTTAAGAGCCGTTCAAGTATTTCAAAATATTCCTTCCAAAGGAAAACACAATGTACACAGTGGTATTCGTCATCAACTCACTTATACTAACAGTGTGTGTTGGGGGAGTGTGGTACTAGACTTCTAGGGCCTTTTTATATCCTTCTTTCTACTTTCCTGTATTTCCCAGATAAGATGATGCATGTTCACTGTTGATAATAATTAAAAAATAATTTATATTATAAACAATGAATCTTGGAACACTGAAAAAATAAAATAAAATTTAAAAAAAGTAAAATAAAATAAAAAAATACCCCGATCCAGCCTCTAAGTTCTGGCGGTCTGTGATGCTTGCCTTGGCCCATCCCTAGATGGAATAAATGGCCTTTCCTTGGGGCTTCTCCTTGTTCCTTGCTCTATATTGGGACAAATCCCTGGGGATGAGGCTGTCTCCCCAGTGGGACTGTGTACTCCTGGAGGCAGGGACGTTGCCCCAGTCTTCTCTACATCCTCAGTGCCCAGTACAGCCCGGCATGCAGCAGGCACTGAAAATGGTCCGTTCTGTCTACTTGAATAGACTGAACTTTTTAAGCAATCTTGCGAGGCAGGTGTGACTGTGCCCATCTTCCAGCTGAGGACAGCAGGGTAAGGCAAGCGGCAAAGGGAAAGACACCTATGAAAGCTCTTCTCTTAGACAATGTGCAGATTTATGAGCCGAAGATGGTCCAGACTAGTGGCTTTAGGAGGACTTGTGAAAATACAGGCTTCAAGCCTCACCCTAGGAGTTCCTGCTTCTGAAGTTCTGAGAATTTGCACTTCAACCACGTTCCCAGGTGGTTTTGAGGGTGCTGGTCCAGTGACCCCACTTTGAGAACTCATCCCTTCCTCCTCATTCTCCCTCCCACTGCTGAGTCTGTCTGTACACATTCCACTCTGGAAAACCCATCTGGAAAAAGTGGCTATCAGCAAAAGGACCTGCCCCCGAACTTTGAGAAGCTTGACTTTGGGCTAAAAATGTCTGCATTTTAAGACAATCTCATCGAGTTATTTTTAAAATCAAATGATGGAGCTGAAAAACCATGAAATTTTTCCAGCTTGGCTTTAGTTCTCTCTTGGTTTCTGAGAAACCGCATATCCCTGGTTTCTCCTGGCATCAACACTGACCACTAAGTGGGGCAGAACTCCACTGCCCTCTGCAAGGCCTGCCCTTCTCTAGCTGTACTGAGGGCCATGAGACTGGAAGGGTTTACAGGCCAGGCCACAGAAAGCCCTGTAGCCCATGGTCAGACTCTAGGTTCCATGTTGAGGAAGATGGGAAGCCACTGGGGACACAGGAAAGGACGTGGTCATTGTGGCTGCTGTGTTGAGACCAGGAGGAGGGGCCCAAGTGAAGAGATAGCAAGGAGATCCCTTGGGGGCTACTGCACTGGTCTAAGCGAGGGCTGCTGGCAGCTTGGACCAGGGTGGAAGTGGCGGAGGAGGTGAGGACAGAGCCTGAGGGCAGTGATGTGGATGTGAGGGGAAGTCAGGAGCCCTTAGGAAGGAGGGCCTCTCACACCAGAGGAGGACAGGCCTTCCCCTCAAGGCCTGTGGTTTTCAAACATTTTTAACATAAAATAACCTGGGGACCTTGCCTGAAATCCAGGTTCCTGTTCCCATCTCCTGGGGATTGTGAATGGGCCATGAGGGCCCTGAAACTGCACTGGTAACTACAGTGTGGGTAATTCTGCACCATGGGTGATCAGGCAACTCTGGGTCAACGCTCCATCTTGGCCATCCCCTTAAAGGCTCTCGAGGAGGCAGTGGAATAAAGAAGTGAAGAGCGTGCTCTCTGAGAAGCCTAGTACTGGGCTAGCCCTGCTGTGGGTATTTGAGAACCACGGGAGAGGCCCAGAACAAACTTTGTTCTCTGAAACCCCACTGCCCGCCCCTCCTTGCCGTCTTCGTCTGCTTGGACTGCTGTATACCGCATCTGCCGGAGCCTGGGCGGCTTAAACAGCATAGACTGAGTCTTCTCACAGTTTGGAGGCTGACAGTCCAAGTTCAGGCTGCCAGCAGGTTTGAGCTCTGGTGAGAGCTCTCTTCCCGCGTGCAGACGGCTGCCTTCTCGCTGCGTCCTCAGATGGCCCCGACAGAGAGCGAACCGGCTCTCTGGCGTCTCTTCTCATAAGGACACCAGCCCTTTGGATCAGGGCCCTGTCCTTAGGACCTCCTTTAAACTCAGTTACTTCCTTAGAGGCCCTGGCGCCAAGTACAGTCACACTGGGGATTAGGGTCTTAACAATTCCGTAGCCTCCCGACTTCTCGGTTCTGCTACGGCTCCCCCAGCCCTTGGAGACACTCTCCCTTACCACCACCTGAGCCTTAGGGATCACCTGAGCCATTGAGGGGAAATAGAAGAGACCTTCCCCCTCTTCCCTGCCCCCTGTCAGCTCCCTGAGAAACCCCTCGTGGCTCTCACTTGGAATTGGAGGTGTCTCTTTGGTAACATTACTGTAGTGACCTGTCACCGTAAATGCAGTGACAATGAACAACACTGGTTAATAATTATGGAGCCCTCATTAGGGGCCAGGCCCTGAATTAAAGGCTTCAAGTGCATTATTTAATCCCACAGGAGCCCTACGCAGCGGGTGTCCCTACCAATCCCATTTTACACTCAAGAGATTTGTCAAAGTCACACAGCTGGAAGCTGGAAGGAACAGGGACTGTTCTCGAAACTTCTTTACTCCCTAGCTGCTTTGAGAGCCTTCAGATTCCTTCGGGTCCTTGAGAAGGAAGAGATGACGCCTGCCTGGCAGTGGCGGAGGCCCGGACCCCACCCATCTCGGCCGGATGTCAGCAGGAGGGCGAAGATCCGAGGGTCCCTGCCAACAGGCTTTGCCCACTTGCCTCCCAGGCCTGTTGAGTATTTTTTGCAACTTTATTTGGGTTGACGGGTGTTGCTGGAGAAAGCAGCCTTTGAAACATTCCGGATGTGGCCATATGCATGTCTCCCACCCAAGACCGTCACTTGCACATGGGGACGCAGCCCCTGACAGAACATAGCGTCATTCCGTCAGCCAGGGAGGGTGAGGGTGGGCCCACGGGCTCCTTCTGGCCTCAAAAGACCTCGGGTCCCTACCCATAGGGAGGGGTCCTCGCACACAGGACTTAATGAGAGTGCTGGCGGCCGCTCTCCCACGATCCCATTCTCCATTCTGGGGCCCACGGACGGAATCAGCAACAACACCTTGCCCGTTGACAGAGCATCTCCGTGTGTTCATCTGGTTCCCCGCGTCTTGTTCAGAAAATGACGCTGCGACAGGCACGAGGAGTGCAGGCCCAGAGAAGCCAAGTGGCTCCCACAGGTGGACAGGGCAGCATTAAACCCATGCCTCCCTGATGCTCAGACCCCCGGTGCTTGTCCTGCATCGCGCCTTCTTAACGTGACACTTACGTATTCTTTTACAGTTCGCAGAACACGTTTGCGTCGATGATATAATTAAATCCAAATCATTGCATACAGCCGGGGATATTAACTCTGACTGAGTAGGAGATACTGTTTCCCTCTCAAAAATGCCCGAGCTTCCTTGCTATAATTCCATTTCAAGGTACTGGTGTGCTGGGCGAGGCCAGCCACCTGCCAGTTCCTCCTCTCTCCCTAGCCTTTCCATCTTTCTTATGACCCACCTAGAACAGATGTGTTTGCCTGATAGTGAAAGTCTAATGGTGTAAGTATACGGGCTTTCTGTTTGGAATCGTCGGTAGGAAATAAAGCTGAATGATCTGGACTGGAATGAGCTCAGCGATTCCCATCTGGGGGGTGGCATGTTCCCCACAAGGGCTGTCTGGGAAGCCTGCACCAGCTCCAAGGTTATGAATCACCAGAACCTCCCCTCCATTCTTAGGGCACCTCACCTTGCAGCCTGGTTCCCTGCCACACAGGGTCTGCAGCCACACCATCCCCCTAGACGTGAGCGTGGTCTCTGCAGGCCAGCGCTGGGGTCTCGAAGGACTCCACATGGGGAGATGGAACTGGGGCATTTCCCACAAGACAGCATCGGGCTCATGGGACAGTGACTGGGGGTCAGATGCACTGGTCTGGGTCCAGCTGTGCCGTGTACTCTCAGCCTTGTCTTCAGCAAGTGGCTTCACCTCCCCAGACCTCTGTTTCTGCATCTGTGAAGTTTGCCAAATGGCTTTTACAAGGTCCCGCCCAGAGGAAGCCCAACGGGGCGCTTAGTAACAGCAGTGCCAAAGCCTCAGGCTACGTCCCCACCTGGATTTCTGTGCCCTCCCCACGTGTCCTGCCCTACTCTCATGACATTGACTTCATTTGCTTCTTTGGTGGTGGACAGCTGACTGCTTGTGTCCACACTAGAATGTCATGAGGCCAAGCTGTCTTCACCTCCACATCCAGCAGCCCTAGTGCAGGTGCTCAACAGTTGTTTGTGGAGTAAACGAGCAGACTGGCTGGGCTGGCAGGGAGGACAAGTCACGAAGGGGGTCAGGAGACGGGTTCTCAAAATGGTCTCTGCCCTGCGGGGCTTTGGAATAATCACCTCCCCTCTTCAGGCCTCAGTTTCCCCTTCTGCAAACTGGGTGATTTCCTGGGACTCCAGAAGCATGGGGAGGGATGGTGGCTTCTGACTGTTTTAAAAAATGGTAGTGACAAAAATCATTTATTGGGGGCACCCTGCCTACTGGGATGCACATGTGCATTCTCCCTGCGCGCTCCTATAATCTCATGGCAAACCTGAGTGGTCCTGCCCCCTGCCCAGAGTCACACTGTTGGTCAGTGGTCTTTCTGAGGTTCCCACTACTGTTCTGCATTGCCTCTCCCCAAACCAGATGGAAACCTCCAGAAGGCCCGTCCTTTCGGGGAAGAAGGAGAGCGCCGCCTCACTCCCACCGCTCCCCGCAGCGAACAGCTCGAGAACAGAATGGCATGCACCCAATCACTGTATTTACGCACTACAGCGGCGGCAAGTCACCATCACCTTTGTCCTTGTCTGGATGGAAAAATTAGTAAGTGTCAGGAATGAACCATAAATAGACCTTGCAGGAAAATCATTATCGCCAGGAGCCTGTGACACCCGAGTAACAAACACAACCAACGTCGAAAGCAGCTTCTCCATCATTTCGTCCGGCACAGGTCACACTGCTGGACGGTGTGGAGTGGCCCCAGGTCCCGCTCCAGTCCCAGCCAGCGTCACCCAACTCCACTGCGACAGACACAAGCCCCTGAGTCACTGGCGGGGCGGTGGGGCTACAGGACCCAGCTCCACTTTCTGCAACGCCATGGAGCGATTCCAGACATTTCTGGTGGGATTAACGGCTCCAGAAGAACCTTCTGAGGCCCAACACTCATTCCTCAGCAAGTGGTCAATACCTCTGGCTTGGAAAGGATTTCAGAGCTAATGCAGTCTAGGCCCTCACAGGACAATGACACTCAAAATAATAAGAACTAGTAGGAGTCGTGCTTGGTATGTACCAGGCACTGTGGCGAGCTCCCTAGGGACGCCTCTCCTTTCATCCTCAAGACAAAATCTGGGTGGTAGACGCATTTATAACTCTTGAGGGGGTTCACCAGTATTTCATGACAGAGCAAATGCTTTTGTCTTGGGTTCTGTTAGCTGGGCGCTGTGGGCTTCTGGGGTGCACCGAGGTACAGACGTCCAGGCAGAGTCCCACCGCCTGCAGTGTGGGACTCACACCCGGGCTCTGTGAATCAGGTCTCATCAGCCCTACTCAGAGAGGCAGGGAGGGATCCCAAGTCCCACAGAAGCCCAATTGTTGCTGGTACTTTCTATCTGCAGGTCCCTGGTGAGATTCCGAGCCATGGTTGTCCTCCCTGGCATTGCTAACAATGGGCATCTGGCCCCCATTTGGTCTTCTCTAGAGGTGGGATGCGTATTATCTCCCAGGAGACCCCCTTCTCACCATGTTGAAATGTGCCAAGCCCCCACAGATCTCCCTTTTCAGAGAGCAAATCTAACTCTTCGTCCCCACGGCAGCCTGGCTCTAGGGGGCATGTTTGCTGTCCAGAGCAGAGGGCGAAGTGAGTGAGTGAGTGTGTGTGTGTGTGTGTGTGTGTGTGCGCGTGCGCGCGCGCGCGCTGGGGAGCAGATAGGGTCAGAACACAGAGGAAGCAGCAGAGAATTGCAGGAGAGGCAGGAAAGCCCGCAGAACACCTATGGGAGAGAGCTGGGTGGTCTGGAGTCTGTGCCTGGACCCCTCTCCCCTCCGGCCCCCAGCACTTTCTTCCCTTCTCATGAACTGGGCCCAAAGGCCATCAAACACACTATTTAAAGGCTTGACATTGCAGCTCACCTTCCTAGCTCCGGTTCCACATCAGCCAAACTGCCCACGGGGATGTTGTGTACCCCCCATGGGTGGGCTTCCATCCCCTTCCCCTCTACTAGAACCTTTCCTGAGAAAAGCCTGGGTACCTTCCGTTCCCCTTCCTAGCTCCCTCTGGGCATCAGTCAGTGGGGAAGCCTCCCTCCTTAAAGTGTGTTCTCCATACTTCTCGGATGCCCCACTTTCTGGCTTTTCTTTTTATCCTTCTAGCAACTCCGGACTCAGGGGTCCAGTGTTCTGCTGGCTCTTCTCTGGTTTGTGGGTGTGGGGTCCTGCAGGGCTCTCTGCCTGGGCCCAGGGCTCTCTCTTCCTGTCATTCATTCCCTAGGCTTTAAAATACCTGCCAGGAATCAATGCTCCAATCCCGAGCTCCAAGGCGGACGGCTTTTCTGCCACCGGGCTATCTCATTAGCATCTCAAAGAGCCTGTTAGAAATGGCTCTCCCCGTCTTCCCTCTCCACCCTGCTTTGCCTTAATTTGTACCATTTCAATAAATACTATCTCCACCCACCTCACTGCTCAACCCAGAAGTCGGAGAGCCATTTTTGAAACTCCTCTCCCACAGCTCCCATCCCTCTCCACCATCGCCAACCACCCCCACCAAGGCCAGGCTCCCCTGGACTCCCAGCGACGTCCTCACTGGTCTCCCCGCTTCCAGCACTGCCCCTTCCAACACAGCCTCCAGAATGAGCTTTCAGAAACACGTACTCTGCTGTCATCTCCCCGAGAGCATGCAGAGCAACAGCCGCTTCCTTAACCTGCTAGAAGCCGCAGCAAGATCTGGCCCCGCCCTCTTCTGCAGCCGCCCCACCCCCTCGTGCCAGAGCCCCCTCTCAGCCTGTGTGCACCCCCCACCCTCTGCCAGCTTCTGTTCCCTAGAACCTGCCGCACCCTCTCCCACCTCAGAGCTTTTGTCATTTATCGTTCCCTCTGCTGGAACATTCTTTCCCTCAAGTCTTCACCCCCCCTTAGAACTTCGACCTCAGCTGCGATGCTCTTACGGACAGATGTCCCTGAAACACCTCCTTTACATAAATTAGGTCTCCTCCGCTAGTCTCCTTGAAACTTAGTTATTTTATCTCACAGAGCTCAGCACATGTAAATACGGGCTTATTTCTGTGTTTCTATGTTTAATCTCTGTCTGCCTCCGCTACCAGACTGTCAGGGGGCCACGAGACCGGGGAGTCCTACAGGTCACCGCACACGCGGTCACTAACGTTAGTAGACTGATTGCAATATAGACGCATAACGCATGGCAAAAGTAGGTGTCCGGCGAATGCTAATTCTCTCCTCCTCTCCCACCGCTTGGGCACGGACAGCATGCTGCAAGCACACACACAGGCCCATGTTCAGTCAGGGTCTGTCTCTTCTGTGCTGCTAGGTGACCTTGGCTCATTCCCTTCACTTCTGGGAGCCTCAGTTTCTATCCACCCTGCCCAGCTCTTGTGGGGTTTCAGTGAGAGAATACAGATGTAAGGGGCCGGTCCTGGGCTGGGCACATGAGGACACCCCAAAATCTGAGCTTCTTTGTTTCTTGTCTCTAGGTGATCAGAGAGGCCAAGTCTGGCAGGCGAACCGTCTGCCATCCTGGAGGGCAGTGTTGGACTCTCCATCCATTGTATTTGTTTCCCAAGAATGGGCACTCTTGGGTGGGACGGGCAAGTCACGCTAACTCACTCACCGAAGGCAGCGCTCTTCCCTGTGCCCCATGTTTGCCCTCCAGTTAACGGGCTGCACTTTTTGGAATTTAAGGAAGACCAGAGTCTGGAGCCTTGGGAGTGGGGGCGCCCCCTTGCCAGGAGGATCCAGCCTGGTCCTTAAGGGGAGACCCCTCTGTGGAACTCTGGGGAGCCAGCCTGTCACTGACAGGCAGATCAGTGTCAAAAACAAGATTGCGAAGTGGGTTTCAGCTTGACTCACATTAAGAATGTCACTTCCGAGCGCAAATGAGAGAGAAGAGAAATGCTCTTTTATGCGGGAGTTTATTTTTATCACTTTGTCAGAGAGAAATTGCAGCCCCGAGGGCACTGGAGCTGCACAGAATTACCCAAAACATTAACATGCAAATTACCTTCTTTAGAGAAGGTAATTTTATTAGTGCAAGAAACTAATTTCTTTCACTGTGCTCGTGCTCAGGAGCAGTGCTGTCTGGCGGCCAGTCGGGGCCACCACAAATGGAGGACTGTGGGGGTCCTGAACTGGGTTGGGGTTCTACTATCTGCTATACACCTACAGTGTCATAGCTGGTGCTATATACTGACAGTGTCATAACTGGTTACCATGGGTGCGCGAGTGTAGACAGCAAGTGACTTGCTAGAGATCATATAGCGTGAGTGGCAGAAGAGGCAGAGCTGAGGTCACGTGTCCTGTGTCTAGGTAACTGGGTGAGCGACAGGGAGCCATGAGGGTCGGGGAAGTGGCCACTCTGAGGATAAGGAGCAGGGACATTCCATCTGTCTATTCTTTCCTTCATTTATTCACTTATTTACTCATCCTTTCAATAAATTTTCACGGCACTAAGCCCTGGGCCCTAGAGGCGAATCAGGCATGGGCTTGGCATCCACTGGGGCCGGGTGGAGAGGGATATAGATGTCCACAAACCCCATCAAGCAAGGGGAGGCCTTCTAGAGGACTGTGCCGACAGGGGACAGAACACAGGACTAAGCGGGCTGGTTGGCAGGGAAGCAGGGAGACGGGCCTGGATGGAGGCTCTGCAAAGGAGGGTCAGGAGGGTCTCGGGTAGGCATTGTCTAGATGGTCAAGGAAGGGAAGGCTACTACAGGCAGGGAGAAAAGCAGGAGCAGAGGCCCGAAATGAAGCCTGCTGGTCTGTCTCAGAGTAGCCCATGCAGCTGCTGCTGCATGGGGTATGTGGGAGGGGAGTGGAGCTCCGATGAGGGGCTGGGGTGGCAGGGGATGACGAGGCAGCTGGCCAGCAGACCCTGTAGGGCGGGTTCAGAACAGAGCCATGTTCCCCTGAGACTTGCGGAGGGAGGGAGGGTGTTCCCAAGGCCTGGAGTGCCAGAATGACAGAAGGTTGTATGAGGCTGCGCTTACATAAGGCTTCCTCCTCCCTTCACAGACGTGATCAGTGGGGAAGTGTGGGCAGAGACACCCACCTGCTACCAAGAAGAAAGCACCTCAGTCATGTAAGGTCTCGCAGAACAGTTCAGGTGCACACCCTTTCCCACCCTGCGTTGGTTGGCAGCTGCCTCCTAGGAGCATTGGGGCGGGGGGTGGGGTTGGGTGGGCGGGCACGGGGAACTGCTCCCCTGGCGCAGTAGCTGTCTTTAAGGGAAGCCAAAGGGAAAAGTGTCTATTTCAAGTAAGCAGAGAGCCATCGTGGAGACTCTGAGTGGGTATGCATTATCTCAGGCTTTCTCAACCTCGATACTCTCCACATTTGGGGCTAAAAAATGCTTTGTTGGGGAATCTGTCCCATGTAATGCAGAATGTTAAGAAGCATCCTTGGCCTCTGCCCACTAGAGGCCAATAGCAACTTTCCTCCTTCCCTAGTTGTGATAACCAAAAACACCTCCAGACATGACCAAATGCCCTCAGGGCCATGGGAGGAGGTACAAAGTCAACTCCCCATTGAGAACCACTGGTCTACCTAGACCTCAGTGTAGACTTAATGAAGGCTGACACACTTGACTACGAGAAGTCCCAAATCTCCCAGTGAGGTGCAGGGCAGCCCACGGGTATGCTGTCTGCCTTTTCCCCTCTCCCATGTGGCAAAGGATGGGGCAGAGTGTAGGTTTCATTGCATGTCATATATTGGCCATCTCAAAAATAAATGTGTAACTTAATTCCTAGAAAGATCTAGGAAAAAGAGCAAGGTAGTGAGCCAATGGATGGCAGGTGGCTCTCCCATTAACTTACCAGGGTCTCAGAGGCCCTAGGATTCAGGGTCTCACCTGTAAAGCAAAGGTGTTGGTAGGTGATCTCTCGGGCATTTCTAGTTTTAAACACTATGATTCTATGGCAGTAAACACACATTGGAGGATGCTACCAGTGAATACTGAAGTTGGACCCATGTGAGAGATGGGGGACCTTGGGCTGGATAAGGCTCTATCTTGGCTAACTTGGTCATTTTCTTGGCTAGAGACAGAGACTGGTCAGGTGGATCATAAGACTCTCATTTCATTCTCAGGTTAAATGACCAAGTCCAGATTTCACCAAGAATTCATGGAAAATCTTGAAAAGGCCTATATATTAAATATTTCTGGAATGCTTGGGATTGGTAGTTCCTCAAAAAACATTAGAATTAGAAGACAAAGAATTTTGGCTCTGCCACTCATTAGCTGAGTGACCCTGGGCACATTACTTAACCTCTCTGAGCCTTGGGTCTCTTCTCTATAACTTGGAATAGAAAGAGTAACTCTCCAGATTGATGTGAAAAGTGTAAAATGTATATAGAGCACTTCAAGCTTCAGCACTGACATAGAAAGAGCTTGGAAGTCATCACTCCCATCCTCACAATAAGAAAAAAGATGAGCAAACTGAAAACCAATGACTTTCCTTATGTCCATCAGAGAATTGAGGTCACAGGGCAAAGTGCCATCCTGAAAATGGGACAGACATGTGAAAACAGAGAATCATAGCCAAGGTCAGCTTACCAGGAGCAGTGGCTGCTGGAGACAGTAACTGGTAGGAATGCTTCATTGGTGATTGAGGAATTGCTAGAGGCTGAGTGTGGGACCCTGTCTTAGGGGTTCTCCACACTTCTGTGGGTTTTATCCCCAGAGACCCACTGGGTTCTCAAAGTGGTGATTGGAGAAAAACTCCACAAGCTTCAGGCACAGGGTGTGTGTGGGGAAGTAATCTTTTTGAAATATGCTCTGAATGTTCTCCATAAAACAATACTGACCTCAAAGGAGACTAGTTTCCCAGAGGCTTATCTGACCCTAGCGAAGGGCATTTAGACAACTCCAACCCTTTCAGCCTTCCTCTCTCACAGAAGGGTAGGAAAAAAAAAAAAAAGCCTAAGAAACACTTCTGGATGTCACAGTCCAGAGACTCAAGCCCACTAAGAAATTGAGATTTAGTCACAAGATTAGCAAATGCTCTATCTCTCCAGTACTTCCTGCTACATCAAAAGGGCTCCAATGTAACAACACTGGATAACAATTGACAGCTCCAAGACCAAGACTCTGTTCAAGAAGGAGTTTTTTTTTTTAAGGAAATCCCAAGGACCAGAGAGAGAGAAAATAAAACCAAGGAAACTAAAGCTTCTAGCACCTACAGCTACAGCAAACATTAGAACCCAGCTTCTAGTTGGGTCAATATAAAGCTTCTCACTGAGAGCTGCATTACCTCAGTTCCTACTACCTGATCTACCATGTCTGGCTTTAAACAAAAAATTCTGAGATCTGCCAAAAGACAAGAAAAAAAAAAATGTGTCTGTAGAGACAAAGCAAGCATCACAAGTAGACACAGCTATGACACAATGTTGGAGTCATGCAATGGAGAATTAAAAATAATGATGAATAACATGTTAAGGGCTCTAATGGAGGGAGTAGACAACATTCTAGAACAGATGGGTAACATAAGGAGAGAGAGGGAAACTCTAAGAAAGAATAAAAAAAAATGTTGGAAATAAAAAACACCAAAACAGAAATAAAGAATGCCCCTGGTGGACTCATCTGTAGACCAGACAGAGCCGAGGAAAGAGTCAGTGAGCCTGAAGACATGTCAATTGAAATGTCACAAACTAAAATGCAAAGAGAAAGAATGAAGAAAAGGAGAATGTCCAGGAACAGTGTCTTTGATGACAGAGAAGAAATGGATATGTTTCTTGAAACATACAACTTCCCAGGACTAAATAATGATGAAACAGAAATTCTGAGCAGACTGAGTACTAGTAAGGAGATTGAATCAGTCATCAAAATCCAACAAACAAAACTCTAGGGCCACATGGCTTCACTGGTGAATTCTACCAAATATGTAAAGAATTCATACCAATAACTGCTTTAAATGTGAATGGTTTAAATAGGTCAATTAAAAGACAGAGATTGTGGGGCACCTGGGTGGCTCAGTGGGTTAAAGCCTCTGCCTTCGGCTCGGGTCATGATCCCGGGGTCCTGGGATCAAGCCCCGCATCGGGTTCTCCGCTCGGCAGGGAGCCTGCTTCCCTTCCTCTCTCTCTGCCTGCCTTTCTGCCTACTTGTGATCTCTGTCTGTCAAATAAATAAATAAAATCTTAAAAAAAAAAAGACAGAGATTGTTAGAGTACATAAAAAACAAAATCCAATTCTATGTTGTTTATAAGAAACCCTCTTTGAACATAAAGACATAAATAAAAAGTGAAGGGAAAGAGAAAGATATGTCACTAACCAAAGAAAGTAGGAGTAGGTAAATTAATTTCAGATGAAGCAGGCTGCAGAACAGAGAAAATTATCAGGGATAAAGGTGGGCATTGCATGATGATAAAGGGGTCAATTCTCCAAGAAGTCATAATGATCCTTAGAATGTATGTAGCTAAAAACAGAGTGTCAAAATATGTGAGGTAAAACAGATAGAATTGCAAGGGAAAATAGACAAATCTACTATTAAGTTGGAGATTTTAACACCCCTCTCTCAGTAATTGACAGATTCAGCAGGCAGAAAATTGGTAAGGATATAGTTGGATTGAACAGCACCATCAATCAACTGGATCTAATTGACGTGTGAAAAATACTTCATCTTACAAGAGCAGAATACACATTCTTTTCAGTTCACATGGAGCATTCATAAAAGTAGACTACATTCTGGGCCATTAAACACCTTGACAAATATAAAAGAACAGAAATCATGCAAAGTATGCTCTCAGACCACAGTGGTATTAAACCAAAAATTAGTAACAGAGAGATAGCTGGAAAGTCCCCAAATATTTGAAGATAAAATAGTACATGTCCAAACAACATATGGGTCCAAAAGGAAGTATCAAGAGAAATTTTAAAATATTTGAACTCAATGAAAATGAAAATAGAACTTACTGAATTCTGTAGGGTGCAGTGAAAGCTGTGTTTAGAGGGAAATTTATAGCATTGAATGCACATATTAGAGAAAATAAAAGATCTAGAATGCACCTATTAGAGAAGATAAAAGATCTAGAATCAATCATCTAAGCTTCCACCTTGGGAAACTAGAAAAAGAAGAGCTAAATAAACACAAAGTAAGCAGATGAGAAGGAATAATAAAAATAAGAGCACAAATCAATGAAATTAAAACAGGAAATTAATAGAAAAAGTCAATGAAAGCAAAATTTAGTCTGTGAAGACATCAATGAAATTGATAAACCTTAGCCAGGCTAGAGAAAAAAGGAGCAGATTACTAGACTACTAATTGGTAATTAATAACTACTAATATCAGAAATGAAAGAAGGGTAATCACTACTGATCCAATGGACATTAAAAAGGATAATAAAGGAGGGGCGCCCAGGGGGATCAGCCAGTTAGGCATCTAACTCTTGATTTCAGCTCAGGTCATGATCTTAGGTATGTGAGACTGAACCCCATGTTGGGCTCTGTGTGTGCTGTACTGGGTGTGGAGCCTGCTTAAAATTCTCTCTCTCTCTCCCACCCTCTCTAAAAAAAAAAAAATGATAGTAAAGGAATATTATTAATAACTCTGCCTACAAATTTGGTAACTTAGATGAAGTGGACTAATTCCTCGAGAGACACAATTTACCATAACTCACATAAAGAGAAACAGATAATCTGAATAGAATTATGTCTATTAAAGAAATCGAATCAATAATTAACAACCTTTCAAAAAAGAAAGCAGTAGTCCCTGATGGTTTCACTGGTGAATTCTACCAAACATTTAAGAAAGAAATTATACTAATTCTCTACAATTTCTTCTGGGATATAAAAGCAGAGGGAAAACTGAAATACAGGCAAAAGATCTGAATGGACATTGCACTGAAGAAGGTATAAGAGAAAGCAAATAAGTAAATGGAAAGATACTCAATATCTTATGTCTTTTGGGAAATGCAAATGAAAACAATGAAATACCACTACCCTCCCAATTCTGTTTTATGAAACCAGCATTACCCTAATAATAGATAATGGCATTATTAGAAAGGAAAACTATAGAATAATAGGTCTCATGAACATGAATACAAAAATCCTCAATAAAATTTTAGCAAATGAAACTTAATAATGTATAAAAAGAATTACACACCATTGCCAATGGGATTTATTCCAAGTGTGCAAGGCTGTTTCAATACTCAGTAATCAATTAATGTAATCTATTACATCAGTAAACCAAAGAAGAAAAATCATATGATCATACTGATAGATCCAGGAGAAACATTTGACAAAATCAAATACCCAGTCATTATTTAAAAGAAAAACATCCTCTAAACAAATTTTGTTCACTTGATAAAGAATATCTATTTTTTTTAAAAAGCCCACAGCTAAGATCATACTTAGTGGAGAGAAACTAGATGCTTTCCCCCTAAGACTGAGAACAAGGCAAGGATGTCCCCTTCTCACATCTTCTTTTCAGCATTGTACTGGGAGTCTTGGTTAATACAGTAAGACAGGAAAAGAAAAGGTATGTAAGTCAACACATTCCAAATTAAAATCTCAGCAAGTCATTTTGTGGATATTAAAGTGAATCTAAAACTTATATGGGGGGCTCCTGGGTGACTCATTCCGTTAAGTGTCTGACTCTTGATTTTGGCTCAGGTCATGATCTCAGGGTCCCAGGATCAAGTCCCGAATAGACTCCCTGCTCGGTGGGGTGTCTACTTCTCCCTTGCCCTCTACAACACCCCCCCGAGCCCCCCCGCTCGTGCTTTCTCTATCTGTCAAATAAATAAATAAAATCTTTTAAAGAAACCAAAAAACCAACATCCTACTAGCAAAAGAACATATAAATAGATCAATGGAACAGAATAGAGAGTCCAGAAATAGACTTACACAAATGTAATCAACTAATCTTTGACAAAGGAGCAATGCCCGTTCAATTGGGGGAGGGGACAACTAGTCATTTCAACAAATGGTGCTGAAATAATTGGACATCCATATCCATCACCCTCCCCCGCCAAATCTAGACACAGACTTTGTACCTTTCACAAAAATTAACTCAAAATATATCATAGACCTAAATGTAAAATACAAAACTATAAAACTTCTAGAAGAGAGTATAGGAAAAAATCTAGGGGGCCTTGGATTTGGTTATGCATTTTGAGATACAACACCAAAAGCAAGATCCATGAAAGCAAAAAAAAAAAAAAAAAAAAAACAAAAACAAAAAAACGAAAACAAAAAAACAAAAAACACCAAAAAATAAAAATGACGTTAGGCTTTAATGAAATCAAGAACTGCTCTGCAAAAGACACTGTTATGAAATTCAAAAGATAAGCCACATGCTGGGAGAAAACCCTTCCAAAAGACATATTTGATAAAGGATTTGTATCTAAAATATACAAAGAACTCTTAAAACTCAACAATATGGAAGAAAGCAACCCAATGGCCCAATTGAAACACAAGCAAAAGATCTGAATGGACATCGCACCAAAGAAAATGTACAGAAAGCAAATAAGTAAATGGAAAGATACTCAATCTCTTATGTCTTTAGGGAAATGCAAATGAAAACAACGAAACACCACTACCCTCCCATTACAATGGCTAAATCCAAAGCCTGACAATACTAAATGCTGACAAGGCAGTCTTGTTCATTGTTCACGGAAACATGAAAGGGTACAGCCACTTTGAAAGTTTGGCAGTTTCTTACAAAGCTAAACACAGTCTTACTACATGATTGAGCAATCACATTCCTAGGTATTTGCCCACTTGTGCTGAAGGCTCATGTCCACACAAAGCCTGCACACAAATGTTTATAATAGCTTTATTCATAATTGCCAAAGTTTGGAAGCAACCAAGATATTCTTCAATAGGTGAAAGGATTGGCGAGCTGTGATATAACCATTCAGCAGACTACTGCTCAGAAATATAAAGAACTGAGCGATCGAGTAACAAAAAGACACGGAAGACCCTTAAATGCATGCTGCTAAGTGAAAGAAGCCAGTCTGAAAAGGCAGGCACGGTACAATTCCCATCGTGTGACGTTCAGGAAAAGGCAAAGCTAAGGACACAGTAGAACGTTGTCAGGGGTGTAGGGTGAGCGAGGATGAATAGGTGGGACACCGGGGATTTTTAGGGCCATGATACTATTCTGTATGGTCCTATAAAGCTGGGGAAATTATATTACGCACTTGTCAAAACACATAGAAAACACAGCATCAACTTTAATGTAAACTATGGACTTTAATAACGTATTGATATTTATTCACTAATATATATACAGTCATACAAGATATAAGAGTGGACAATGTAGGGGGACAGATGGGAATTCTCTGTACTATCTGCTCAATATTCTCATAAATTCTTCATACTAGCTGGGCACCATTGGAGGTGGCCCTTAACCTGGCCAGTCCTCATTTCCTCAACTCTAAGTAGCAGGGCTGTGGGGTGCTTCTGTGCCATATTTGTGACAGTAGAGTGTATGCGAACAGGGGAGTCTCTGGTGGGAGGAGGAGCAGAGGGGGGCTGCCTGGGGGAGAAGCCCCCTAGATGTGTCTGTCACAGCCAATGTCTCCTTGAGCCAAGACTGGGGACCAAACATAGCTCTGCCCAACCCTTAGGGATGCCTGGGTCACTGAATCAGGGTCTTGGGCCTGGGGACATTTGGGGATTGGCAGGGTCCTTCCACCTTCATGTGGCTGTGACTGTTGTCACTTCCTAGGCAGCACAAGGCAGAGGCTGGGGACAGGGTTCCCGCTCTGCTCCACCCCCCATCCCGCTCTGCCCCATCCCCTCAAGCCTCAGTTTCCTTTTCTGAGAATGGGTTCATGGGAATAAGACCCAGCTCACCAGGAGACCCAAGAGGACGGGGAGAGTGCTTTGTAATCTGTAAAGCACACACAAACATCAGGAACCTCGACAGTGCTTCAAACAGACAGACAGACCGACTGACAAACACTTGTTTGAGCCAGGCATACACTTCCTCACTAAATCCTTAAAACAACCCAAGGTGGATGTCATCAGCCCCCTTTTAAAGGAAACTGAGGCTCGCAGAGCTGAAGTGTCCCCTCAAAGGGCTGCCAGCTGGGGGGTGTCGCCATGGGACCGCAGGCCACATGACTCGGGGGCTCCCACTTCCCTGACAACCTCCCTCCCACCGTGGCTATCCCTGCAAGGTCCACAGTGGTAAGCAACAGGCACAAGCAAAGAAGGGGGGGCGCCGCATAAAATATCATTCTGCTTTTCCCTTTTTGTGAGTTTTGAGGGTCCGGCGGGGCAGACCAGCTCAGTGGACAGACAGCCTGTTCCCTTCACCCCAGAGGTGACGGTGGAAAGGATGACGAATGGGTGCCCGGGACACGGGGGCTCCTGGCAGCCCTTGCGGAGGGGAGAAGTGATTCCAGAATATGCAGCCCAGGAGGCGGCAGGCCCTCAGGGGTCTGTGCGAGGCAGAGGGTGCTCGGGCCTCTCTGCCGGCTCGCTTGCCTTTATTAAGGATGATTCTGATGCTGACTATTTTGTAAGCGTGTAGGGCGCACGTCCAGACCATCTGACTTCAAGAAAATCCAAGGCTGAAGAATGTCGCTTGCGCCAGACACGTTGCAAGAGGCGCGGCATGGAGCCCGCCGAATGATCCACCGCCTCCCCGATCTCAGAGGGAGGGGGCCGTCCATGTATATGTATAAGCCAGGCTTTGTTAAACACCAAGTAAAAATACTTTTAAATATTTCAGTACATCGTTAACCAAATACATTTTAGTTGGGGCTCATTCCAGCTGATGAAAGTATAGGAGGCACCTGATTTGCATAAGTCGACTAAGGAAATTTGGTGAGAGACAGTCATAAGACTCAGACACCCACGGGCGCCGCTGATCGTCAGGGTGTGATCTGAGCTCCTCTGACACGTTTGCAGAACACCTACTATGTGCCGGGCATAGCGCTCGGCTTCACGGAAGTTAAGTCTAGCTTAAAGGGCAGAGGCCACACTCATTCCACGGCATTTAGGTGGCTGCGATCGGTGTTGTTAAGAGGTTCTCCTTATGGAGATGGCCTGGGCGGTAGTGGTGCAAGGGGAGGAGTTTCCAGCAGAGGTAAGGAGCCTCATGGAGGCCCTCGAAGGTGGCGGCTACCCCAGCTGGAATGAGTGAGTGGGGGGCTAGTGAGAGTGGTGGCGGCTGCAGGGGAGGGAGTTCTAGTCTGCGAGGCCCTCCCTCATGCAGACCCTCTACCCTAGCAATGGGGTCTTAGACCAGTGCCTGCAGGTAGCTGCTGGTGGGCTTCGCATGGAGACATGACGCAGAGGGAGGGCTGGGGGCCACTGCAGCGAGCACCCCCAGTGTGAGAGCAGGCACGTGAAGGAATGGCCAGAGCCAGCCATGGGAGACCACAGGAGGTGTGCAGGGAGACTGGCTAACAGCCTCTAGCCCTCCCCAGTCTCACAGCACCCACCGCGCGCCCCCTCTTCCCCGCCACACCACCCCGCAGTGTGGTGTAGGACTCAGGGGCGAGGAAATGGGAGGCGATGGCAGTGAGGCACCAGGTGGTTTACAGTCACAGACCGGGCAGGAAGGCACTTCCTCCGGTCCCAGCACCTATGGAGCCCTGGGCATGAGCAGGTGTGGGAAGCATTTCTGGAGAAAGGAGCGCAGCAAGACCCATGCATGTGACCGTGGCAGGGGCAGCCCCTTCCTGAGCCGTGCCATGGCCACCCCTGCTCTGAGCGCTTCGTGTGCTCTGTCTCACTTCATCCAGGTACTGTTTTTAGGAGGTGGGCACTATTACTATCTCCATTTTGCAGAGGAAGAACGTGAGGCTCCAAGGGAGTTATGTAACCTGCTAGCAAGTTGCAGAGCTCAGATTCGGATTCGAGGCCAGGTCTGTTGGATCCCGGAGCCTGTGGCTTCGGTTATAGTGCCGCTCAAACTCAGGCAGCCCCAGGAAGGGGGCCCATGTAGCTCAGGCATTCTTCAGGCAGCAGAAGAAATGCAGGATGTATCAGACATTAAACGATGCCACTCCTAGATTTCCCTCTGCAAGCAAGGGGTGTGTGCGCGCATGCGTGCTTGAATGGGTGGAGAAGCGGGGGTGGGGGTGGGAAAGACCCTTCAATCCATGTTCTCTTGCTTTGCAATCATGTTCCATTGATTACTGGGACAGATTCCAGATGTCGGTTGTGTGTTAGATGGACATGATGTCCAGGTGCTGGGCTCAAATGTTCCCTTTGCCAGTGAAATGTTGGCCTCTCATAGATGACGCAGTAATACTACCTTTTATTGCCTAATCTTGATGCTGTTCTCGTCTCTAGCACAGAGAAGTGAAATTCCACTCTGGGAAGAGTTGAGAGCAAAGTCTCAATGATAAGGAGGTGCTTGTGAGTGTGCAATTTACATGAAATGACTGCATCTTCTCTGGCACATTTGTTCCTTCATTTGATTCTGGGCAATGACAGGGCTACCAGACCTCAGTTTGGCTGAGAAGACCTGCATTTTAGATTTCCGTTCTGCTAGAAATTCTAGAATTGCAAATTGAAATCTTTATTTATTTATTTTAATGCTGATTACGCTGGCCTCCCGGAGCAGTGTGAGATTGCGTATTGCTAAATTCCATGACGCTCCTAAGTAGTGGTTGACATTCTAACAGAGAAGCAGCGAGACTATCTAGGGACTGAGAAGTGCAGGATCCAGACGAGGGTCCTGTGGGTGGAAAGAGGCGGGGAATGGGCTGGTGCTGGGGGAGAGCCACCTGCTGGGCGTGGGTTATTGTCAAGTCCTAGCTTTCCTTTTAGGTGGTGAGTCGTGGATGCTTATTACATTATTTAAAAATTACTAATTTAAAAAGCTGACTAGATAAAAGCAGGTTATGGGTGGATGGGGCTGGAAGGCTCTCAATGAACCAAGGATTATGATTAATCCAGTTTTGTGCCCTTGAACTCTGGGCAAAAAAAAAAAAAAAAAAAAAAAAAAAAAGATAGAAAACAAGGCTGCTTAAAAGAATGGTCTGAGATTTAGAGTTCATGATGTGAAATCTTTTTTTTTATATACTAGTTTTGATTTTTTTTTTCTCACTTATCTTTCTAAACACTGTTTTTCTTTTTCCCCTTAAATAGTAGGGTCTCCCCATGCAGGTTTCATTAAGGTTTCAGACATCAGGAATTGGGTTAACCCTTCAGCAGCTGCTGAAGCCTCACAAGGGAGGAAGGGAGGTCTGGGCTGGCTTCCAGAAAGGGGACCTTGCCAGAGCAGTTAGACACAGCTGGTGCTGGGTGTAGGGTGATGCTCTTAGCCAAACAGGCTGGTGTTTTCTGCAGGACGTTAAGGAGCAGAAAGGGAGACTCTGTCAGTGAGACCACCTCCACCATAAGCCGTGGCCCTCACTCTCAGAACACCCTGTTTTGGGGATGCAGGACATATTTTATCATTATTTATCTGCTCATCAAACATTCACTGGGCATTGAGCAAGATGCTAGCTCTGGCCCTGTGCCAGCCTTCAGGGGTACCGAACTCATAGAGAGTGACTTTTCTGGGATGCACACCATGCTAAGGGCTTTGTAAATGTTCTTTTTCTTACCCTCACAGCGCCCCTCCTTTGTTGCTTCCCCTAGGGGGGTTCTGGCCATACCCTACGACAACTGTCAACTGTGTGTCCTTTTCATTTGTGTGGCTAGAGACACTGGGTATAATGAAAAGGCAAACGGCTCTGAATGCAGACGGTTTTTGGTTCAAATCCCAGGGTCCCCACTGATGTACTTGACACACCTGTTTAAATTCACCTCTTGAAGCCTCGGGCTTCTTGTCTGTCAAATGGGAGAAAAACTCTTATCTCACAGGGCTGTGTGAGAAGTAAATGGGAGAATTCATAACAAGCCTTTTGTATTTCTGTCACATAGTAAATGTGCAGTAAATGGTCTCTATTACTTTTTTTCTCAAGGGTAGGATCTGTAAATAATTTATATTCCCATCAGCCCAATACCTGCTAACATGTTCATTACCTGTTTGTTGAATGAGTGAATGTGTGCCCTCTGAGAATGACAGCCCAGTTCTATCTCTCTTCTGTCTACTCTCTTGTCAGCCCCACGGCAGCTCTGGGATAGGTAAAGCTGCTCCCATCTGACTGGGCTTCCACAGCTCTGGCCAGGACTTAGCTGGAACTGAGAGCACGAGAATCCTTTGGCTCGGCACCATGGAGGGAAGGAAGGAGGACTGTCTGGTTCTTTCTGCTGAGCCTCACCCAAAGGAAAAACCACCCCTCAACCACAAATGTCCTTTTGTGCTATTCGGGAGCTTCCCAAATGCTCCCAAGAATGTGGCTGACTTCAGAAGCACCTTATCCTTGAGAATCGGGGTGTCAGACCAGCCTTCTCAGTTAGCAAGAACGGGGCCCCTGTTCTTTGCCAGCTGCCAGACAGTAGTAGTCCCTGAGACCCTGGGCACAGACAGGCTTCTCCTCTCTGGCTGTAATGCCCAGCCCTCACTATCTGTACCCCACACCCCCAAGTCTGTGATTTCATTTCAGGAGCCATGGAAACAGGAGTTAAACTCTGAGGATGACGTCAGGGGAGACAGGCGCTCACACCAGGCAACCAACCTCCCACTCCAGTTCCATCTTCCCAGAGGCCCTGCGCTCTATGAGTTGACCTTTCACCTCCCTGCCTTACCAGCCCCGCTCCCTCCCCGGTCACTCAAATGAACACCACTGCTGGGGGAGGGGGGGCGGTGCTGGATAGGGGACAGCATCCTGGGCCAGGAGGCAGGAGGCTTGACTTCACATGGGGGCCTCTGCTACTCACTAGCTGTAAGATTTTAGATAAGTCACTCGCTCTTGGAACCTCAGGATGCTCATCTGTGAAATGGGATACAATCACCCACCAGGAAGGTCTGGGGTGAGAACCAGCCAGGAGATGGGAGGGGATCTCGAAATCCCAGTTGCTGCTAAGGACTGATGACCAGGGCATGGCCACAGGCCTGGGAGATCCCAGCCCTGGATTCGCCTGTCAGTAGGTGCTAAAAACTGGTATTATTCTCATCGCTTTCGCTTGGTCAGCAGGACGCAGAGATCCCGGCAGACCCCAGAAAACCTCACCAGAGCCTGTGCTGTGGACAGCCCCTGTGGATTCCGCTTACAGAGAGCAATTTAAGAGGCAAACAAAACATGAAAAGCTATTCAGAATTAACAATGGGCCAGATGGTAATGCTAGTTTGCAGCAATAAAACATGATAAATAGCTTCCTGCTGCTACTCCTGATCAATTTCAATATTTAATAATTCCGCCGCCACCCCCACCCCCTCTCCCGGCCCCCTCCACAGGATCCTGCGAGGACTCCCTGCATTCAACTCACAGAGCAAACACTTCTTCGCTTTCTGAAGGCGTCAGCAAAAAGCGCGCTGCTCAACTGTCATGTGAGCGCCTTCCGTCCTCGAGATGATAATTAATCTGCCTGATTCGGAAGACGCGCCATCTCCAGCCGCTCCTGGTTGCCAGGGAGGGCTGCGAGGGCGCTCCGCCCACAGACACGCGGTGGAAGTCACCTTGTTGACTCGGTGCCTACCGGTGTTCCCTGAGGTTCGCTTTTGCATTCCCGGAAGGAGAACCGTAGGGAGCTGGGTGGTCATCCTACCCCAGGACCCCTCGCAGGATCAAGCAGCCCGCAAGGGGAGCGGTGGCAGCTTGGTGTGACAGCCACGCCCGCCACCTAAGGCCGAACCTCAGCCTCCTCTCTGCGAGGAGGTGATTCTACCTCCTTCCAGAATTCCAGCCAGGGCTGCGCCCACGAAGCACCCGGCGGAGAGCTCACGCGTAGGACTTGCCCAACCACCGGCAGCCGGTGGCATCATTATTTAAAAGATGATGATCTCTGCGGTCAAAAGCTGTAACCCATTCGTCGGGGGGCGGGATGTGACAGGGATCCCCTCACGCTCACACAGACCCGCCCCCCGGGGTTCTCCCCAAGCCCCGCCCACTGATAAGATGAGTCGCTTTGTATTGCCAGCAAGGGTCCACATTCCCACATTCCTACCCACGGACACAGAGACCACAGGGCACCCCTGGCGAGCAGGTACGGTTGGCCCCATTTAAGGAAGAGGAAGCGGAGACAGGAGGCAGAATGGCTTTCTAAGCTCACATGGGTAGAAAATGGCACAGTCAATGGTAATCTGGGTCTCCCAAGCTCTGATTTCTTGACCTCCCCACAGATCACAGGAGAAAGCTGCTCGCCGAGGCGCCCCCTCCTGCCTGGTGTCCCTTTGGCCAGGAGGCAGCCCAGGGGAGGGAAGCCTGGGCACCCCGTCGCCTGAGCTACAGTTTACCGTCTGTGAAATTCAAACGCTGATACCTAGTGCACTAGCTCACGGGGACGTTTAATGAGGACTATGCACGGAAGCACGGCGTAATTTTATGATGAGCTATACAAATGTCAGGTACAGTTATTATGCCTTTTTGGAAAAACACTGTGTGAGGAAGAAGATCAGAAATGCATTCACCCCAAGGTGGATCCTTCTAACGGAACCCTTCACCTTCCCCACACCCACCCCGCCATAATTTAGGGGATCAAGAGCAAACTCTTCTATGTGGATTCAAGGCCTGGATGGCTCTAGCAAGCCCATCACTGCCCCTTCTCCCTTCCCCTCCTGCTCCAGCCCCTCCAAGTTTCTTGGGGGTTATCTGAGCCTTCCACCTGTGTCCGTGTCTCGGCCAGACCACGCCTGCCGGAGGGGTCCATGCTGCCCTGTTCACTGGTTTATCCCACTCACCCTTCTCCAAGAAGTCTTCTTCAGGCCTCCCTCCACAGGATCTCCTCCACAGGGCTCCCCTCCCTGCGCCCCCCTCCACACCAGCACACAGCATGGCATGCCAGCTCTGGGCTCTCCTCTGCCTCCCTGGTCTACAGTGAGTGAGAGCCAAGTGCTCCTCGCTCCCATCTATCCCGGGCCTGGCCCAGCACACGCTAGTACATGTGTGCTAAGAGATGAGCACATGAACGATTAAGCGAGTATAATCAAAGCCTTAGGCAGAAACAAGGAATTCTAATGGTGGCATTCGAATTTGAGTGGGCACAGCCTTGGTAGAGGAATTCAGGCTCCTGAATTCAAGTTCAGCTCAATCCCTCTAGCGATGTCTAGAGCTGACAGGGTAACCCTCCTCTTTCCCCAACTTGACCCTGAACAAGAAAAAACCCAAAGGGTCCCGCCTACCCTCTGGACTCCCACTAGACAGGGTGGAGGCCAGTCCTCAGGTGCCTACCCGAGTCCCGCTGGTCCAGCGTCATGGAGTTCCACCTCCTTGTGATGTCAATGTAGAGGATGTCCACAGCCGCCATGGACAAGCTGCTGCTGCTGAGTTTGCAGTTCCTGCCAAAGACAGGAGGGGACATATTACTGCTAGAAGGTGGCATGGCCTCTTCCGTTTGCCTCCCCGCCTTCCCTGGGCTGGGGGTCCTGCCTGGAGGCCCCGCCTTCCCACAGCTGGAATTAGTGATGGGCATACGGCTGGGGAGGTGGGAAAGAAGGCCGAAAATGTAATCGAAGGTTAGATCATGTGGGTTTACTGTCATTTGGTCAATTCTAGAAGGCTGGAAAGAGCAAGGACTTGAGGACGGCACGTCTTGAGTTGAATCTGGCTCTGCCACTTGGAAGCTGATGGCCCTGGAGAATCCATCTCCCATTCCTGAGCCTCAGGTTCCATCCTTACAAAACAGTCGCTGTGTTTGGCCTCTTCTAACACCTCCCGGTGGAGGTCTCTGCCTGCTCCAGGGGGAATGAGAATCCCATGTTTCAGAAATTGTCCTAAGCCTGTCTTTACCTCCGCATCCATGAGTCTCTAGGAGGAGAAAGAAAAGCCGGACCTGGGTGCTCTGCTCTCTTACCAGTGTCTTTCGGGTGACAATGGCTCGCTGGGGGACCCAAAGAAAACAGCCATGTCATGAGTTCAGACAGAAGACATCGCTGCCATCCAGAAGTGATTCCCCGCTGGAATGTTCACCAGATGAGTCCCTGGGCCCAAACTTACAGGCAGGGGCTCGAGGTTCCTGCACTGCTCCTATCTAAATCTGTCCCCTGAGATGTCACAGGGGCCCCGAACAGCCACGGTGAGCCCAAGACTCCCAGTGCAGACGAGCGCATGGGCTGAGGCACCGTGCTGTGGGGCCCCTCTGAGCTCATTCCTGACTTTGGCGAGTCATCTGGAAATGGCAGGGTCAGGGACAGGCCGGCCTCAGAGTTCAGAAGTTCCCCTAGTTTATTTCCTCCAGTGCAGAGAGGCTCAGATAACCAGGTTTTCAGTCCCACATCAGCTCCCTGTCTGAGCACAGAGGCATGTTTGCAATCCTCCTCCTCCCCTCTTGGTTTTGTTTCGTTTTGTTTTTTTTTGTGGTTTGTGTTTTTCAGGTCTGGAGATGTGGGGAGGCAGTCTGGCACACTGAAAAGAGCGTGATTTGGGCATCAGACAGACCAGGATTGAAATGCTGGCTCTGGCTTTTTCTAGCTGTGTGACTGTGAGCATTTACTTAAACCTTCGATGCCTCTATTTGCTGATACCTAAAAAGAAGAGAAGACTATGCGCCCGCATGGGGGCTGGAGATGAGATGAGGCAGCACACGCCAAGAACCCAGCATGTGCCTAGTACCCGGGGGCCCACAGTTGTTGCTTCTCCTCCCTCTCTCTCCCTCCTTTCCCAATTCCTCTTCCAGGGCTCGAACGTGGGCCCTTCAGAGGCTGCTTGGGGCTGCGCTTTCAGCAAGTGGCCCTGTCCATTCTGGAGATTTGGTGCTCGCCAGTCAGACTGACTGGGTATGGGAGCCCAGGTTCTCTGTCCAGACTAAAGGGAGCCCTTGCCTTGTCCAGAGGCACCACCTTTCTGAACAGGGTCATGCTGGGAAGCAAGTCCCAACACAGGCTGGGTTTGCTCTGGGAATCCCGAAGCTAGACCTCTGGGCCAGCTGTCTGCCTTCACTACATTCAGTGATGCTTTTAACTCTCCAAACAGGTCCTCATCCACTGCCCCAGCTAATGATAAAGTGGTTCTTTGATTTCCCATTTGTCATCAGCCCTTGTGTGAATAGCTCCCTTAGGAACCCCACAGGAGAGGGGCTGATTGGCAAGCAGGATTTGGGCACCCCGAAGCCCCTCTCCAAACCCATGAACACCCCTGACCGTGGTGGCTGGACATGTGCCCGGCAGGGTGCCCAGATGACACTGGTGTTCCGTGTATGCCAGCACACCTGCTCGCTCCTTCCCTCCCTCCCTCCCTCCCTCCCTCCCTCTTCCTTCCTTTCTTTCCCACCACTATTTCCCAGGCCATCAATTCACCTCCCGCTCCCTCCTGGGCTCCTGCTCCGTATTTCAATCACAAGTCACCAGTGGCGGACTTCAAACACATCAGTGCACAGTTACTGAGCCCTGGTAACAACATGTCAATGGACGCAGAGCTTTTCACGTCGCCTGTCACCAAGATGGCTATCTCTATTGGGTTCCGCTGGAGATGATGCTCCAGCTTCTCCCGGGGTGTGTGAACAACCCACACTGCTCATTTTTCAAAGCTTCATTAGGAAGAGCCACTGAGTTCCCCTAATTATCATATCAGTGTCCTCCGGACTACCTGCTCCCTCATGGGACAGGAGCTCTGCCTGGCTTGCTCTGTGGGTTAATGGAGTATAAAAAGGGAAACCAAACTGACCACTGGTATATAGTTATTTTTTTCTGACAGGTAGAAAATAGAAGTGTGAAACCTTTAGCAGGAGCCGTAATTTACCAAAGAGAATTCTCCACTTATCCCTGTTCCAAGGTAACTTATCCTCCCTAGTGATGCCCAAAATCACGTTTGGTTGCTACATCTGGTGCCTGGACAGGGGAAGGGGGGAAACCCATGCTGGCTGCAGGAGACAGGAGATGCTTTAAAAGAATTTTGCTTCTGTAGGCATTTCTTGGGTAACCATCCATAGGCCAGGCCCTCTCCTGCCCAGTGGCTCCCTGGATCTTCATAACCACCCTGTGATGGAAGTATTCTTAGTTCCATTTCAATGACAGGTAAGATGAGACAGAAGAGCAGGGACATGATTTGCCCAAGATCACACAGCTGGGATTCACATCCAGTCCTACCCTGGTGGAGAGAGTCGTGGACTAAGGAGCTTCAGGGAGAAGTCATGAGATGACCCAGCCCAGGGCCATAGGAAGAACCCAGGATTCAAGGCAAAGTCTCAGGTGGGCCTGGGAAAGCAGGAGCCTCTAGAGAGGGCCTGTGGGGGGGAACTTTGGGATATAAGGCTGGGGAAGACAACCAGCGTCTTTTGGGGACAGAGTCTCCTCGGTTTGTCCCCATGGTCACCAAATATTCTCAGTTGACCCAAACAGGGCGTGCCTCCTTGTAACAACATGTTTAGAATGAATTTTGCATCTATCCATCGATCACTACAGAATGAATTTTGTGCCCATTATGAGTAGGTGGGATTCTGAGCCCAGTGAGTAGTGCAGAGCTGAACCTGTCTTGGATGTCACTCTTGGAGGGTGGAAGTGACCTCAGAGACTGGGGTAAAAAACGTGAAGCCCTGGTAGCTCTTAATCATTTGAACCATTTCCCCTTATGCCCTGGGATGAAATTCCTGAAATGACTCAGGAGTGGAGGGATAAATTCTTCCGTGGAAGAGTAGTCCAAGCAATACGGTAACAGGAGAAGCCAGGACAATTCTTTTTTTTTTTTTTTTTTTTAAAGATTTTATTTATTTATTTCACAGACAGAGATCACAAGTAGGCAGAGAGGCAGGCAGAGAGAGAGAGGGAAGCAGGCTATCTACGGAGCAGAGAGCCTGATGCGGGGCTCGATCCCAGGACCCTGGGATCATGACCTGAGCCGAAGGCAGAGGCTTTAACCCACTGCGCCACCCGGGCGCCCCAAGCTAGGACAATTCTTGACAAAGGATTGTCTGGAGAGGTGCATGGGACAAAAAGAGCTCGGAGACAAATGCACAGGAGTTTGAATCTTGACTTTGCTATGTGACCTTGAACAAGTCACTGAGGTTCTTTATGTGTACAATGAAGATAAGACTACTCACCATTCAAAGCCATTTTAGGGACTAGCTCAGTGCCTGGCACATATGGAGAAGTAGTAAAGGACAGCTCCCAGCCTTCCTCCATGACACAGAGCCATTTTGAAGAAATGTTTTTTCTTCTTTGTTTTTTTTTCCCCCAGAATCAAAGGGATTTGGGCACATATGATAGGAGATAGTCACAAATCATTCAAGTTCATTAGGAGCCCATGTATAGAAAGATCTGAAATTATCATCCCCATTTCCTCTCAACAACTACTGACATCACATGGGAAATTTAGAAATCAACTTTTTCCACACTGTAAACTCCCATTTATAGAATTTCTTTTGTGTTCTTCCTTCTCCGTGAAAGAAAAGCAGCTTATTTCTCCTGGAGAGTTTTCCATAAGGTGAAAGCTAACAGATGATCAATATTTGCTAATTAAAAAAAAAAAAAAAACCAAACCAACACTAAATAGGAGGGAAAAAGGACAACTCTGGTTTAGAAAATACATCTTTTTAAAGGTGACTGAATCCTAGGCATAGCGTCTCACAGTATTACTGGAAAGAGATCATCACAGAAGAGGGGGATTTTCAAAGTCACGGAGGAGTTAATGATGGCGGGGGGGGAGGTCCTTTATACTTCTCTTCCAGAACATTCTAACACACCATGTTGCCTCTCAGAGCATAAAACCCCCCACAGCTACCCATTATGAAACATATTAATATCTCCCTATGAGCAAAGGGAGTGGAAGGGGGAAAAAAGTAAAAAAGAGAAAAACCATTCTCTAATTTAAAAGGAGAACAGGATCAGACACCACAAAGGGCCTGAGCAGGGCTCTCTCCAAGCGGACTACCCTCACATGAAGTAGGAAGCAAATGCTCGAGGGGCCGAGGAGCCGTGTCCCTTTCCTCGAAACGAACCCGGTTCTGGCAAATGGTTTCATCTGCCCGCTGTGGAAACGGGAAATGCAGCACGTGCAGACTGATGTTGGATCCTGATAAGAGGCTACGTTTGCAGAACGTGTTCTTAGTAAATTACATAGAATGGCCCCCAGATTAGTAATCCAATGGAAGGAAACTGGCAAAAACGCATTTCTCTCAAAGAAAGCTGTCAAACTGAAGAATCAGTTAATTTCTATTTCTCAGAGAAAGAGAAGTCTCCACGCCCCAGGAATTATTATGACATAAAAGGAGAGAGAGAGAGAGAAAGAGAGAGAGAGAGAGAAAAGAAGCGCTTAATTCATGGTAATATGTGCTACTATTATGTGCCTCTTGAGAAAACGGCACGAAAAGCTGGTTCGACGAGTTAAGTCTAGACAAGGAAGCGACAGTTCATTATTTCTCATTTCTTGGTAGAAAAGAAAAATAGAATGTGGCCAGACTGGCATTAGCATAATTCACTCCTAAAACTGCTGATCTACACAGCACACTATGAGAGATGGTCACTGAAAATAAATTCGGTCGGATGTTTATTTTGTTCCCTCCAGTTCTCTTTAAAGAACTCGGAGAAAAAGAGTGGGTCGTCCAGGTGAAAGCCAAGTTCAGCTTCTGCTGTTTGCGTGGGAGACCGGAGAGGAGTATATATCTTGCCAGCAAATATGTCTCTTGTGCCGTGCCCCAGAGAAGGGTACTTGGCTCAATTTAACATATGGCATAAATATTATTAATTCATAATGAAGCAAAATTTAAACTGAAGTGGAAAGGAGAGAGAGAATGGTTGTTAGCAAGAGAAAATGCTTGCTGTTAAATTTAGCTGGCAAAACTGAACTTACTTCGATAAATCCAAGTGCAAAGAATATCATCTTTTACGATTAAGTTGCTATTGGGATTTGTTGGTATATTACAAAAGGAAAAAAAATCTATTAACAGTTGTGCAACATCTTCTCCACTTCTTCCCATATCTTTAATTACGCAGGACGTTGACTGGGAGGGTGTGGAGGGAGGGGAGAGGGGTTCACTGTCCAAGTCCTGCTCTGGCCGTCTACTCCCCACCTGAAGACATTGTTCTCCTTGCTCGCGGTCGCCATGGTCACTGTCGCTCCCACCGACAGTGCTGGCAGCAGACTGGGAATGATGGCTATAAGACCTAAGGGCTCAAACCTGACAATAACCAGTTTTACACGCAAATGCCCTTAATTATAGAGAAAAAATGATGGAAAGAATCATAAAGCTTATCATACATGGACAGATTTGTAGCGATGTTTTCGACATCATCCAGTTCCCATCTGAGAGCGTTTTAGAAATCGCCTTTGCTAGAACCATTCTCAGTTCTGTTTTCTTCTCAAAATCGGGTGTGAACAGAGTAGTCCTCTCAATATGTCCCTTGCCTCTCCTGCCAGTGCTCACACACTGGTGGTTTCTATGGGCAGTCACACTTCGAACCCACACAGTGTTTAAAAATTATTTTCTGAATCACCACATCAATAGACATGTATTGAGATTTTATATAAAAATCAGCATTTCTAGGGGCGCCTGGGTGGCTCAGTGAGTTAAGCCGCTGCCTTCGGCTCAGGTCATGATCTCAGGGTCCTGGGATCGAGTCCCGCATCGGGCTCTCTGCTCGGCAGGGAGCCTGCTTCCCTCTCTCTCTCTCTCTGCCTGCCTCTCTGTCTACTTGTGATCTCTATCAAATAAATAAATAAAATCTTTAAAAAAAAAATCAGCATTTCTAGCTTCTCTTGAAAACTCAAAAGCTCTGGTGATACGTGCCCAGGACAGCATTTCCTTTAGCTGGGGCATGTGTTCCTCAGGCTGCCATAGCCTGGCCCTCCCCATCCTTCCAGAATCCACCCCTTGGCCTCCGCTTCTGGCCCAACCCCTGGAGGCAGCTGAGACTGTGATTCTTTCACTATATTATTTTTTTTCCAAATCTTCACTATTCCCCCCATCTCTTATGTTTCAGTAGACGGTTATTAGGAGTTAGAAGGAAGCATCTGACATCTCTCTTCTCCCTTCTTCCTGACTGGAACTCGACCATGATGGCTGGATTTTGAGCAGCTATCTTGTGACATCAAGGCAAGCCTGAAGCTTGAAAAGCCCATGCTTAGGATGGATGGACAGGAAGATAGGAAGTGGGGTGTGATCACATTGTGGAGTCATTAACCAGCCCTTGAACACCCCCATGCCAAACTTCCTCCTATATGAGAGAAAATTAATCTATTTTAAAGCACTTACAGATGGGTATCTTTTACTATGAGACAGATGCAATTCCCAAACAAGTCAGAAGGTATTGGGTAGTATTCTCAGGGAAGTAACAACACGTGTCTCTTGACTTTGTTGAGAATTCCTGCTGGTTAATGGAAATAATCATCACAAGACCCCCCCACTTAGCAAATAGCTCCTGTCAATGAGGCTCTGGGCCAGGTGCTTTAGGATGTGTTACATCCCAACCTCATAATAACCCTAATAGGCAGGAGGGATTAGTCTCATGTGCAGATGAGGGAACTGAGACTTGGAGAAGGCCAGAGGTTTTTCCAAAAGCCACACAGCTATTAAGTGACACGCCTCACTCAGGAGCCAGACCCAAAGCCTGGGCTCTTTCCTCTGGGCTTTCCTCTGCCCCCTCACCCCAAGAGGACATAGAGGCCTTCTCCAGATCACCGTGTAATTCCTAACTCAGGTTTCCTGAAACTGCAAAGATTTCTACCGGTTCTTCTGAACACTGGCCGTGTCTTCTGTGTGCTGTCCCATCAGGAACCAAGAGAGCCAGAGTTGGAGTTCATAGAGTTCATTTGGAGAAAATTATACGACAGAATGTTTCCAAATCAAGGCTTCTAATTATTTGCTTTAGTGAATAAAACTACGAAGGATGTGACTTTGAGGTGGAAGGTAGAAATATGAAAACCAACGAGGAGCAGGACAGCAGCCCCAAATGCCAGCAGAGAGCTTCTTCGAGGTGGGGGACACCCAATCCTGGTGTGTAGCTGGCTTCCTCCCCATTTTGTAGGGTTACCGAGACTCAGAGGTGGTCCCTAACTTGCCCCAGGGTTACGCGCCTAGTCAGTACTATCTCGGGGACTTACTCCTGTGCTGCCCCAAAGTGCCTCGGAGAGTAGAGGCAAGTGGATGAATGATTAAGAGGCAGGGGTTATTTTGTGGCAAAAACCCACTTGTTTTATCTCATGTCTTATGTTTACACTTCATGCAGATTTTGTATTGTACTCGATGATACAATCGGGTTATCTTTATATTAGGATGAATACATTAAATTATTTATCAACTGAATTATTTAACTTTTCTCTCCTGAAATGGACACTTGGGGCAGATGTGCCTTGTTTCTTCGCTGTGGCTTCATAAGCGTTCAGCATGCAGCCACAATCCTCTGGGAGAACATCACCTCAGCTTAAGAGCTACAAGGTCTGTCTGGGTCCAGGGGACAATGACTTCTCTGTGGTTTAAGGACCTGGTTCAAGGTAGCACTGCCTTGTGTTTTCATGCCGTCCCATCTGTCACGTTCATGAACTCACTCAGCAAACAGGAGGGGACGGGGCCAGCCTCCGGAGCAATCTGACCCCAATCGGGGCGCCAACCTCGCAGCACAGATGGGCTCCCCCAGGAGCAGTCAGGGGAGATGGGACCAGCCAGATGTGGGGCTCCACTGCACCCTGCCCGAATCCCAAGCCGGAGGGGCTGGTCTCACTGACCTGATAAAAGTCCGAAAGCCTGTTGGTCCCAGCTTCATTGTCCCCTTGATCCCCAGGAACCGGATAAACAAATTTGCCATCCTGTCCACCAGGCGCAGGTAGTTGAACTGCTTGGCATACTTGGGGAACACCTGCTTGAGGCAGATGGAGGGCAGGTGCGCTTCGGGATTGGGGTTGGCGTCGGAGGCGCTGGCCGGCTCGCTGTCAGAAGGCTCTTCCTTCACAGCTCGTGGCTGCTTAAGCTTCTGAGACCTGCAGAACACAAGCAATGAGGGACACGACCAGCATCTGGAGGGGGCGTGACAGTAGGTAGAGCACCTTCCCTCAGCCATTCTCCTTTCTCTAAACTCACCGCAACCTCGGGAGGTGTGAATGCTCTATTTCTATTGTACAGACCAGAAACCTGACCTCAGAGAAGCAAGGTCCCCAAGCTCACACAGCTAGCGTGGGACAAGGCCGGGACTTGAACCCAGGACAGAGTCAGGACCGGAAGCTTACACTTCCTCTGTTCTCTCCCCCCGGATTCCCAATACGGACATTCTCCTTCACCGCACGCATGAATCAAGAGAATACTGTTACGGAGCAGCCTAGGTTTGATTTCAAACTCCTACTTGTGGGTAGTAATTGAATAATTAAGAAATATAAAAATCTCATTCTGGCAAGAAGCCAGAAGCACAGTTCAATGAACAATTTGCAAAGATACATCAGCTATCCAATTTTAGGAATAGGCACAATTATGTTTTTGGGCTTAACTATTTTCTTATTTGGAACTCATACAAAAAAAAAATGATTATAGTGTTGTGATTCCTGAATCTGGTTATTTTATTTCGAAATTCTTCTGGTATTCAAGAGAATTCCACAACTAATAACACTCACATACTCACCTCTGGTCTGGAATGTTCTTTTCACCTCCAGACCCACATGTCCAACTACCACCTGTTGCTGCTTCAGGATGTCCCCAGATCCCCAGACTGAAATGTCCGTTTCCTTCACCTCAAGTCTACAATCCCCGTCTCCCTGGACAGCACCCCCATCTGCCAGCTACCCAAGGAGGACATGTCAGGGTAAATGACAGTTCTCTTCTCCCTCTCCTCTGCCTCTGCCACCAGTCCTAAGTCCTCAGTATCTCTTGAAACCAGCTCTGCTCTCCCCTGCTGGCCCTTGTAAACTCTTTTCTAGACTGTACCAACAGCCTCCAGCCTTTCCCATCCGTAGACCCATAGACACTGGCACCAAGGCCCCTCTTCTTATTTTTGAATCTTTTTATTATTATTATTATTATTATTATTATTATTATTATTTTTAGAGAGTGAGCGCAAGCAGGGTTGGGGTGGGAGGGTAGTGGCAGAGGGAGAGGGAGAGAGGATCCCAAGCAGCTTCCATGATTAGTGCTCAGTGTGGGGCCCGATGCTGGGCTCGATTCCACGACCCTGAGATCACAACCTGAGCTGAAATCAAGAGTCAGACGCCCAATCGACTGAGCCACCCAACCACCCCTTGAGGCACCTCTTCTAAAGCAGACCTGGCTGGGTTGTCCCTTACAATAACTCTCCACTGATTTCCCAAGTGCCTACAGTGAAGTTCATACTCTTCACTCTGGCACTCAAGGCCCCTCTTGATTTCTCCTCCATCCTCCTCATTTCCTATCACTGTCCTAGACACACTATACCCTCAAAGGCCTTGGGCATTTGCTGCCCATTGGTCTGGTCTGGGCCAGAGACTCGGAGCTCACTGGACACCCAGCTCTCTTCCCTCTGGTGCCTCCCTCTGCCCTTGGAGCTCACACACCTTCCCCTCCACTGTGCCACCCACAGCTGGTCTGGGAACCGGTGTAACCATTCCCATACATAACCTGCATCCACTCCTGAGACAGAACCCTGAGCGCTTTGTACTTGGTCGGTAAATACTGCCCAACTGGCCAACTGCAGGAAATTTAGAACCATGTCTTGAGCTCAACACCAAGGCCATTTTCTACTCTTTCCTTTATTAAATGGCCTCATTCCCTGCACTCCCACTTCCAAGCACACCATCAGTCACGAAGTCAGGCCATATTGGTATCTTCATACCTGCTTTCCTTGGCCTTTGAGGCCTTCCCCTGGCCCTGGCTGCCTGCCACACTTCTGTTCCACTTCCAGAGCCAGCTCAGATGTCTCCTTGATCGTGCTGATGACTCTCTGCCAGGCCCCGCTCCTGTTTCTCAGACTTGCTCCCCAGTTCCTCTGCCCAAGCGGCCCGGCGTTTGTCTAGACTCTGATCCCTCCCTCACATCTCATTCAACCCTAACTCATCCAATTCTCTCTCTCTCGTTCAACTCTGTTTCAACCTGGATCGCTTCAGGTGCTTGGGAGATGTTTCATCGGATTTGTTGAATTGGGAGTTTGCTTTTAAAGGCCAGGCGGGGCTCAGAGAAAATACCAAGGTTGTGATATTTTGTACACCGTAGGGTCTTTTTAACAGGGAATAGGTTTGATAGAGAAACAGCAAGCTGTCCCAAGAGTCTTCTCTTCATTCTGGGTCAGGGAGTCAGCCCCTAAGAAAGAGAAACCCCTTGTGTGAGTCAAGGGCTGTGAGTTCTGTTCGCAGATCCTTCCATGTGGGTCTTGGGTCTTGGCACGTGTCTCAAAGCAATGACAGAACGAAGACAGAACCAGAACTGCCTACCCCACCTTTTTCTTTCCTTTTTTTTTTTTTAAGATTATTTATTTATTTTAGAGAGAGAGAATGTGTGTGAGAGATCGAGCGAGAGGAGGGGCAGAGGAAGAGGGAGAGAGAGAATTCCAAGCAGACTCCCCGCTGAGCACAGAGCCCCATGTGGGGCTTGATCCCACGACCCTGAGATCATGACCTGAGCAGACATCGAGTCAGACGCTCAATTGACTGAACCACCCAGGCGCCCCAGGAAAACCCCTTTTAAAGTTCAGCCCTGTGTGGATGGTTCTGGGGAAACAAAGCCTTGCCCACCAAGGAGAGGCCTGATTCCTGGGGAGAAACACCTTTCCCGGGTGGGATGTGATCTCCCTCCAGCCAAGCTGGTTTCAGCATCATCTCCTTGAGTTCAAGAACAGTAAATAGAAGTCAGGTGGTTACTTTTCAGATGAAATGAAATGTTTTCACATCAAGGTTATAGGAAGACAGTTAAGGAAAGAGTAGCAGTGTTTCTGGAGATTAGCTCTTAAATTCCTGGCTAAGTGGCAATCACTGACTTTAGAAGCACTCATTAAGTTTTTGTTAGAGGGAAGATTTGGAAATGTACAGTTTGCATGCACTCAGTGCCGATGGAGAGAGCTCAGAACTCTTCCCAATCAGCCGCCCCATCTTCATTGTCTCATCCGCTCTTCGCACAGCCCTGTGACGTGACTGTTATTTTTATGCCCCTGTTCCAGGTGAAAACACCAAGAGGCAGCAAGGTTTGCCACGGCTGAACCAGAATTACAATTCTGTCCTTCCAACCAGGACTTCCAGCTCACCCACTGCCACTCCACTGCTCCACAGTGCAGCAGGATTCACGGGGTGGGGGTGGGGGGGGTCACAGGATCCAATGTACTGGTTTTTTTGTTGTTGTTGTTGTTTTTTTTTAAAGATTTTTATTTATTTATTTGACAGAGAGAAATCACAAGTAGGCAGAGAGGCAGGCAGAGAGAGAGGAGGAAGCAGGCTCCCTGCTGAGCAGAGAGCCCCATGTGGGGCTCGAACCCAGGACCTGGGATCATGACCTGAGTCGAAGGCAGCGGCTTAACCCACTGAGCCACCCAGGCGCCCCCAATGTACTGTTATTTACGTTGTGTTTTAAATAGTGTTTTTAGATTATAATAGTTATCCACGCTCTTTGTAGACATTTTGAGAAATGTATAAAAGAATGTAAATCATTTGTCATCCACAGGTCAGGGATAAACACCACTGTGTTTTGGTTTCTTACCGATGTTTGTAAGGTTAGGATCACATTCCACGTAGCATAAACCTTCCTTGTAATGACATCACGAGTGTCTTCTCCTGGCATTAGATACATTTTCGAGAGCGTAATTTCTCATGGCTGTGCGATATTCGGTATTAAGACCGAATCATATTTCAATCAGCCACCCCCTCAGCTGAATGTCTGTGTGGCCTGTCTTTGACCAAATGGGACATGGTGGTCAGTCCTTAGGCAATGGCATCCCTCCCAGAAACATAACATGTCACAGCTGGTAGCAGCCTTGGAGGTCATTCTGTCCAATGATGTCATCTATTTCCTCGGATGTGTTCTACTGTATACAACATAAAAAAACCACTTTAAAGTGTACAACTTTGTGGCATTTAGCACATTCACAATGTCGTGTACCCATCACCTCTAGTTCCAGAACATTTCCATGACAGTGCCGTTTCAGAGGAGAAACTTTAATTCCAGGCAGATAAGGCCACTAGCCCCAGGGGCTCCTTTAATTAGCAGATGGCCCAGGGTACTGGTGGCCTCCGGCCAAGGTTGCCCAGGTGATGGGGACCCCGCCCCTCCAAGGGATCTCTCCGGCTAGGGAAGTTTTCCCAATGATGTGCATGTCGGAGAATGTCTCCTACCAGCGTCCTCAGCCCGCGCCCTGCTCTACTTGGGGAGCTGCACAGAACGAGGGTTTTTTCTCTTTAACGTGAGCCCCTCACATTTCCTTCAAGGGCTGCTGTGTTTACTGGCTGACTACCATTTCCCTTCCTTCCTGAATCCCAATTAATAAGCTCAAGATGAAAAGGGCCTTCAAAGCCACAGATACCATTTCCATGGACTCAAAACCACAAATACGGGGGGAGTGTTTCACTCAACCAGAAGAAGGCAGTAAAAGATGTAGCTGGTCTAGAAGATGGAATAAAACAATGAGAAACGGTATCTTTGCTGGAGCTAATTCCAATGATCACATCGAGATCCAAGTTATCGCAAATACTGTAAAACCCTGCTTTTATTTAATGGCATTTTAATGGAAACATCGGGTTTATGAAATAAAAGTGACTGGTAAAGAAAACATAAATCAAGCTTACTAGTCCTTTGAGGTCATTTTTTTTTATTATTATTGAATTTGGTATATCCTTGGCTCATTAAAATTCTGGAAAGTTTTCTCTATTATCGTTTTTCAAATAAAATGGGATTCTTTGTTATTAAAACCACCTTTCTCTATTTTGCCTGGAAATCCTACTTATCAGGGACGTACTGTGTCAAGCATTGGGCCAAGCAACTTACTTATGCTATCTCAGCGTTCCTCGTAACAGTTCTATGAGGTAGGCAGAAACTAGGGCCATTTTACAGATTAGAAACCCAAGATCCAGAGAACCAGAACACTCCCAGCATCCCAAATCAGTAGTGGAAACAGAATTCATACTTGCGACTATATCACTACACGTTCCATACTTATCTCACTAGAGAGTCCTTGTGCCAATTTGATTTTTGTTTTGGCACTAAGTTGATCTAAATCAAACCAAAGACTTTTTTCTTAGGCATATACTATATTTCTCCAGAAATTAATAAAACAGGAAGGCAGATAAAGCAACGTTAGATTCCAATTTCAGAGAAAGTACATGAATTCTCTCAGAGAAATAATTTCCATTTTTAGTTCCTAATGCCTTCAATAATTTATTTGTTCATGAACTATTTCCCAAGCATTTCCTTGTCCCAGAGGCCTCGGATGCATGGGTGAGGTGGCCGAGGTTCTTACTAGCCAGAAGTGTGTCACCAAGTGGGGAAGACAAGACCCATGTGTAAAGAGTGAGTGAGTCAGGTGAAAATGGCCAGGGAAGCATGCAGAGAAGGACCTAGGGCACATGGAAGGAGGTCGGTTTGCCGGGTCCTGGTAGTAGGCTTGGGGGGAATACAACAAGGAAGCTGTTGTGGGTCTTACAGGACCTTGGATGTCAGACCTCTTGGATCTGGTGGTGTCGGAGATCAGAAGTGGTAGATTTACAAGAGAGGAGGGCCAAAATCAGAAGTCTGGTGAAGGTGAATGAGCCCGCCAGCAGTAATCAAGGAAGGGGCATGGATGATGCTAGGAAGCTCCTGGAACCTTCTAGGTCAGTGGTTCTGAAAGCATATGGCCTGGACCAGCTGCATCAGCACTGCCTGAGAACTTGTCAGGCATACCAATTCTTGGCCCACCCCAGGCCCTCAGACTCAGACACTGAGAGGGCTGAGCACTCTGCTTAGCCAGCCCCGTGGCTGACTCCGATGCAGGCTAAGGTCTAAGAATCACTGATTTGGGTTAAAGGAAGTGGATATGGCAACTTCTGGATCATGGGGGGACAGAAAGCGAAGGAACACCCAGGATCAGGTTCCCAGGCAATCTGGGGCTTGGCAGGAGAGCCTCGGTGGGCAGTGGTGCCGCACTGGCAAAAGGAGGTAGGCAGGCTCGTTTCCCTGCCACGTGGCTGACACCCGTCCCCGCAGTCACTTGGGACTTCAAATGCACATTGTCACTCCCGAAGAAACTGCTAACCACGTACCACAGAAGTGCCTTAAATTAGCCCAGCAGCTAATTTAAAGAGCTGGAGGATGAAGTCACTAAAAATAAATGAAACCACCATGTAGCCCAGCTCTGTCTCTGGATAACTCTCGGCTATCCCACGGCCCCATTTGCTTGCTGGTGGCGCTATGCTATTGGAAGAGAAGACAAGAGACAACAGAATGGCTGAAGCATGTGTTTCCAGAATTGATGAGGAGAAGGACTCAGTGAGGGAACTTTGTCCCATGCTCCAGGCCCTGTAAGACCCATGCCAGGTCTATTTCTCCCTGCGCTGTCCAAGCAATGCGCCTCTGGCCATTGCCCCCTGCCCTGATCTCTTCCTTCCACAGCATGATGGGACAGCAACAGCAACAAACACCATGGTGATGACATTGGCAGCACTTAATATGTGCTAGGAACCGTGGTTTAAAAAAATTTAACCTTGATGAAATCCCACCAAGTAGGTGTTACTGTTACTCCCATTCTACAGATGAGGAAACTAAGGTATGAAGACACAGACTAATCCAGGATAGAAACCCAGCAAGCGGGTGCCAGAGTCCTTGCTTCTAAACAGTGCATGATGCTTCCTCTCTGCCCGAGGACTTAGCAGGCACTGAGCACCAAGAGTCGGGCGGGATACCTGCAGGTATCTCATTCGAGCATCTCATTTGAGCCCTGGCCATGACCCTATGACTTACAGACTGTAAGTGATGAAAAAAATTAACTTCAGAGAAGTTAACCTACCTTCCAAAGGCCACTCAGCTATTACAGGGCTACGGGTGAGGATTTGCTCCTGGATCCACTTGAGTTCAAAGCCCGGGTGCTTTCCCTTCCATCAGGCTACAACTCACTGTGGTCAAGCACCTTCTCTAAATGCATTTTTACCTCCGACAGTGGAGAGAAGTCTCTTACTGACGGGACGTCACGAGGCTTACAAGGGAGAGTGGCTGGGAGGACACCCAGCCTGAGTCTAGCACAAAACTTTGGCATTGCTTAGGATCAAAAACACAGCCCGCCCATGAAGCTTCCAGATGAACCTCCTTGGGGGAGGGCGGGGGCTTATAACTGACCTCAGTGTGGTGACCTGGGAGCAATAGCACTTACCTGGAGGGGCTGTTCCCTTTTGACCACCAAATCACTCAATCCCTATTTTACCATCACAGCCTCCCACGAGTCACAGATGCACCGTGTTTGTCACGGGTATGAATTAACAGGGGCCCAGCGGCCACAGCAGCAGACTGGGTCTTGGTCCCTGCTGGGGACGAGCTCCCTGAGCCACCAGGCGGGGGCGGGGGTGGGGTGCTGCAGGACCATCTTCCTGCCAAGGCGATGAGTTAACAAAAGGACACACACGAGGATTTCCTCTGGTGCCCCCATTCCCACAGACCCAGAACTCGTGCTATTTCAGCGCTGGAAGGGCCTTCAAGGGTCATGGGGCTCAGCCCTCTCATTTTCCGGATGAGGGAACTGACAGCTGATTTTACAAAGACATCGCAAGATGCTTCTTTTCGAACACAGCTCTCTCTGCTCGGCCCCTGCGCACAGAGCCAGCGTCTTGCCATCGTCCTTGCTCTCTTTGTCTTGGGCAGTTAGAGTAAATGAAGCGGAACCGTCACGTGGGCGGGGGGGTGGTGCGCGGTGGGGGGGGGCTGCCCAGCCGCTCCTCCCCACGGGGCACCAGCCGGGTGGTCCCCTGGGACCCCAGCTCTGCACCCTCGAGCAGGGTGACCCAGGCAAGTCATCCAGCCCCAAAGCTTCAGTTTCCTCTTACCAAAAATGGGGAAAACAACGGCGCCTAACCTATAGGCCTGATGTGATTACAGGGAAAGTGCCTGCATCGGGATTGGCACAGGGCTTCGATACCTGTTAGCTTCTGTGATTTGAATCGCCAATGTCTTTATCGCCTATATGCCATCATCTCAAGAGGCTCACTATCTAGTCACCATCGATGGGAGACATCAGTGTACCCCTCTGGGAACCCCAGAGACTATGGGGTTTCTGTAACTACTCTCTGACATTCTGCTCTACCCGCAACTCATGTAACTAGACCCTGGACGGTCCTCCCACTCCCCTGTATGGGGAGCCTCACCGCAAGCTGGCCAGGTCACCCTGCACCTGTCTCTTGTCCCACCTGAAATAAATCCCCCAGATGAGTCCTCTTCTCAGACCTCACTGGATACCTGCCCCTTACCTGAGGATTACTGATGTCACAAAAAATATTTGTTGCTCCCCACGTAAAGAAAGAATTAAACTGTGGAATGAGAAGGGGCACTGGGGGAGGGTATTCTCACCCCATTTTTCTTTTGCAATATACAGGGAAGTTGAGGCAGACCCTTGCTTGAGGTGAGGCATCAACTAAGAGGTGGTGGCAAAGGGCAGACAGACCCAGTTCTCCTGACTTCTGCCCAGAGCCTTTAAAAAAAAAAAGAAGAAACCCAAAACAAAGAACACCACCCCTAAAGCGGAAGGCCAGAGTGGCCAAAATTCTGAATCTGAATGAAAAGCTTCAGACTCTCAAGGCCCTTTTGGGGGGCAGGGAGGAGCAGGGAGGGCAGGGAGGAGAATCGTTTTTGCCCAAAGGGCTGAGGAGTCCCTGCTCTAACTCCACCAGGGGTCTTTCTACGGAAGATTGGGCCCGTGTTTAGCTTTGCACGGAGACCCGGAGACGGGTTCTTCCTTCTGCGCCTTGTCTGCACCGGCTGCCGAGGCGCCCCACATGGGGCCCACCTCATGAGCAGAGCCCTTGGGGCTGCTGGCTGGCCTTGCCTTCCAAACTCCACATTCCTCCCTCTCTGTGTAAATGTGCCTTCCCAAATTATCCGTGGGAAAAACACTCACCCTTCAAATCTTGGACTTCATAGCATTTTTCCTAGAAAACTCTCCACAGCTTTGGAGCTAGAATGAGCCATTCCTTTCTCTAAAACCTTTCAGACTTTGTACATCGTCATCATCCTCATCCTGAGAGGTACTGGGAACTACATCTCTCTCCGGCCCAAAGCTGAGCCCGCGGGTCTGTGTTCTAACACGGGCTCTGGCACACAGGAGCTGCTCAGGACATCCAACAGGGAATACAGACGGGCATTGTTCCCCCTGAGTTCTCACAACAATCTAATCAATCACTTGGGTTTACATCCAAGGATGATGAAGCTTTGAGAGGTTAAGTCAGCTGCTGGGGTGAGGAGGCTGGGACCAGAGTCCTGTGGCCAGGACACTGCCACACCCTCCACTTCCAGTTGCCAGAATGCGTTCTCCTTTCTCTTTGTCCCTCCCAGTGATGGGAAGATCCTGGCTGTCTTCGGGGAGAACAAAGATTTCCTAGTGGCAACGGCAAGGCACTGTCTATGTGACAATTGTAATCAGGGGTTGTATTAGCTTCTGTTTTACCACCTCCAAAATTAGCGGAAAAGGCCAACTTGAGCTTTCATTGTCTAGTTGTGCTAATGAAGGGATCCTTTTAATTACATACTCAGCGCCTCTCTGCAACACAAAGCATTTTAGTGTTTAAACACAGCTCTGCACCGAAGTACAGGCCTTTGTGAACACAGATGATAAGTGGGGAATCCATGTGGAGAAGTCATCACCGTGATTCTTTTTGGCATTCAGTTTCATCCAAACGCAGTTTGTTTTTGGGGGTAATCCTATTCTCTTTTGTATACCGTATGCCTGGTGAACCCTAAACTAGGGATTCTGTAGGCATATCCCAGGCCAAATTTTCTTCCCCCTCAAATTTTGGATGAAATCTGCTCACTTTGTGAATTTCACCTGTCCCTGATTTGCCCTTGAGGGTCCACCCCACCGAGGGGGGCCATACAGCTGTCTGGTCAACCCGCAGTGAGGGTGTTGAACACAAAACTATCTTCACTCAGGGTCCCAGGGGCTTTCTGAGGCTGTTTTCTTGTGTGTCATTCTATATGGGATTTTCGCTAATGTGAGTGAGGCCTTATGGGGCTGATCCCACAGATCTTTCTCGGGCAAGGATGCCATGACTTTGCATTTGTATTTGGTCGGGGGGTAATGGGATACCTCTTATTGAGCCCCCTCTGGGCCAGGAACTCTCCCATATATCAATTATTGTGGTTAAGCCGCAGGAGACCTGAGATGGACATATTAACATATACTCGGGAACCTGAAGGCCTGGGTTGGAATCCTGGGCTTGTTGCTCCCTAGCTTGGTGACTTTGGAAAAGTCTCTGAACCTGCTCGTGCCCTGCTGTCTTTGTCTGTACAATGGGGATAACAGTTCTCCCTACGTCACGGCCCCACTGGAAAATTTAAATGGGCTCATACATACACGCAGAGCATTAAGAAAGACAGCTAGTGTGCAGTAAGCACTCGGTTAAGTGTTGGCTGTTTATCCAACGAAGCTAAGCTCAGGTTAAATGACGTCCTCGAGGTCACGTGGCTCCCGGAGTGAATCATCTGACTCTGACTCTCAAGACCTCGTTCTTTCCGGGCTTCCACTGAGCTTCGGCCGTGCAGACAGGATTCTGGGCTGGCACTCTGCTAGGACACTGCGATCTGAACCCAGCAGGGTAGGGCCTAGAGAAGGTCCCTTGGCATGCTTGTTGCCCTCCTGACCTCGGTGTGAGCACACTTCCCTGGCCTTTCTTCTTCTACTGCCTCAGACACGCTGCTCTTCCTGGGGTTACCAAGTTTCCTCCTTATTGCCCGCGACCTTCTCGGTCTTTCTGCAGTTCAGCTTCTTCATAGCGTCCAGCGACGCTTAACCGCTCTTTCTGGAACTCTTATTTCCTGACATCCATGCCTATGCGTTCTCCAGGTGTTTTCCCATTCTCTGTTTTTGCTTTTTTGTTTTCCTTCCTAGCGTGGTAGATCGTCCTCTAAGCCTGTCCGTGACCTGCTTCCTGCCCTACCCAGTCTCCCTGGACCATCTCATTTACACGCGGCGATGACTCTGAGATGCGCTCACGCCCCAGCAGCTTCGGCAGGCCCCCCACGCCTGGATGCACGTGCCCTGCTCCCCCGGCACCAACGGCCAGGCTCCAATCCTACACACCCCGCAGAAGCCAGCTCTTCAAATGCCAGCCCGCCCACGGGCCTCCCCTCATCCCTCCCACCAGAAAACACGCTTCTGGATTTCCCACAGCACCTCATTTGCACCTCTCTTGTGGAATCTATCATTTTCTAAACTTATATTATGGCCTCTTAAGTCTGTGGCTTCTCTCCCCCATAGACTGAGTTTGCTGAAAATAGAATCCATTTTTGTTCTCCTCATAGTACTCTACCTCTAATAGGTAATGCAAAAAAAAAGACACACTGACAGATGACTGGGGAAGAAAAGTATTCTGTAAGACAAATAATGAGAGGAAATTTGGTGTGATTCTGCCCGAAGGCAAGAAAATGGGCAGGGTGACCTCTGGGCATCATTTTCAGCTTCAGGTTTTAGAGAGTCTTTTTTTTTTTTTTTAGGGAAATAGGGCAACAATAATAATTTCTGGCAATGAGAAGAAGCCATCGTGCTCCACTCCCTCCTAACTGTCCAGTCTTGGGAAATTTGTGTTATCTCTCAGCCTCTGTTCCTCTTCTGCTAGCTGGAGCTGGACAACAGAATCTCTCTCCCATGGGTGTGGAGGGATTAAATGAGAGGCAGGGGTCCTGGCTGCAGCATAAGTAAGTGTGAACAAAATGTCAAAAATCAGTGACTTCTGGTCAGCTGAAGCCCAACCAGGAAGACTTAACGATCTCCTCCTGCCCATAGCACTCTTTCCCTCCAAGAGTTTTGGTCTTAACAGAATGAGATTTTTTTTTTTTTAATTCAGCTAATAAATTAGGCATATGCATATTAGCAACCAGGTCCAGAGAGAAAGCCTAACTTTTTTCTCTCTGCCATTTGAATTCCCCTAACATAGAGTTGTTGTCAAAATCCATTAAAGTATTAATTTCTCTTGTCACTGCACAATTCCCCAAGCAGACATCCAGACAGTGTGCAGTGCTGCTGCTCACAGAAGTACTAAATGTTCAGTTATCATGGTACATTTCTGAGATGATGCCTCCCTGATGGCTCTGGAGAGATGGCAGAAGTTCAAATACAAGGTTAAGGCCGGGCAGCAGAATGGCAACAGTTTGGGGACTGCACATTAAGGCAGGCCTAGTGCTGAGCCCCAGCTCTCCACTTAGCCACTGAACAGCCTTGGGGAAGGTACTTAACCTCTCTGAGTATCAGTTTCTTCATTTGCCAAATGGTGACAATGACACCAGGCACACGGGGTTTGGGGAGAACTGTGTGGAATACAAAGCGTAGAGAACCTCGTAGAAATCCCAGCATATCCCTGGTCCTCAATAGGAGACAGCTTAGACGTCCCAGAGATTTGGAGATGTGCAGACGGGCCGTCTCGAGGCCGTCACACCCACTCACCATCCCTTCCCGAGGGACAACTGTGAGGGGCGGTGTTCTTTTTGTGACACCACGGCACACCGACAAACACACAAGGCAGGAGGAAAAGGTTTCCGTGCCAATGGGAATGCGGGGGGCACTCTGCACCCCAAGAAAGAAAACAAGAGAAAGCCAATCATTTAGTTTCCCGACTACCAAGCACAGCGCGGAGCTGAAGTCAGAGCTGGGCTCTTCCTTGGTTGCCATGGCAACGTCGCTGACCTAGCCGGTCCTGCAAACACATGCGAGACCGTAAGGGGCACACGTGGGAGGTGGGGTCCAGGGACGTGGGCGGTGCGGCAGCGCTTCGGCCAGGCCGAGAGGTGCGCTCACCTGTTTTTCTGAAACACAAAAACCGCCGGCAAAAGTGCAGCCCTTGCCAGGGACCTGGGAAATTCCAGTTGCTATCGTAAAGTTCCTTTGGTGATCGTGAACGGATTTAGAGCCCAGCAGAAAGGCCAGTTCAAACCCGGTGAATGAACAGTTACTGCTTCCTCAGCCGCGACGCAGGGATGGGGGAGAGGGCCGCGCACCTCTCCTGCCGGGTGGGGACGAGGGGCGGTCTGCTCAGCGTCCAGGGAAATGTGCCTGAGGCCCTATCTGCTGCCTCGAGCTACCATGTGGCTCAAACCCCAAATCTATGGAGCAATTTCCCATCCACGATTTATCATCCTTGAGCAACAGCCCGGGAAGGAAAAAGCAGAGCACCCATTTTACAGGTGAGAAGATGGAGTGTTGCGACCGTGAATCAAATGAGCCCTGACACTTTCGAGTTCTCTTTTCTCGATTATTCTATGTCCCCTGAGAGGCTTAATGTGTGATAGCGCTTGAATTTGCCAAAAATTCAATTCTTTCCCTCACTCTTGAGCTCAAGGTCACTTTAAAAGTCACCTTCCACCTTTGACTGACACTTGCCAATCAAATCCACCCAGATGTCTGTCTTGCAGTCAGGTTGAGCGTGATTTGTTCCCCAGACCCCCACAAGCCTGCTTCCTGCTGTTTCCACCCGCGTCGTTATTGGCAACTCCATCCTCCCAAGTGAGCCAAGCTCGAAACCCTGAAGTCGGCTTTGGTTTCTCACTTGTGCTCACCCGGGTTCCCAGGGACTTATATACTATCCCTTTTCTACTCAGAGGCTCTGATTCAAATGTCCTGGGGAGTCCTAGGAAGTGGAAGGAGGGAGCACGGTGGTTACCCACAGAGGCTGTGGGGTTAAGGCGTCTGGGATCGTGCTCACTCCATGCCTGTGGGCTAAGCACCTTCTGTGGTCTTGTCCTCACGGCTAGTGAGACTATTATCATTCTTAATATGATTCCCATTTTCCTTATGAGACATTTTCCTATGAGAACACAAGTGTGGTGACATAATTTTCCCAAAGTCATCGGGATTGGCTGGATATGAGCCCTTACGCATAACCAACACGCAAAGCTCTTTCCCACTTAGCTATAGTTTTTTTAAGAGCAGGGCCCCTGGGCCACATTTGTGTGTCACGGCTTCGAGGGGTGAGGACATGACTGAAGGTCTGAGTTTGGTTCTCCCTCCCATGACGACCCTTTCTCACTCTGTGACCTTTGGGAAACAACCAGAAGATAGCTAGAGGTCTATAGCTGGCCGAGTGGTGGCCCTAAGCCCCGGCACCCGGCAATGTGACTTTATTTGGAAAAGGATCTTTACAGATGCAGTCAAATTAAGGATCTTGAGAAGAGGTTATCCTGGATTTGGAGAAGACCCTAAATCGAGGGACAGCTATCCTCAGAAGAGAAAGGCAGGGCAAGATCTGACACAGACACACAGAGAAGGGGTTGTAGGAAGAGGAGGCAGAGATCGGGATTGAGAGCACCAGAAGCCACCAGCGCCTGCCGCTGCCACAGGCTGGAAGGAGCAGGGAGGAGTCTCCTCCAGAGCTTTCGGAGGGAGCGTGGCCTGACTGACACGGCCTGGCCTCAGAGCTGGGCGAGAATGAGTGTCTGCCGCTTGAATCCAAGAGGGAACTTGCGTCTGCAGCCCTAAGAGACCAGTACAAGGTCTCAGTTTCTGAAATGGGTCACCCCGCCAGTTACTGTGAGAGAATGTGACTGGAAACAACTAGAATTGTGACCTGGGCACAGGAGGCCCCCAATAAATGTTTGCTGAACCAAATTAAAATATCCCGAGTCACTACCCTGGAAACTTCTCTCCAGGACACACCTGGCTGACTGGTTCTGCCTAGAGCGTCAGGCTTGTAAGATGCTTAACTTCAGAACCCAGGAGCCAGAAGGAGAAGCCACAGGGACGATCTCCACTGAGCCCAGGTGTGGAGGAAAAAACGGGAAGCCGGCAGAGATGTCTGTGTCCTTGTGAGGCTGGTAACTGAGTGCTGGCCCGTCTCCAGCTCTGCTGAGCCTGTCACGGTGGGTTTCACAAAACATCTGTTTCGGGAACAAGCCTGTGGTTTCAGGCAAGCTCTAAAGATAATAGTATGTTTTTCCTACATGCAGCATGACATGTGCACCGAGGCTGAATATCTCTAAATGTGACCAATTTCTTAAGTGGCGGAAGCCCATCAGACTCTTCAAGAACGTTGATGGCATGTGGGCAACCCCGGCCGTGTCCTGGGCGGCTGCAGACGTGGCTTGTAGGGAAGCGCTTTGGGGAGTAGTTGGGAGTGGTGGGCAGTGAGCTCTCAGCAATGTGTCTCTCTAAAGGTTGTCTTAATTCTGCAAGGGAGTGGGTCCCTCGGCTTCATGCATATGGATGCAGCAGTGGTTGAATGGTAACCTGCGATTTTTCTTCCCCACGTTAATGGACTTGGGTTGGCTACTGAGTATTTGACGAGGAAACGCTATGCCAGTGCACATACCAATGATCCCCAGGACGCGAATGCAGCTTTGCTGGATTTGACTCAATTCTGGCCCAAGATAAGCAAGCACGGGTGCGGCATCCCGTGTGAAATGAGCAGACCGTGCCTTGGCATGAGATAGACAGAGCACCAGAAGGCAGACCAACAATCAGGAAGATGCCAGAACCCTTTCCCAGTCATCCCACAGGTGCTGGGGGAAGGAGGCGTGCCCATGAAGCAAACTCCGCCCCATTCTCCGTGGAATTTGATCTGAGGAGAGGGGCTCCCACCCCTGGGGGAGGTAAAGGAAGGCCAGAAGGCACCTGTCCTCACGGGGCCGTCTCCTCTTGCCCTGGCTGGTGTGCTCCTGGGGAGTCAGGGGAGAAGGCCTTGGGGGTGCCCAGGAAGCCCCGGCCCACACTGGGTGCCTGGAGTGAGCTATGCCCCATTCCCTTAGCTTGCTGTAGCCTTGGCCTCCAGAACCGACTCTAGGTCTCTGCATTCCAGACTCTGCCCAGCCCCAGCAGCCTCTCCTTTCTTACCCTTCTGCAGCTGGAGTCCCAGCATGCCATGGGGCCAAGTCCCTCCTGGCTGACTGCTAAGCCCCCAAGGCCAGGTCTGTAGAGCACAGAAAGCAGTGATCTGGCCACCTTTCCTGGAACACCCTATGCCCTGCAGACTGCTTCCAGAGTGAGCCACGGGGCCAAGGAGTCAATGCATTTAGAAAGGAAAGAGCTTTAAGTCATAGAGACTGGTGGTCGTCATTCTGTATGTAGACAAGGACTGAGCTCTGGAGACGGGGAGCGGTTTGTCCAAGGTTTCCTGGCACTCGGGCTTTATGGGTCAGGAAGAATACAGGTTTCCCATCTCCCGGCACACTTTGCTGGAATAATATCCTTGGCTAATATCAATCAGCTCTGTGCAGACAGTGCCCTATCTGGCTCATGTCTGACTCTCGGGCAGCAGCTTGGGGCCAGGCCCAAGCAGGAGCTCAGGAACTATTATTTAGACTCAGGTGAATGGATCTCCTTTGTAAAACAAATCAGACGCAGACGTGTTCCTGAAGCCAACACAAAGGTGTCATTTCAGGATTCCACAAACACCTCAATTCCCAGAAGGGAGAGGCTGTATCCGCCTACAAAATGGTGTGGAAGTGGGGAAGGATGTTGAATTGACTTGTCACGTCGCTGTGTTAATTTTTTCCTTGTCTAACTATGATCCTGTGTCCTTATGGGAACAGCAGCCCTTTATCGGAGGCCGTGGTGTCCAGGCGCTGCCCTGGGGACCTCGATCCAAGGTCGTATTTAGTCTCGCCCTCACCCCTGCCCGGTAGAACATATCAGGCCTTCTTTATAAGTGGAAACTGAGGCTCAGGAAGATAAGCGCCTTGCCAAGGTCACACAGCTCACAGAGCGGGAGCGCGGATTCTAGTTAGGTCTGTGCTGTTTTACCAAAGTCAGGCATCCTGCCATAAGGAGAGCAACGCTACGCAAGGAGATAGGATCTCACCGAGGCGAGTGTGTGATCACGTCTCATTCTTTCAGCAACTCCAGGAAGTGTTGTCTCCACCTTCCAGGGGAGGAAAAATAGGTCTAGAGAGGCCAAGTCGCTTACCAGGTGATCCGGGACAGTCTAGAACCAGGGAAGAGCGAGAGGCAAGGGTGCAAGGGGGCCCCGGAGCTGGGCTGGACTGGCTGGTCGCCCGACTTTAGGTAAATGACCTGACACAGATTCTTAAACAGTTTCTTAAAGTACAGGTAACATGAAATGTATCATTCTCACCATTTTTAAGGTACAGCTCAGTGCTATTGAGTACTTTTATACTGTTGTGCGACCCCAACCACAATCCACGTTCCTGGACTTACACTCTGCGTGTTACACACTAACTCCCCATTTCCTGCCTCTCTGGCCCCCGGCAACGGCCATGCTACTTCCCGGCTCTAAGAAGCTGACGCTCTAGAAAGCTCATGTCAGTGGAAGCATACAGTGTTTGTCCTTTTGTGTCTGGTTTATTTCACCCGGCACAGTGTCCTCCAAGTTCATCCATGCTGTAGCAGGTCTCAGACCTCCTTTTTAAAGGCTGAATAATACTCCACTGGGGGACTGTACCACATTCTCATCTGGGCCCTTCTTTCCTCCACGACGGTCGCGTGGGCTGCTGCCACCTGCTGGGTGTTGTGAGCAGTGCAGTAGGTAAAATACTTGGAAGCGCATCCATTTCTGTCACAAACCTGATCTTGGGCTTGGTTCCCCAGCTCAGGAAAGAGATATAACACCCACAGCGCCTGAGCCAGAGAGGGGAGAGGAGGGTAACTCCCAAACCCCACGAGTAGCCTAGTGTCATTCCTCTGTCACCTTGCATCACATACTTCTCTCCATTGTCACCGCTGCTCCCCGGATTCCAAGCTGCCACCACCTGTCACTTCAATGGTGGGTCACTTGAATCCCAATAGCCTCATCACCAGTCTCCTTGCTTCCAGCTTCCCCTCTCAACACATCTTCCAGGTCCTAGCCACATGGCAGATCTGACCATGTCACCTCGTGCCCCTAAACCTGTCCCCGCGTCTCGCCCTTACTTCCTTCAAATCCTTGTGGAAACGTCCCCTTTTCTGGCAGGCCTCCCTTGGCCACTCTGCCTAAAGCTGTGACACCCACCCCTCGCCAGCCTACGAGGGCCTGCCTTGTCCCATTCTACCTGCCCCCCAGCACTACCGCCATTTATCAGAGCGTAGATTTTACTCATTTACTTCGTTGCTGTCCATCTCCTGCTCTCTCACACACCACCTCCTCCAATAAAGAATGTCAGGTTCACAAAGGCAGCGATCGGTGATGGTTTTGTTCACAACTGGCTCCTCGTCCTGGTGCACAGTAGGCCCTCACTAAACGCTGGCCAGGTGCGTGAACACACGAATGACTGGCTCCCCTCTGCCTGCAGGGTCATGGCCAGGTCAAGTCCTTTCATGTGCTGGCTGTGTCCCCTCCAGCCCTGCCCTTCCACAACCCCATGTAAACCCAGGGACCGCCAGACCACAAGGCTCACCAGGTCCTCCCCTTGGATAGTATCCCTGGACCTTTGCACATGCCGTTGCCTCTGCCTGGAATGTCATTGCCTTCACCTCACCTTCATGACACCCTACTTTTACCTCTTTTTTGAAGACTGTTTCACACTACACAACAATTACCCCTTTACTTGTCTGTAGTTATTTCTAAACTGCCGGCTGTGAAGGTGGGATAATCTCGCTCACTCTCCAATTCTTGGGGCCACGCACTGACACTACGGTTGAGGCACAGAAAATGTCAAGGGAAAAAAGGGAGCCAGGCTCCTGTGTCTCAGCTGCCACTCCTACAGGGTACCCAACCATAGACATGATGTGCAGGACACATAGCTTCTGCCACCGTGCCTGGCACACGGCGGGCATCGCACATCCAACACAGACACGATGGAGGGCTCGCGTGCACCTGTGGAGGACCTGCTGTTTCCACTGTTCTCGAAGCCACCAGCTGCCATCCTGCTGTCATCTGTCACCTCTGGGGGCCACACTGATTAAGTGTTGGCCCCAGAGAGAATTCCTGTCCTTTCCTGTCCTAGCCGTCACATTTTGGCAGCTTGCCCGCCAAGCAGAGGAAACCTCCAAGTCCAGTTTCTTCTCAGAACCAACGGCGTTTATCACCAGCATGTCACGGAATTGAGAACGTCCAGGGATTTCGGGGAGCAGTGGTGCTGGTCTCTCATTTTCCATCTCAGATACAGGTTCAGAGAGGCGGACGGACTTGCTCACGGTCATGCAGCTAGTTAGGGACCTCACTTTCTCTTTCCTTAGAAGAAGTTTAATTCTATCTGGTTCACCCTATGGGGCCCCAAGGTGTCTGGTAGGTTCGTCTAAAAGCCTCACTTGGGCTAACTTCTGACCAGTTTTCTCACTATGCCATCAGCAAAGAGAGGCGGACACGTTTCACTTCCGTGGCTTGCTAACTAACAGCATCAAGCAATTACATGCTGCGAAACTCTCTTTCCAGGGACCTTGTCTGCGATTCAAACAGAAGAAATAGACGAGACTCTTGACCCTCTCACTCTAGACAATTGACCTGCCATCAATAAAGCAATGGCAATGTCCCACCCTGGCCACAGCCACTGTCCTTGGACGAGCCCCTCCGTGGAGAACACCTCTGCCTGCCTGAAAGTGAGCTCCTCTCTGCCGGGGGCACCACAGTACTGCTCGGGCTCGTATGTGGGGGAAGCAGAGGGAGTGCTGGGGAGTGTGGAGCTTAGGCATTGGCAGAAGCATCAGGGAGGCAAGGGAGGGGTAGCCTGGTTGGAAGTGAATCCAGAGCTCCCCCTGACTGAGACGGAGTCATCAGCAGCCACCAACAGACTCATTCACAACCTCTGGTCCCAGAGGAAATTGTTAAGCCTAATTATTATTATTAGGCATAATGACTAATTAGTAAAAATAGCTACCATTTACCGAGTGCCAACTTATGCCCAGTACTTAATCCATATTATTTCTTTTCGCCTATTTTACACTTCTTTATTTTCTGTTTTCCTAACTAGAAGGTCAATATATATTCATGGAAAAAAAATCTTTAAAGCTACCAAAAAGCAGGAAAAGGGAAGAAAGTTCACCCTTTGTCTCACCACTCACCTACAGCCCCTGCTAACATACTGGAGTTTTATTTCCAGGATTTTTTCTGTCTGTCTTTCTGTTTCTCTATCCTCTGTGTGTGCAGATGCACATGGTAGGTGAGATTTAACATAGTTGTGATCACAGTGGCCAAAAAAATTATTTCTGATGCCCACAATGACCCAGTGATCCTTGGGTACAATTATCTGCACTTTATAGCTCAAGAACCCAAGGCTCAGAGAAGGTCAGTCAGTCGACCAAAGTCACACAGCAGACAAAGGCCTGGACCGGGATTCATATCAAGTCTCTCTGTGGTGAAAAGCTGTCTTCCCTCCCACTCTGCCCTGTTGCATTAAGGGAGAAGCGTGGATAGTTTTAATGACATCTCTGCTTCTGCAGCCCCGTTCCTCTGCCTGTGCCCTCCAGACCACACTCTACTGAGAGTAGCTATAGGTGTAGGAGACGCAGAATCTTCCAGCCATATCGACTCAACTACCAGTACCTGGCTACAGAAAGCTTTGAAAGCTGAAGCATCGGTGAAGACATTCTGTCAGAAACTGGAGGGAATCTGTGTTTTCTGTCCACATAGATATCTGGAAAGCTGAAATCAGAAAGCACAGTGAACTGCCGTTTGCAAGCTGTTTCGCGTGAGACAAACACAAGTGACGTTTATGGAACCGTGCAGGTGGCTCAGGAGGCCTCCGCCCCGGGCCTGCGAGGCTGGAAAGGGCCGGGACCCTGCAAACACCCCTGTGGGGAGGGAGCAGTGAGGGCCCAGATTCTCTCTTTCCTCAAATGGTTGGAACAAAGCCCTGGGTTCCACGACTCTTTAAACTGGCACCGAGCATGATAAGCAAGCGAGATGAACATGTGGTACTTTCTATGTGCCAGCACCGGGCAGAGGGGATGCCAAGTGAGTAAGACAGCGCACCTGCCTTCCAGAGCTTACATCTGGGGGGCGTCCGGGGGGCTCAGTCATTAAGCATCTGCCTTCGGCTCAGGTCATGATCCCGGGGTCCTTGGATCAAGTCCCACGTCCCTTCTCCCCTCCCTCTCTCTGCCGCCCCCTTTGCTTGTGCTTGCTCGCTCGCTCTCTCTCTCAAATAAATAATCTTAAAAAAATAAAAAAGAGCTTACATCTGGGGCAGGGAGACCCTTATGAAAAGAGAGCTCCGTTGCGATGCAGGAAGCACCAAGACACAATGACAGAAACCCTTTTTGTTAAAAAAAAAAAAACCCACCAGCTCAGATCCCTACGATCTCTAAGATGGGAGGAGTCACGGCCGAGAAGAAACGCTGTGGGACAAAGGGCAGGAACAAAGTGGTGAAAAGCCGTTTTTCAGAGTGTTGTGTTCACAGACATCCAACAGCAAAGGCACAGGACGGAGTAATCTGTCTTATCTGTATCTTATCTGTCGTAAACTTAGGAACAGAGTAAGTTGCCACACGATGCTCCCTTGATATTTTTAGCCTCTTTCTCCCTCGCAGTTTGAACAAGATGTCTGGAATGTGTTTTGCTTTGTTGCAGATAACATTCACCTTGAGCCTTTTTTTCTGCGTGCATGCATACGTGCGTGTTTGTGTGCGTGTGCGCACGCGTGCGTGCATGTGTTTGTGTGCGTGTGCGCACGTGTGCGTGTGTGTGTGCACGTGTGTTCCATCTGAAGGTTCAATCACCTCTCACCTAATCACCAGGAGTTGCTCAATCTACAGGATGCTGTGAAAATGAACTGCTTGGAATGTACTACCTTCCGGTACGGGCTCAGATACAGAGGTATTTCCTTGCATCCCACCCCCCCACCCTTGCTAGTGTGAGGGGCCTCAGCCCTGCTTCCTGATTCCTGGTGGAGGAACTGCCCCATCAGCCCCCCTCACTCAGGGACCTGCTCTCCTCGGGACACACGTGGGGTGGGAGGTCCGTTCTGAATATGTGCCGCCCCTCAGCTCCCCAACTCACTCACCCTCTTCTGTGCTGCCTAGCCCTTCTCCCCCCACCCCTTCCTTTTCCACTGCCCAACTCCCAGACCCATTTTTTCTAGTTATTCCCAACAGGAGTGACTCACACTTCTCAGATATAGGGACAGAAATGTCGTGGCTGCACTGAAAGGTATTCAGAAGGAAATCTGCAGATGCCTGAACTTTGAGGAGGGGGCCTGGAGGACCCACAAGGACAGCCTCGGGGACCTCAGTGCTGCGGGAGCGGGAAACCCCTCCACTGACCTTTGGGACGAGGACAAGGCATCCTAGCTGCGCTCAAATCCTGACTTGGCCTCCTAGATGCTGTGTGACTTCAGGCAAGTCACTTAGCTCTTCTGATCCTCTTTTCTTATCCTTAAAATGGGGATAATCTCCCTTGCAAATTGTTGTGAAGATTGTGATGTTTTATACAAATATAAGTATATTTATAATACAAGATTACATATGCATGTTTTTGTAAATTGTTCCAAAACACTCACTTCACACACACCCCTACGTATAAACAGTGGCTGGCACAGGGCAGTCACCAACCTCTCTGGGCTGGCTGTGTCGACACAGCATACATCTGTCATGATGAACAAATGCATGGGTGTAATAGAAAGTATTAGATAAATGTAAAGTATTTAAAGAAAACACTGAGGTGTATTTTTTCTTCTGTGCTTTGAATGACACAATATTTATCCTGTCATTTTTCCAGCGAGGGGCTTGCTGGCTGTTCCAGCACAGCTCAGGGATACCAACCAGAACGTGGGTTAAATATACAGGGCGACTTGGCTTCACACGCTGAGTACAAAAATGAAACATACGTGGCTTGGAGGCCCACATTCCTGACAGAGCCATCTTTGGAAATAGCATTTTCTCTTGGAAGAAAGTACTAGCAACTAAAAATATTTCCATGGTTAATGACGATCACCGAAGGGACCTCTCTAACTGCTTGTCTTGTATACATTATTACACATTTAGTTTATTGCCCATCGGGAGCGACAGCAGCCAGTCCCTCACAGCTGGAGTCCCGCGGAGTCCTGACGCTCTGCCAGCCGCCTCAGCCCGGTCCACGCCTGGAGCCCCCGTCCTGGCCTGGCAGGTCCTCGCTTTGCTTTTCTGCTATCAGCCTGGAATCCTGATGTCTAAGAGGAAACTTGGACTCTAGTAGCTAATACCAACCTCATCCTTATGGAGAGGGATGATTCCATGCAGTGGGGCTTCCAGCTCAGGACCTGTTTGGTGTTCTAGAACTTTCCCACCCCCTTGACCATTACCCCTGCCTGTTCAACTGCACCCCCCTATCAAGTCCTTGCCTGCTTCTTCTGCCTGGGCAGCAGGTGCCATTCCTCACCCCCTTCCGTGCTATCTGAGTCCAGCTGTGAGTGACCACCAGTGCCTGGCTGACCGTGTTGACTGGTGCCTGGCCTCCCAGGCTTCTCCTGCTGCCACTGGCCCCCAGTTGTAGACCCAGACAAGTCCAAGTTTGGTTGGTCATGCTCTTTCGCTTTGAAAATCTCTGCTACTGCTCTGAACCATGCTGCCCTTGAACCTCAGAATATGCTGGCCTGTGCTGTACGTTCCTCTCTGGAGGTCTAAGTTGTGGGGGTTTTCTCTAATATCACCAGCTTTAAGGGCGTAATAGCATGTCTCCTTACAGAAGACACACAAAAATATAGAAATATATAGGCAAGACAACAGAACTCTCAAAGATAATCTCACTGTCAGAAATGATCGCTTTTAATATTTGACAAACTCCCTTCCACTCCACTTCTGTGAATATAATCTGTTCGCATCGTTGAAATCATACTTGATGCAGAATTTTGTAGCCCACTTTCCATTTAACATTGTGTTAGAAGCACGTTGCCATACCACCAGAATTATTTATAGAAATCTTTAATGACTGAATGACTTCCCTCAGGCTAAGGGCTATTTCAATTGTTTCTGATTTTTCACTACTTGGATGTATATACTTGGACAATAAATCTTTCTCATAATTTTGGATTATATCTTTGGTATAAATTCCCAGAAGTGAAGTTTCTAAGTCAACAGGTATTAACATTTTTAAGGCCCTTGTTCTCTAAGCTGGCTTGAGTCCATGACCTTGTGAATTGCTAAAGAATGAAATCATAGTCACCAGTTCAAAGCTTTTCTGTCTATAATCTTTTGTTTGCCATGAAGTTAACTATTGCAATCACAATAAAATAGGATGACACGCTTTCCTATTAATTTCAGCACAAATATGGGTTTAAAAATATCTTGCATAGGAGTATGTGAAACGAGAAGTAATGAGATTAAGTAATATTTTCAAGTGACCCACAGTTGCTTTCCTACTAATAAGAAACAGTCATTGAGATTTGTATCTCTAATTATTTTTTTAGACTCTTCTTCTCAAAGCTATGAATCTGAATCTGAGTCAGCATCCTAAACAGCCAGAATTGGAAACAGTGAGCTCTATTTTTGAGTTTCTTATGTAGAATGTGAACTTGGGACGAGCTACTCAAAATTCATTTATGTAATAATTTTTTTTTTAAAATATCTGTCTTCTCTGCGCACCCTCCCCTGATTTCTCCAGGAAAAATTAATCACCCTTCCTCCCATAGCTCATCACCCGTGCCTCATTTAACACTGACTATGGTCTTCATCATGTTCACGTTATTTTTTCAAGCTGCTCACAGGCTGTGAGCTTCTAGAAGGAACAGCCCAGTGTGATTCCCAAGACTTAGCAGAAAGATCAACAGACAATAGGCATGGATAAACAGGAGAGGATTCATTTTTGATTTGCCAGTAAGCATGTGGATGGTGCCTTGCTAGGAATCTGGTGTATAGCGTGGGTCCAAAAGGAGAAACGGAAGGAAGTCCACCACTAGCCCAGAGGCTGTCCCCAGAGCAATGGTCAGAAAAAAAAAGAATATAGCAAAGAATGTCCATGGTTTCAAAATGAAAGAAAACATCATTATTTCATAGATTATTTATGTATTACCCTTCCAGGTAGTAGGATAGTACTAGATGATGGAATCCTGAGGGCAGCAGATTCTTTCTGCCTTCCCAGAGCTCATGGAGAAAAATGAGGTTTTAGTGATTCTACTCAAAGGTTCTCCATGGAGGAGGGAAAGGACACTTGCAAAACCAGAATAAGACAGGAGATAGTCTGGTCTTCCATTAGTCAAAGGCCACCACCTTCAGTCAGTTATCTGCAAATGATTCGAGATTCTTCCAAGCATTCAACACAAGTCATGCCCAGCCATGTCTAGATCATCTGGTCGCTCATTTCCATTGGGTGGCCACCTTCAAGGGTCAGCAAGGCCTTTGAAATCTGCCAAATCTTACCACACATTTCTCTAGGGATTCTTACATATATGCCAGTTTGCCATGAAAAATGTATTACTTCTAACAAAATGGATATTTCAAAATATGTTATACATAATTGGGGGGGCAATGTCTCAGGCCTAGGGATCAAGATTCATTAAGAAAAACACAGAATGGTGGGAAGCTTGGGAGAAAGACAGCCAGAGACAAAATTCCCGTGCTGCTGGTTATTAATCCTATGACTCTGACAAAATACTTAAACTTTCTGGGGATCAGTATTTTCATCTGTAAAATAGGGATGATGATACCTATCTCCTACAGAAGAGTGTAGAAGAAGTGAAAGAGGAAGAGTGTTCTCT